>NW_027362771.1:645880219-646297772 GCF_046119375.1 Phyllobates terribilis
TCTCCTCTTCATCACATGAGCAATTGAATTCTTGGAGCTTTGGATTGTAGCATAATGGGGAGAGTCCGGCTGCAAATTGCACACTCCAGTCACTAAATACTTAATGTCTGTGCACGCGATGTGTGTAGACTGACTACATGAATTGCTGCCATGCACTTTATTATGTAGCTTTGGAATTGGTCATACACAGCACCTCTGCACCGCATTGTTGTTATGGATGTAGCTAAAAGAAGCTCGTCTGTTCACATGTGCACTGCTCCAAAAATGCTCAGTGGAGATGATAGGTCACAGATAGGTCATAGATAGAAGATAGATAATTGTTATAGAAAATCTTTCTCTCCCTCCAAACCCCTCTTCCTTCCCTCCTCTACTATTTGTCAAAGGAGACAGAGCTCACACTCTAACCAGTTGCTTCTATGCAAATGGCAGTACAAACACAAGAGGTGGCAAACTCAATTATCCAGGCTAATTACCATACTAGTGTAGCCCCTAGTAGAAGAGACTTGTGATGCATAGACATCTGGCTAAATAGGAAATCGCTCCTTAAAAATCAAAGGAAATCTACATCACCCTGCACAATAGCCAGGACGTTTACATTTGCACATGTGTGAAATCTGCAGTCTCGTAGGCACCGACATGAAATATAGAATATCAGAAGTTCTATAATTCCAATCTCGATGGGGCACATTTTTAGAGGAAGGCTTAGCTAAGGAACAACATGCATATTTTTCCGTATCTGTACACCCTGCCGGTGAGCTATAATGCAAAAGTACAAAAATAACAGACAGCAGCCAGATAAAATTTATCTGATTTATACAATGTGATTTTCTTGATTTTTTTGGGATATTCTATCTCTCAATGTTAAAATTAACCTACCCTTAAAATTATAGACTGTTCATGTCTTTGTCAGTGGGCAAACGTACAAAAACAGCAAAAGATCAAATACTTATTTCCTTCACTGTATCTATACATGAGCAGTGGCATACCACCAACGGCGTCCGTCCACACTGCCGCTATGGAGCCCGTGAGTCTGGGGGTCCCTCCCTCCCCCTCTGCCCATCATTGCATGTGGAACTGTATTGGCACCTGGATACTGATACAATTGAAAGCAATAATGGAAGAGGAGCCGTCCACTCCCTCCTCCATTATTCTCTGTCTGTGTTTAGGCTCTGAGAAATCAGCACAGCAAGCGATGACATCACTACATCGTGCTGCTGTGCTGAGCAGTGCAGAGCTTCAGACCACACGCTGAAGAGACTGGAGCAGTACGGAAATGAGGAGAGGTGAGTATTTTTTTTTAATCAATGAGTGCACTGTGGGGCCCATTATATTAAATGGAAGGCTACGTGGGGCTCGCTATATGAAATGGAGGCCAATGTGAGGCCCATTATATTATATTAATGGCTTTGTGGGGCCCATTATCTATAAAATAATCGGCTAAGCGTCCCTCTGTCTGAAGCCTTCATAGACTGCGCATGCGTGACGCGCAGTCTGGCTCCAGACAGAATTACGCATCCAGCTGTTACAGGTAAGAGGAGTGTGTATGGCGCCGGATCTCCGGTGCCATACTTACATACTTACCTGACTGGGAGGAGCGTTGCCACGGCGCCTCTCTCTTCGCCGGAGACTGGGGCAGGAGTGAGGCATTGGATCGGCGCATGCGCATAGCGCTAACCGGCGCCATTTTACTGAAGACACATTTGCAGTGTATCTTCAGCAAAATGGCGCCGGACAGCGCGGTGCTCTGGCGCCGCACTCCTCCTCCGGCCTCTGGCAGAACAGGACACGGAAGTGCTGGAGCACAAACAAAGGTGAGTATAACTGTTTATTTTTTTGTATGTGTGTACAGTGTGAAAGGGATGAGGGGGCCACACATACCAGGATTGTGGGGTGAGGGGACCATGCATACCAGGATTGTGGGCTGAGGGGACCATGCATACCAGGATTGTGGGGTGAGGGGATCATGCATACCAGGATTGGGGGGTGAGGGGACCACGCATACCAGGATTGGGGGGTGAGGGGACCATGCATACCAGGATTGGGGGATGAGGGGTACCACACATACCATTATTAGGGGATGAGGGGTGCCATGCATACCAGCAATGTGGGCTGAGGGGACCACACATACCAGGATTGTGGGGTGAGGGGATCATGCATACCAGGATTGGGGGGTGAGGGGACCATGCATACCAGGATTGGGGGGTGAGGGGACCATGCATACCAGGATTGGGGGATGAGGGGTACCACACATACCATTATTGGGGGATTAGGGACCCATGCATACCAGGATTGGGGATGAGGGGTGCCATGCATATCAGGATTGGGGATGAGGGGTGTCATGCATACCAGGATTGGGGATGAGGGAGCCATGCATACCGGGATTGGGGATGAGGGAGCCATGCATACCAGGATTGGGAATGAGGGAGCCATGCATACCAGGATTGGGGATGAGGGGTGCCATGCATACCGGGATTGGGGATGAGGGGTACCATGCATACCGGGATTGGGGATGAGGGGTGCCATGCATACCGGGATTGGGGATGAGGGAGCCATGCATACCGGGATTGGGGATGAGGGGTGCCATGCATACCGGGATTGGGGATGAGGGGTGCCATGCATACCGGGATTGGGGATGATGGGTGCCATGCATACCGGGATTGAGGATGAGGGATGCCATGCATACCGAGATTGGGGATGAGGGGTGCCATGCATACCGGGATTGGGGATGAGGGGTGCCATGCATACCGGGATTGGGGATGAGGGGTGCCATGCATACTGGGATTGGCGATGAGGGGTGCCATGCATACCGGGATTGGGGATGAGGGGCGCCATGCATACCAGGATGGAGTTGAGGAGTGCCATGCATACCAGGATGGGGGTGAGGGGCCCATGCATACCAAGATGAGGGAAACCATGCATACCAGGATTGGGGGATGAGGGGTGCCATGCATACCAGGATTGGGGGTGAGGGGTGCCATGCATACAAGGATTGGGGATAAGGGGTGCCATGCCTTCCAGGATTGGGGTTGAGGGGTGCCATGCATACCAGGACTGGGGATGAGGGGTGCCCTGCATACGGGGATTGGGGATGAGGGGTACAATGCATACCGAGATTGGGGATGAGGGGTGCCATGCATACCGGGATTGGGGATGGGGGGTGCCATGCATACCGGAATTGGGGATGAGGGGTGCCATGCATACCGGGCTAGGGATGAGGAGTGCCATGCATACCAGGATAGGGATGAGGAGTGCCATGCATACCAGGATGGGGGTGAGGGGCCCATGCATACCAGGATGAGGGAAACCATGCATACCAGGATTGGGGGATGAGGTGTGCCACGCATGCCAGGATTGGGGGTGATGGGTGCCATGCATACAAGGATTGGGGATGAGGGGTGCCATGCCTTCCAGGATTGGGGATGAGGAGTGCCATGCATACCAGGATAGGGATGAGGAGTGCCATGCATACCAGGATGGGGGTGAGGGGCCCATGCATACCAGGATGAGGGAAACCATGCATACCAGGATTGGGGGATGAGGGGTGCCACGCATACCAGGATTGGGGGTGACGGGTGCCATGCATACAAGGATTGGGGATGAGGGGTGCCATGCCTTCCAGGATTGGGGTTGAGGGGTGCCATGCATACTAGGATTGGGGGTGAGAGGTGCCATGCATACCAGGATTGGGGGTGAGGGGTGCCATGCATACCAGGATTAGGGGTGAGGGGTGCCATGCATACCAGGATGGGGATGAGGGGTGCCATGCATACCAGGATTGGGGATGACGGAGTCATGCATACCAAGATTGGGGATGAGGGGTACCATGCATACCAGGATTAGGGATGAAGGAGCCATGCATACCAGGATTGGGGATGAGGGGTACCATGCATGCTAGGATTGGGGATGAGGGGTGCCATGCATACCAGGATTGGGGATGAGGGGTGCCATGCATATCAGGATTGGGGATGAGGGAGTCATGCATACCAGGACTGGGGATGAGGGGTGCCATGCATATCAGGATTGGGGATGAGGGAGCCATGCATACCAGGACTGGGGATGAGGGGTACCATGCATACCGAGATTGGGGATGAGGGGTGCCAAGCATACTGGGATTGGGGATGAGGGGTGCCATGCATACTGGGATTGGGGATGAGGGGTGCCATGCATACCAGGATAGGGATGAGGAGTGCCATGCATACCAGGATGGGGGTGAGGGGCTCATGCATACCAGGATGAGGGAAACCATGCATACCAGGATTGGGGGATGAGGGGTGTCACGCATACCAGGATTGGGGGTGAGAGTTTCCGTGCATATAAGGATTGGGGATGAGGGGTGCCATGCCTTCCAGGATTGGGGTTGATGGGTGCCATGCATACTAGGATTGGGGGTGAGGGGTGCCATGCATACCAGGATTGGGGGTGAGGGGAGCCATGCATACCAGGATTGGGGGTGAGGGGTGCCATGCATACCAGGATGGGGATGAGGAGTGCCATGCATACCAGGATTGGGGATGACGGAGCCATGCATACCAGGATTGGGAATGAGGGGTGCCATGCATACCAGGATTGGGGATGAGGGAGCCATGCATACCAGGATTGGGGATGAGGGGTGCCATGCATACCAGGATTGGGGATGAGGGGTGCCATGCATATCAGGATTGGGGATGAGGGAGCCATGCATACCAGGACTGGGGATGAGGGGTGCCATGCATACCGGGATTGGGGATGAGGGGTACCATGCATACCAAGATTGGGGATGAGGGGTGCCATGCATACTGAGATTGGGGATGAGGGGTGCCATGTATACTGGGATTGGGGAGGAGGGGTGCCATGCATACCGGGATCGGGGATGAGGGGTGCCATGCATACCAGGATAGGGATGTGGAGTGCCATGCATACCAGGATGAGGGAAACCATGCATACCAGGCTTGGGGGATGAGGAGTGCCACGCATACCAGGATTGGGGGTGAGGGGTGCCATGCATACAAGGATTGGGGATAAGGGGTGCCATGCCTTCCAGGATTGGGGTTGAGGGGTGCCATGCATACTAGGATTGGGGGTGAGGGGTGTCATGCATACAAGGATTGGGGGTGAGGGGTGCCATGCATATCAGGATGGGGATAAGGGGTGCCATGCATACCAGGATAGGATGGTGGGGACAGGAGGGGGGCAGCACAAATACCAGGATGGGGGCAGCACATACCAGCATGGGAGACCATATACCAATAAAAATGCTCCCCACCCGGGCATAGAATGGGTTCAATAGCTGGTATATATAGAAGGCTATGTGGGATTCATTATACTATATGAAGGGTTATGTGGGGGCCATTATACTATATGGAAAGTTATGTGGGGGCCCATTATACTATATGGAGGGGTATGTGGGGGCTATCATACTATATGGAGGGGTATGTGGGGGCTATCATACTATATGGAGGGGTATGTGGGGGATCTTATACAGTGTGAAGGTTTGTGTGGAGTCCATCATACTGTATGGAAGGTTGTGTGGGGGCCATTATGCTGTATATAGATGTTTATATATTAGATTATATACACACGTGGTCAAAATTGCTGGTACCCCTCGTTTAATGGTCACAGAAATAACTTGAATCTGACAAAAGTAATAATAAATTAAAAATCTATGAAAATGAAGGTCAGACATTGCTTTTCTGCTTCCACAGAATTTAAAAAAAAATTAAACTCATGAAATCAGCCTGGACAGAAATGATGGTTCTTCTTAACTTAAAGGGGTTTTCTCATGAACAAAACTTCATTTTAATCAATAGATCTTGGAATAATAATAAGTTATACAATTGGATGTGATTAAATAAAATGTTCCTGTGCTGAGATAATCTTATACATGCGCCCCTGCTGTGCACTGTGTAATGGTTGTGTCTGACCGTACAGGAACATGGTCTGATCATACCACATCTCCTGGGCAGGGGAGGACGCAAAAGAGTATACAGACAGGACAGCAGGGGATCACAGCTGATTCTTTCTTTGAAGTAAAACAGTGTTTAAAAACAGGAAGGGAAATGTTTTATCTCTCAAAAAGAATCAGCTGCGATCCCCTGCTGTCCTGTCAAATACTCTTTTGCTTCCTCCCCTGCTGTCCTGTCTGTATACTCTTTTGCTTCCTCCCCTGCTGTCCTGTCTGTATAATCTGTTTTGCTTCCTCTCCTGCCCAGGAGATGTGGTATGATCAGACCATGTTCCTGTATGGTCAGACACGACCATTACACAGGGGAACATTTAGAAGATTATCTCAGCACAGGAACATTGTATCTAAACACATCCAATTGTGGAAGTTTTTATTATTTCAAGATCTATTGATTAAAAACAACTTTTGTTTGTGGGAAAACCCCTTTAATATTTTGTTGAACCTTTTGAGGCAGTCACTGCAATCAGATGATTCCTCTAACTGTCAATGAGACTTCTGTGCCTCTCGACAGGTATTTTGGCCGACTCCTCTTGAGCAAACTGCTCCAGTTGTCTCGCGGTTGAAGGTTGCCTTTTCCATGTTTCAGCTCTTTCCAAAGATGCTTCATAGGATTTAGGTCAGGGCTCATAGAAGCCACTTCAGAATAGTGCAATGTTTTCCTCTTAGCCATTCTTGGGTGTTTTTAGCTGTGTGTTTTGGGTCATTATCCTGTTGCAAGACCCATGACCTGCGACTGAGACCACGCTTTCTGACACTGGGCAGCACATTTCTCTCTAGAATCCCTTGATATTCTTGAGATTTCATTGTACCCTGCACAGATTCAAGACAGACTGTGCCAGATGCAGCAAAGCAGCCCCAGAACATAACAGAGCCTCCACCTTGTTTCACAGTAGGGACAGTGTTCTTTTCTTGATATGCTTCATTTTTCCGTCTGTGAACATAGAGCTGATGTGCCTTGTCAAAAACTTCCATTTTTGTCTCATTTGTCCATAGGACTTTCTCCCAGAAGCTTTGTGGCTTGTCAACATGTAGTTTGGCAAATTCCAGTCTGGCTTTTTTTATGATTTTTTTCTCCTTGGTCGTCTCTCATAAAGTCCACTTTGGATCAAACAACGACGGATGGTGCGATCTGATACTGATGTTCCTTGAGCTTGAAGTTCACCTTTAACCTCTTTAGAAGTTATCCTGGGCTCTTTTGTTACCATTCGTATTATCCGTCTCTTTGATTTGTCATCAATTTTCCTCCTACGGCCACATCCAGGGAGGTTGGCTACAGTCCCATGGATCTTACATTTCTGAATAATATGTGCACCTGTAGTCACAGGAACATCAAGCTGCTTGGAGATGGTCTTATAACCTTTACCTTTAACATGCTTGTCTATAATTTTCTTTCTAATCTCCTGAGACAACTCTTTCCTTTGCTTCCTCTGGTCCATGTTGAGTGTGGTACACACCATAACACCAAACAGCACAGTGAGTATCTGTAGCCCTATATACAGGCCCACTGACTGATAACAAGATTGTAGACCCCTGTGATGCTAATTAGCAGACACAACTTGATTTAACATGTCCCTATTGTCACATTATTTTCAGGGGTCCCATCATTTCTGTCCAGGCCGATTTCATGAGTTCACATTTTTTTTAAATTTCCGTGGAAGCAGAAAAGCAATGTCTGACCTTCATTTCTTCATTTTCATAGATTTTTAATTCATTATTACTTTTGTCAGATTCAAGTTATTTCTGTGACCATTGTGGGATTTTCTTTCATTAAACGAGGGGTACCAACAATTTTGACCATGTTTGTATTAGATTATGAAATATTATATATGTTTATATGTGGAGGCCATTATGCTGTATATAGATGGTTATATATTAGATTATATATTAGATTATGATATATTATATATGTTTATATATTATATATATTTATTTATTTATTATACATTATATATATTATACATCTATATATATATATATATATATTATATTTAAATATAAAGATAGAAATAAATAAATGAGACATAAAAATGTAACTAGTATTGTATATGCTGGGTGATGCTGACAGAGAAAAGTGGCTTCTGCTATGAAGAATAAGGAGCAGCCTTCCTGGTGTGAGGGGCTGTGTGACTGACTGAGTACTACTACTTAGCGCTCAGGTACCTACTCAGATCACTTTTCCGGCCAGGGTGCAGAATGAGTGACTATTGTGCTAATGATGAGTGCTGAGCTAATACTGATAGAGATAATACTGACCGAGTGCTGCTCTGATGATGAGTGCTGAGCTAATACTGATAGAGATAACTAGCTATTGAACTCGTTCTATGCCCCGGGTGGGGAGCATTTTTATTGGTATATGGTCTCCCATGCTGGCATGTGCTGCCCCCATCCTGGTATTTGTGCTGCCCCCATCCTGTTCACCCATCCTGTTATGTGCTGCCCCCATCCTGTCCTGGTATGCATGGCACCCCTCATCCCTATCCTGGTATGGATGGCAGCCCTCATCTCCATCCTGGTATGCATGGCACCCCTCATCCCTATCCTGGTTTGCATGGCACCCCTCGTCCCTATACTGGTTTGCATGGCACCCCTCATCCCTATACTGGAATGCATGGCACCCCTCATCCCCATCCTGGTATGCATGGCCCCCTCATCCCAAATTTGGTTTACATGGCACCCCTCATCCCAATCCTGGTATGTATGGCACCTCTCATCCCCAATCCTGTTACGTATGGCACCCAATTCCTCATCCTGGTATGCATGGCTTCCTCATTCCCAATCCTGGTATGCATAGCACCTCATCCCTATCCTGGTATGTATGGTACCCCTCATCATCGTATGCATGGCACCCCATCCCTCATCCTGGTATGCATGGTACCCCGCATCCCTATTCTGGTATGTATAATACCCCTCATCACCCAATCCTGGTATGTAAGGCCTCCTCATCCCCCAATCCTGGTATGCATGGCACCCCATCCCTCATGCTGGTATGCATGGTACACTGCATTCCTATCCTGGTATGCCTGGTACCCCTCATGCCTATTCTGGTATGTATGGTACCCCTCATCCCTATCCATGTATGTATGGTACCCCTTATCCTGGTATGCATGGCACCCCATCCCTCATCCTGGTATGCATGGTACCCTGCATCCCTATTCTGGTATGTGTGGTACCCCTAATATTTGTAAGAATGGCACCCCATCCCTCATCCTGGTATGCATAGTACCCCTCATCAACAATGCTGGTATGCATTGTCCCCTCACCCCCAATCCTGGTATGCATGGTCCCCTCACCTTCCAATCCTGGTATGCATAATCCCCTTACCCCCTAATCCTGGTATGCATGGTACTCCCTCATCCCTATCCTGGTATGCATGGTCCCCTCACCACCCAATCCTGGTATGTGTGGTACCCCTCATCCTGGTATGCATGGCACCCCATCCCTCATCCTGGTATGTATGGTACCCCGCATCCCTATTCTGGAATGTATGGTACCCCTCATCCTGATATACATGGCACCCCTCATCCCAATTCTGGTATGTATGGCCTCCTCATCCCCCAATTCTGGTATGCATGGCACCCAGTTCCTCATCCTGGTATGCATGGCTTCCTCATCCCCAATCCTGGTATGTATGACCCCCTCATCCCTATCCTGGTATGCATGGCACTCCTCATCCCCCAAACCTGGTATGCATGGCACCCCATCCCTATGCTGGTATGCAAGGTACCCCTCTCTTGGTGTGCATGGTACCCCTCATCCCTCATCCTGGTATGCATGGCACCCCTCATCCCTATTCTGGTATGCGTGGTACCCCTCATATTAGTAAGAATGGCACCCCATTCCTCATCCTGGTATGCATAGTACCCCTCATCAACAATGCTGGTATGCATGGTTTCCTCACCCCCCAATCCTGGTATGCATGGTCCCCTCACCCCCCAATCTTGGTATGCATGGTCCCCTCACCCCCCAATCCTGGTATGCATGTTACCCCCTCATCCCTATACTGGTATGCATGGACCCTCACCACCCAATCCTGGTATGTGTGGTACCCCTCATCCTGGTATGCATGGCACCCCATTCCTCATCCTGGTATGCGTGGTGCCCCTCATCCTGGTATGCATGGAACCCCATTCCTCATGCTGGTTTGCATAGTACCCCACATTCCTATCCTGGTATGCATGGTACCCCTCATCCCCCAATCCTGGTATGCATGGTAATCCTCATCCCCAATGCTGGTATGCATGGCACCCCTCACCTCCCAATCCTGGTATGCATGGTCGCCTCATTCCCCAATCCTAGTATGCATGGTCGCCTCACACCTCAATCCTGGTATGCATGACACCCCCTCATCCCTATCCTGGTTTGCATGGTCCCCTCACCCCCAATCCTGGTATGCATGGTACCCCCTCACCCCCCAATCCTGGTATGCATGGCCTCCTCATCCCCAATCCTGGTATGCATGGCACCCCTCACCCTCTCAATCCTGGTATTAATGGCACCCCTCACCCCAAAATCCTGGTATGTATGGCCCCCTCATCCCCCAATCTTGGTATGCATGGCCTCCTCACCCCCCAATCCTGGAATTGCATGGAACCCATCACCCCCAATCCTAGTATGTATGGCTCCCCTCACCCTCCAATCCTGGTATGTATAGCACCCCATTCCTCATCCTGGTATGCGTGGTACCCCTCATCCTGGTGTGCATGGCACCCTATTCCTCATCCTGGTTTGCATGGTACCCCACATAACTATCATGGTATGCATGGTACCCTCATCCCTATTCTGGTATGCATGGTACCCCTCATCACCAATGCTGGTATGCATGGCACCCCTCACCCCCCAATCCTAGTATGCATGGTCCCTTCACCCACCAATCCTGGTATGCATGGTCCCCTCACCACCCAATCCTGGTATGCATGGTCCCCTCACACCCCAATCCTGGTATGCATGGTATCCTCACCCCCAATCCTGGTATGCATGGTCCACTAACCCCCCAATCCTGTATGCATGGTCCTCTCACCCCCCATTCCTGGTATGCATGGTCCCCTCACACCCCAATCTTGGTATATATGGTACCCCTCATCCTGGTATGCATGGCACCCCATTCCTCATCCTGGTATGCATGGTCCCCTCACCCCCAATCCTGGTATGCATGGTCCCCCCCTCACCCCCAAATCCTGGTATGCATGGCCCCCTCACCCCCCAATCCTGGTATGCATGGCACCCCTCACCCCCCAAATTCTGGTATGTATGGCTCCCCACACCCCCCAATCCTGGTATGTATAGCACCCCATTCCTCATCCTGGTATGAATGATACCTCTCATCCTGGTATGCATGGCACCCCATTCTTCATCCTGGTATGCATGGTACCCCTCATCCCTATTCTGATATGCATGGTACCCCTCATCCCCAATGCTGGTATGCAAGGCACCCCTCACCCCCCAATCCTGGTATGCATGGTCCCCTCACAACCCAATCCTGGTATGTATGGTACCCCCTCATCCCTATCCTGGTATACATGGTCCTCTCACTCCCCAATCCTGGTATGTGTGGTATCCCTCATTCTGGTATGCATGGCACCCCATTCCTCATCCTGGTATGCATGGTCCCCTCACCCCCCTAATCCTGGTATGCATTATGAATGGTACCCCATCATCTCTATCCAGGTATGCATCGTCCCCTCACCCACCCAATCCTGGTATGCATGGTACTCCTTCACCCCTCATTTGTGGTATGCATGGCACCTTTCACCGCCCAATCCTGGCATGCATGGTACCCCATCACCCCCCAATCCTGATATGTATGGCACCCCTCACCCCCAATGCTGGTATGCATGGCAACCCTAAATCTCTAATCCTGGTATGCGTGGTCTCCTCAGCCCCCAATTCTGGTATGCATGGTATCCTTACCCCCCAATAGAGGTATGCATGGTCCCCTCACCCCCCAATCCTGGTATGCATGGTCCCCTCACACCCCAATCCTGGTATGCATGGTACCCCTCGCCCCCCCAATCCTGGTATGCATGGTACCCCATAATCCCTATCCTGGTATGCATGGTCCCCTCACCCACCCAATCTTGGTATGCATGATACCCCGCATCCCTCAATGCTGGTATGCATGGCACCCCTCACCCCCCAATACTGGTATGCATGGTTCCCTCACCCCCCAATCCTGGTATGCATGGTCCCCTCGCCCCCCAATCCTGGTATGCATGGTTCACTCACACCTAAATCGTAGTATGCATGGCACCCCTCACTCCCCAATCCTGGTATGCATGGTCCCCTCACCCCCCAATCCTGATTTGCATTGTCCCCTCACCACCAATCCTGGTATGCATGGTACCCCCTCAACCCTCAATCCAGGTATACATGGCCTCCTCATCCCCCATTCATGGTATGGATGGCACCCCTCATCCCCCAATCCTAGTATGCATGGCACCCCTCACCCGCAAATCCTGGAATGTATGGCACCCCTCATCGCCAATTCTGGTATGCATGGCACCCCGCAACCCCCAATCCTGGTATGCATCGTCCCCTCACCCCCCAATCCTGGTATGTATGGCCACCTCATCCCCCAATCCTGGTAAGCATGGCCTCCTCACCCTTCAATCCTGGTATGCATGGTACCCACTCACCCCCCAATGCTTGTATGCATGGCACCCCTCACCCCCCAATCCTGGTATGTATGGTACCCCTCACCCACAATGCTGGTATGCATGGCACCCTCATCACCCAATTCTGGTATGCATGGCACCCCTCATCCCTATCTTGGTGTGCATGGCACCCCTCATCCCTATCCTGGTATGCATGGCACCCCTCATCCCTATCCTGGTATGCATGGCACCCCTCATCCCTATCCTGGTATGCATGGTCGCCTCACACCTCAATCCTGGTATGCATGAAACCCCCTCATCCCTATCCTGGTTTGCATGGTCCCCTCACCCCCCAATCCTGGTATGCATGGTACCCCCTCACCCCCCAATCCTGGTATGCATGGCCTCCTCATCCCCAAATCCTGATATGCATGGCACCCGCATTCCCCAATCCTGGTATGCATGGCACCCCTCACCCTCTCAATCCTGGAATTAATGGCACCCCTCACCCCCAAATCCTGGTATGTATGGCCCCCTCATCCCCCAATCCTGGTATACATGGAACCCATCACCCCCAATCCTGGTATGTATGGATCCCCTCACCCCCCAATCCTGGTATGTATAGCAACCCATTCCTCAACCTGGTATGCGTGGTACCCCTCATCCTGGTATGCATGGCACCCTATTCCTCATCCTGGTTTGCATGGTACCCCGCATTCCTATCCTGGTATGCATGGTACCCCTCATCCCTATTCTGGTATGCATGGTACCCCTCATCACCAATGCTGGTATGCATGGCACCTTTCATCCCACAATCCTAGTATGCATGGTCCCTTCACCCCCCAATCCTGGTATGCATGGTCCCCTCACCACCCAATCCGGGTATGCATGGTCCCCTCACACCCCAATCCTGGTATGCATGGTATCCTCACCCCCAATCCTGGTATGCATGGTCCCCTCACCCCCCAATCCTGTATGCATGGTCCCCTCACACCCCAATCCTGACATGCATGGTACCCCCTTGACTCGCCCCCTGGGCCGTGGGGCACCCGGAACCGGGCTTCAGTGCAATGTTGGGGGTAGTAGTGGCAACCCAATCCCGTGGCTCAGGGTGGTCAGACCAAATGCTGTGGCAGTCTATTTGTAGGGTTTTGAATATCCGACTACGCCACCCGGGGATTGCGGTCAGGGATGACCACCGCTGCAAGGCAGACCGCTGAGGCTGATGTTGGTATGCAGCACAGGGATAGGACAACTCCCCACGGGAAGAGTGTAGCCTCAGGGCAGTGTAATAGGATGCTGGGGGTGATGGTGCAGGCCGCAATAATAAGGGTTCAGAGTCTGCTTCAAACAGTCCAGGGTCTTTATTGTAGTTAGTACTAATGACCCAACAGGAGTACAGGGTAGAAATGGGCCTGGGTGTCTGAGAGCATTCGGGCGAGCCTCACTGGTCAGGGTGAGTGTGAAGGGCTACAGTTCTCTCTCTGCCCTTGCTGACTATCCCCCTTTTCGTGGTGTGATAGCCCACGTCCCTGAGCTGGCCGTGTACTACGCCTGTATGGCTTGCGACTCGGGCCTTAAGTACCTGTTGCTTCTCCGTGCTTTACCGGTCCCTCTGTGTGGCGGAGCCTCCAGGCTTCTCAGGCCAAGGGACCTAAAATCCCTCGCAGGTTGGTTATCTGCTGCCGGGCTTGCAACCCTGACAGCCTCGGACCACAGTGTCCGGTTGTGTAGTTCTCTCTCAGCCAGGACCGGCTCTCTTCGCCTCTGTCCCTGGCTTGCTGTTCCTCCTCTGCCTCCCGGACTCCTCAGCTGCTGCTGACCTGTCCCTTTCCTCTGGGAACCCTTCTGGATGCTTCAGAAATGGGTCCTGGTCTCTCTAACCCTGCCCTCAGTTCCAGCTTTTATAGGGGCAGCCTGCTCCCCCTACTGGCCTGGGACAGGAGGTGCTGCATGCTAATGGTCCCTAACCAGGGAACCTCCCTCCTGCTCTCAGACACAGCCTTTAATATTTGTGGCATCCAGGCCTGGGGTGACACATTCCCCCCTAGTAAAATTTAGTACTCCGGGACTAAACAGGAAACACAAATACAGGGTATAAATGCATGACCATAAACACAACATAAATACATGGCAACAAACAAAACACAATTGCGTTCTTTAGGTCACAGTGTGGTCTGTGACCGGGTGTCCATTTCACCAACACAACGGGAGCCTTAACCAGGTGGGGGTCTGTCCTTGCCCCGAGTCCTTGACAGTCTTTATTCATTCCTTTGGTTAGGCTCCGAACATATTTACAAGGAAGTCCCGGTTACTCAAAGTTCATAACCTGTTAGTCCATATATCTAGAAAAACTGGAAAAACAGTATTAGTAACCAGGGTACAAACATAAAACATTAAATATATACACTGTGCATTTAGACCTTCCAGCGAGCTGGTATTTGACCCCTAGTGCTCCGGGTTGACCTCTGTAACCCACTGTCTGGTGGTGGTCTAACCTGGCTTTCCCCACTAGCATTAAGGGTTCAGCTACTAACTGGGTTTACAGGCAGTGCAGGCAGCTGTCTGCGGGTCCTTTGGCTTACCGCAGGCATGGCAGGCTCACTGTCAGCAGAGGGTTGACTCTCTTCGGCTGCTGGCATGGGTTCTTCTGCCTCCGGGGCTGCTTGTTCCTCTTGTTCTTCCTGCTCTCCTGTATGCTCTTGCTGGGTAGGCTGAAGGAAGTGTAGGACGGGTACCACTATGGCATCGTTTATTCGAGTCCAAGTGCGGGGGAACTCTCCGAGAACTGTGCTGATCATCTCTTCCTTGTCCTCTGCGGGCTCAAGGTCATCGTGACTTTCACTTGGACTCTGTAGGCACCATTTTAGGTGGTCTCTGGAGACGGTGCTAGTGGTTTCTCCTCCATCCTTGGTAATCACACATACCTTCGGGTTGTTGTGGTCGGACTGCAGTACTGTGTACGGGTCTCTCTCCCACTGGTCGTCCAGCTTGTGAAGCCTTCTCTTCCGCTTCAGGACCTGCTCACCAGGTTCCAGGGGACCAGCAGGGGCGTGTTGGTTGAAGAGCCTCTCTTGCTTTTCTCTCACTTGAGCCAGACTCCTCTCCACACTCTCCTGTACCTTCTTGTACTGTAGCCGCCGTTCCGTATCCCAGTCCGCATCTGGGGAGGTGTCCTCAGGTGTCAGGACTCCCATCTCCAGGTCTATCGGCAGCTTACCTGGTCTTGCTCGCATCAGGTAAGCCAGGGTGCAATTTGTAGCATTCACCGGGATATGGTTGTGCAAGTCTATTAGGTCTGGCAGCTTCTCCGGCCACAGGCTGCGTTCTTCCAGGGGCAACGTTTTGAGGAGATCAATGACGATATTATTTATTTTCTTGCACAGCCCGTTGGTTTGCGGGTGGTAAGGCGTTGTCCGGATCTTCCTACAGCCGTATAGGTTGCAGAACTTCTGGAATACTTCAGCCTCAAACGCTGGACCTTGATCTGTCAAGACCTGTTCCGGATACCCGTGTGGACGGCAGAAGTGTTGTTGGAAGGCTCTGGCCGCTGTTTGGGCTGTCAAGTCTTTAACAGGAACCACCACCAGGAACCGGGAGTAATGGTCCACAATCGTGAGGGCATAGATGTAGCCAGACCGGCTTGGAGCCAACTTCACATGGTCCAGAGCTACCAGCTCAAGAGGCTGCCTGGTGACGATGGGCCTCAAGGGTGTCTCCTGGCTGGTACGGTCCTTCCTTCTGAGGTGGCATGGGCCGCATTCCCTGCTCCACTTCTCTATGGCCCCTCTCATACCGACCCAGTAGAACCGCTCTCTCATTAGGAACTCCAGTTTCTTCCACCCGAAGTGTCCCGCTCTGTCATGGTAGGCCTCCAGGACCATTGCTGCATCTCGCCTCGGGACCACTACCTGCCAGGTCAGCTCGTGCGTCCGGTGGTTGACAAGCCTTCTGCACAGCTTGCCCTCGTAGAGGAATAGCCTGCTTTTCTCCTTCCATAACTGCTTGGCTTCCTCTGGAGCGTCCGGGCCAGGGCTAGCGTCTGTCTGGGTTAGCATGTCTTTCACCAGGCGAACTGCAGGGTCACTATCTTGCGTTTCAGCCCAGCCGTGGTGGGGTAAGGGGTTGAACATGACAGTGGTTAGGTCTTTGTCTCTTACCCGGTGAGAGTACTGAGTGGCCCCATACTGGTGGAACGCAGGGAGCTCTACTTCCTCCAGCTCTTCCGAGTCTTCTTCTCCTTCGGGTAGGTGGGGCATTCTTGATAGGGCGTCTGCGTTGGCGTTGGTTCTGCCTGCCCGGTATTTGATGGTGAAGTCATAATTGGATAGCCGGGCCATCCACCGCTGTTCTAGGGCACCTAGTCTTGCATTGTCCAGATGTGTCAACGGGTTGTTGTCCGTGTACACGGTGAACTTTGCGGAGGCCAGGTAATGCTTAAACCATTCTGTGACGGCCCACACCACTGCCAAGAATTCTAGCTTGAAGGAGCTGTAATTCTCCGGGTTCCTTTCAGTGGGCCTCCGCTTCCAGCTGGCGTACGCGATCACCCTTTCTCTGCCCTGTTGGTATTGGGACAGTACGGCTCCTAACCCCACATTACTGGCGTCTGTGTGGAGGATAAAAGGCTGGCCATAATCGGGGTAGGCCAGGATCTCATCCCCCGTGAGGGCCATCTTCAACTGGCGGAACGACTCCTCTTCCGGCTTGTCCCACTTGAAGGGTGGCTTTTGACTTCTGGATTTAGACTGACCTATCAGGAGGTCCTGCATTGGAGTCGCCATCTTTGTGAACCCGGGGATGAACCTTCGGTAGTAGCCTACCAACCCGGGGAACTGCCTCACTTCTTTGATATTTGAGGGGCTTGGCCAGCTCTTGATTACTGTGACCTTGTCGGGGTCAGGGGCTACTCCTTCTGCACTCACCACGTGCCCCAGGTACTGTACCTTCGGCTTTAACAGATGGCACATGGAGGGTTTCACTTTCATGCCATAGCCTGCCAGGGCTTCGAACACCTCTGCCAGGTGTTTTAGATGGTCCTCGTAGGTCTTCGAATAGACGATCATGTCGTCCAGGTAAAGTAGGACCGTCTCGAAGTTTCGGTGCCCTAGACAGCATTCCATCAGCCTCTGGAAGGTCCCTGGTGCGTTGCAGAGCCCGAAGGGCATACAGTTGAATTCGCTCAATCCCATCGGGTGGTGAAGGCGGTCTTATCCTTGTCAGCCTCTGCCACAGGAACCTGCCAGTATCCGCTAGTAAGGTCCAAAGTAGAGAAGAAATTAGCTGATTTTAAAGACTCCTCTATCCTAGGTAACGGGTACGCATCTTTATGGGTGATACGATTGATTTGTCTATAGTCCACGCACATTCTCATGGTACCATCTTTCTTTTTTACCAGAACCAAGGGGGCTGCCCAGGGGCTACAGCTATCTCTAATGACCCCAGCTTCTTTCATTTCTCTCAGCATGCCCTTTGCATTCTGATAATGTGCAGGGGGTACAGGTCTGTGTCTCTCTTTTATTGGTGGGTGGCTCCCCGTGGGGATGTGGTGTTCTACTCCCTTTACTCAGCTGAAGTCTAGCGGGTGCTTACTAAAAATTCTCTCGTACTCCTGAACCACCCGGTAGACTCCTTGTTTTTGGTGCAGGGGAGTCAGCACCCACGTGGAGTTTCTGGCACCAGTCCCCCTTGTGTTTCTGGGAGCCATTACCCTCCACCGGGGGAAATGGAGGCAAGGGTTCCACGACCCTGATAGCATTGTGTTCGACGGCAAACAATTTGGCTAGTGTAGCGTACCGGGGCAAGTGTACTTCCCTTTCCCCGATGTTTAAGATCTGGACGGGCACCCTTCCATGGCGGACATCAACCACCCCCCGGGCTGTCAAAATCGTGGGCCTGCTGTCTGAGTACACGGGTTCTACCATGGCTTGGTAGTCTCTACCTCTTAACCCGATTGCAGTCCGACACCAGATCATCATTTCACTTTGGGGAGGCATGGCAATGGGGAACGGGTCGCTCATCCTCACGCTACCGATCTCACCACCAGACAGTTCTACCTGTTGCCGTCTCATCAGGGCTCTTATCTCTTTCTGGAGGACCCTCTGTTGGCTGGAGCTCGCATTCATCGCCACCTGCTGCAAAATTACAATTACTTCTGAAAGACAGTTTTCAATCACATTAGTACCCAAGGTTATTTTAGGGTGACTTTCACGACGGTCAATGTCCACAATGATCACTCCCTGTGCCGGCAGTTCCACCTTACCAATCTTGATGGTCATCTCTCTGAACCCCACCTGCGGCACGGGTTGGCCATTGCTGGCGATGATGCTTAAGTCATCACCTGGATAATGGGTTATATCCGCGTCACTCCAGTACCGCTTGAAAAGTACGTAGGGGATGGTAGTCACTTGAGACCCGATGTCCAGTAGTGCACTCATGGGGATACCGTCCAGCACTACGGGTAAGACCGGGCGTCCCCCCACGTACTTATCACGCCAATTAGACGGGCCTGATGACCTTATACCTGGGGGTTGGCCCTCTGCCCCAGGTCGGACCCATTTAAAGTACAGTACCTTGCTATGTGTCCTGGCTGACTGCAACGGCAGCAAATCGGCTGTCCATCCTCAGCGTAACGGTCGGCGGGCCTCCCTCTGAACGACGGGATCCTCCTCTGTCAACGCCACGGGACATCCTCCGGACTGGAAGCTAGCTTGATTGGTCTTGACGGTTCCACCTGCAACGACTGTATGGTCCTGGTCAATGCAGCCACACTCTTTGTTAGTTCTTGGACCTGATGGTGCAGGTTTGCGGGCTGGGATGGATTTAGGGCCTGTGCATCAGCCCCCACAAGGTCTGCGGGGTAGGGCGCTGCCTCCTGGTGGTAAATGATGGCAGGGCGCCGGGAAACTACAGCGCCACTTGGTGCAGGTTCTCGGAGAACCCGGATGGCCCTATCCTTGAACTGCGCAAAAGGCAAATCGGGGTTCTGTAGGGCCATGAGGCGCAGCTGGGTTCTGTGGGCGCTGGACAGCAGACCTTCTATGAACTGGTCAGTCAACAGTTTATCGGTGTCCTGCACGCTGCCAGGGTCAGCTTGTTTAATTGCTCCCAGAGCTTCTTGCAGGTTCAAGGCATAGTCTCTGATACTGTCTTGGGCTCGCTGCTTACAGCCATAGGACCGCATTTTGATTTCTGCTGAGGTACGAGTATCAAAGGTACTCCGCAGCCGGGTCAGAATGTCCTTTACAGTCCTTTTCTCTCCATCTGACCATGATTTCACTTCCCGCTGGGCTGCACCGGTTAGCTGCCCCGTTAGAATGCTCACTTTCTGTTCTTCTGTCAGGGGATAAACTTTAAATAAACGGTGCAGTCTTTCCTTAAAGTCAGTTAAGGTATGGGATTCCCCTGAGTATTGGGGCAGCCAGGCTGCTCCGGGGATGTAG
The DNA here is from genome assembly GCF_046119375.1 of Phyllobates terribilis. NCBI lineage: Eukaryota > Metazoa > Chordata > Amphibia > Anura > Dendrobatidae > Phyllobates > Phyllobates terribilis. Next base: position 645,900,193 of record NW_027362771.1, read on the forward strand.
GGCATGGAGAACGGCATCACCGCTGCTGCAGCCACGCTGGTGGTAGAAGGTCCCTCCGCGTCTGTCATCTTCCTCCCCCCTAGTTAACCGTGGCCTACCTTCCGACGATCCTCTTCTGCAGGCCGCGGCTCCGCTGGTGCTGCTCCGGGCGAGGACCTTGCGTCGTGTCCTGGGACGCAAGGTCCACGCCCGGACCTTGTGTCGTGTCCTGGTGACGTCAGCGTCGCTCTCTCTCCTTCCAGGACCTTGCGCAGCGTCGGTGCTTAGGGCGGGGCTTCAGGTCTCGCGTGGTTTGGACGTCCATGCCCCTCTTCTTCCCGCGCGGCGTCCTGAAGATGGCGTCCGATGGAAAACGGCTGAAGATGGCGGGAAACGGCTCAAGATGGCGGGAAACGGCTCCGGATGGCGGGAAACCTCTTTTTAAGGTACGTGTACAGTCTTTTTCAGGTGCGCAATACCCGTTTGTGGCGGGTTAGTCACAATCCTGCCGACTATGCCAAAGCTGACTCGCCCCCTGGGCCGTGGGGCACCCGGAACCGGGCTTCAGTGCAATGTTGGGGGTAGTAGTGGCAACCCGATCCCGTGGCTCAGGGTGGTCAGACAAAATGCTGTGGCAGTCTATTTGTAGGGTTTTGAATGTCCGACTATGCCACCCGTGGATTGCGGTCAGGGATGACCGCCGCTGCAAGGCAGACCGCTGAGGCTGATGTTGGTATGCAGCATAGGGATAGGATAACTCCCCACGGGAAGAGTGTAGCCTCAGGGCAGTGTAATAGGATGCTGGGGGTGATGGTGCAAGCCGCAATAATAAGGGTTCAGAGTCTACTGCAAACAGTCCAGGGTCTTTATTGTAGTTAGTACTAATGACCCAACAGGAGTACAGGGTAGGAATGGGCCTGGGTGTCTGAGAGCATTCGGGCGAGCCCCACTGGTCAGGGTGAGTGTGAAGGCCAACCGTTCTCTCTCTGCCCTTGCTGACTATCCCCCTTTTCGTGGTGTGATAGCCCACGTCCCTGAGCTGGCCGTGTACTACGCCTGTATGGCTTGCGACTCGGGCCTTAGGTACCTGTTGCTTCTCCGTGCTGTACCGGTCCCTCTGTGTGGCGGAGCCTCCAGGCTTCTCAGGCCAAGGGACCTAAAATCCCTCGCAGGTTGGTTATCTGCTGCTGGGCTTGCAACCCTGACAGCCTCGGACCCCAGTGTCCGGTTGTGTAGTTCTCTCTCAGCCAGGACCGGCTCTCGTCGCCTCTGTCCCTGGCTTGCTGTTCCTCCTCTGCCTCCCGGACTCCTCAGCTGCTGCTGACCTGTCCCTTTCCTCTGGAAACCCTTCTGGATGCTTCAGAAATGGGTCCTGGTCTCTCTAACCCTGCCCTCAGTTCCAGCTTTTATAGGGACAGCCTGCTCCCCCTACAGGCCTGGGACAGGAGGTGCTGTGTGCTAATGGTCCCTGACCAAGGGAACCTTCCTCCTGCTCTCAGACACAGCCTTTAATATTTGTGGCATCCAGGCCTGGGGTGACACACCCTCATCCCTATCCTGGTATGCATGGTCCCCTTACCCCCCAATCCTGGTATATGTGGTACCCCTCATCCTGGTATGAATGGCACCCCATTCCTCATCCTGGCATGCATGGTCCCCTCACCCCCAATCCTGGTATGCATGGCCCCCCTCACCCCCAAATCCCGGTATGCATGGCCCCCTCACCCCCCAATCCTGGTATGCATGGCACCCCTCACCCCCCAATTCTGGTATGTATGACTCTCCTCACCCCCCAATCCTGGTATGTATAGCACCCCATTCCTCATCCTGGTATGCGTGGTACCCCTCATCCTGGTATGCATGGCACCCCATTCTTCATCCTGGTTTGAATGGTACCCCATATTCCTATCCTGGTATGCATGGTACCCCTCATCCCTATTCTGGTATGCATGGTACCCCTCATCCCCAATGCTGGCATGCAAGGCACCCCTCACCCCCCAATCCTAGTATGCATGGTCCCCTCACACCTCAATCCTGGTATGTATGGTACCCCCTCATCCCTATCCTGGTATGCATGGTCCCCTCACTCCCCAATCCTGGTATGTGTGGTATCCCTCATTCTGGTATGCATGGCACCCTATTCCTCATCCTGGTATGCATGGTCCCCTCACCCCCCCAATCCTGGTATACATTATGCATGGTACCCCATCATCCCTATGCAGGTATGCATCGTCCCCTCACCCACCCAATCCCGGTATGCATGGTAACCCTTCACCCCTCAATTCTGGTATGCATGGCACCCTTCACCCCTCAATCCTGCCATGCATGGTACCCCTTCACCCCTCATTTCTGGTATGCATGGCACCCTTCACCCCCCAATCCTGGCATGCATGGTACCCCCTTACCCCCCAATCCTAGTATGTATGGTACCCCTCACCCCCAATGCTGGAATGCATGGCAACACTAAATCCCTAATCCTGGTATGTGTGGTCCCCTCAGCCCCCAATCCTGGTATGCATGGTCCCCTCACAACCCAATTCTGGTATGCATGGTATCCTTACCCCCCAAACCAGGTATGCATGGTCCCCTCACCCCCCAATCCTGGTATGCATGGTCCCCTCAAACCCCTATCCTGGTATGCATGGTAACCCTCATCCCTAGTCTGGCATGCATGGTACCCTCACTCCCCAATCCTGGTATGTGTGGTATCCCTCATTCTGGTATGCATGGCACCCCATTCCTTAGCCTGGTATGCATGGACCTATCACCTCCCTATCCTGGTATGCATAGTCCCGCCCTCACCCCCTAATCCTGGTATGCATGGTCCCCAAACCTCCCAACTCTGGTATGCATGGTACCCCTCATCCCCCAATCCTGGTATGCACGGTATCCCTCATCCCCCAATCCTGGTATGCATGGTTCTCTCACCCCCCCCAAATCCTGGTATGCATGGTACCCCATAATCCCTATCCTGGTATGCATGGTCCCCTCAACCACCCAATCCTGGTGTAACGGGTCTGGGAGGCGGAACCTCTGAGCTACTATACAAGGGGGCAGTCCTTGTAAGGGAGCGGGTGGCGACCAGGGAAGACGGGCAGGAGGTCACAGCAGGTGACCGGGACAGTCTCTGAGTGAACGGGCTGGAGGTCACGGCAAGTGACCGGGACAGTCTCTGGATGAACGGGCTGATGGTCACGGCAAGTGACCGGGGCAGTCTCTGAATGAACGGGCAGATGGTCACGGCAAGTGACCGGGGCAGTCTCTGGATGAACGGGCAGAAGGTCACGGCAAGTGACCGGGGCAGTCTCTAGGTAAAGGGTTGGTACGACCTGTGGCGGCTGATGATAGACGTGAGCTCCCAGGTGAGCAGGTGAGAGTCTCTGGATGAACGGGTGGTCACAGCATGTGACGGCGGAGCCTCCAGGAAGACCAACAGACAGGCGGCAGATGAGCGCTCCCAGGTGAGCGGGCAGAAGTCTCTGGACAGGCGGGTGGTCACAGCACGTGACGGCAGAGCCTCCAGGTAGGCTAGCAGACAGGCAGCAGATGAGCGCTCCCAGGTGAGCGAGCAGGAGTCACTGGACAGGCAGGTGGTCACAGCACGTGACGGCGGAACCTCCAGGTAGACTAGCAGGCAGGTAGCAGGTGTGTGCTCCCAGGTGAGCGGGCAAGCTGGTCCATAGACAGACTGACAGGAGTTGGAAGGCAGACCGTCGGACCTCAGGCAAGCAGGCAGGTGGCTGATGTGCGCTCCCAGGTGAGCGGGCAGGCTGGTCCTTAGACAGACTGACAGGAGTAGTAAGGCAGACCGTCGGACCTCAGACTAGCAGGCAGGTAGCAGATAATCAGGCAGGAATCTGGCAGGTAACTGGCAACGGGACCTGAGGGCTGAAGCAGAGTAGTGAACAGTGCAACAACATTGCTCGGGCACCTCCATTTTGGAGGAGGTGCCTTATATATGGTGAAGTCCTCCGGCCATTGGCCGGGGACTCCTTAGGACGGCGCGCGCGGCCCCTTTAAGAGGGAGGGAGAGCGCGCGCGCGCGCGCCCTAAGCACAGTGGACGGGAAGGAGCGCGCGCTGCCAGCAGAGCGGGAGGAGGACGCCGGGCACGGAGCAGGGAGGTGAGGGGAACAGCGTCCCTGCCTAGCAGAGGGCAGGGACGCCGGCGCTACAGTACCCCCCCCTTTAGGCCCCCCCTTTTTTAGGCCAGACAGAAATTTAGCTAGGATAAGAGGGGCATGGATGTTCTCCCGGGGCTCCCACGTTCTCTCCTCAGGACCAAACCCCCTCCAATCTACTAGAAAAAAGGTCTTTCCTCTTACCCTTTTGGTGTCAAGAATGTTCTCTACCTCAAACTCGTCCTCAGCAGAAACCGGAGCAGGAGGCGTACCTGTAGACTTGGAAAAAGAGTTAAGTACCACAGGTTTGAGGAAAGATACATGGAAGGAGTTAGGGATCCGTAAGTTGGCCGGGAGTTTTAATTTATAGGCCACCGGGTTGATCTGACTGATGACCTCCAGAGGACCGATGAACCGAGGCCCTAACTTGTAAGAAGGTATCTTGAGTCGGACATATTTAGACGAGAGCCAGACTTTATCTCCAGGACGAAATTGTGGAGGATCCAGGCGTTTTTTGTCAGCGTGTCTTTTCATCCGTTCGGACGACTGGAGGAGTGCGGATCGGGTACTCTCCCAAATGGAGGAGAATTTGCTAACGAGAGATTCCGCAGCCGGGTTGTCCACAGAGGTGGAGACAGGAAAAGGAATCCGAGAATGCTGACCGAAGACTACAAAAAACGGGGATTTGGAGGAGGATTCGCTCTCGTGATTGTTATAGGAGAACTCGGCCCATGGTAGGAGATCCACCCAGTCAGAATGATGGGCATTAACGAAGTGCCGGAGGTAACTGGTCAGGTTCTGATTGATCCGCTCCACTTGACCATTAGACTGTGGGTGGTAAGCGGAAGAGAAGTCCAGGGTGACGTCTAGCAGTTTACAAGTGGCTCTCCAGAAACGTGAGGTGAACTGTACCCCACGATCCGACACGATGTGGAGGGGCAGACCATGAAGACGGAAGATGTGGCGGATAAAGTCTTTAGCCAGCTCGGGTGCAGACGGGAGACCAGGCAGGGGAATAAAGTGAGCCATTTTGGAAAAGCGGTCAGCGACCACCCAAATGACCGTACAACCGGCAGAGACGGGGAGATCAGTTATGAAGTCCATAGCAATATGCTGCCAGGGGGCAGCAGGCACAGGAAGCGGAAGAAGGCGACCGGCTGGCAGGTGTCTCGGGACTTTGTTGCGGGCACAGGACACACAGGCAGAAACAAAGTCTATTACGTCCTTGTGCAGGGTAGGCCACCAGTAGTGCCGGGCAATAAGCCGGAGGGTCTTTTTCTGACCGGCGTGGCCAGCTAGTTTAGACGAGTGACCCCAGTGTAGGATCTTCTCCCGATCAGGTACTGATACGAACGTCTTACCGGGAGGGAGACGATTTAGGCTCACGGGAGCCACCTGCATTACTCTGGCGGGATCGATGATATGTTTAGGTTCTTCCTCGAGATCGGACACCAGAAAGGATCGGGACAAGGCATCTGCTTTGACGTTTTTATCAGCCGGGCGAAAATGAAGAACAAAATCAAAGCGAGCAAAAAACAAGGACCACCGGGCTTGGCGCGGGTTAAGTCTCTGGGCATGCTGGAGGTAAGCCAAGTTCTTGTGGTCAGTGTAAATTATTACCGGGTGAAGAGCCCCCTCGAGTAGGTAACGCCACTCCTCCAATGCCAGTTTGATGGCCAATAACTCTCGGTCTCCTATAGAATAGTTGCGCTCAGAAGAGGAGAAGAGTTTGGAGAAGAAGCCACAAGTTACCATCCTCCAGGAAGATGATTTTTGAGTAAGTACCGCTCCGGCTCCAGAGGAGGAGGCGTCAACTTCCAGGAAGAACTGCTTGTTGCCGTCCGGGCGATGCAGCACCGGGGCAGAAGAGAAGGCCTGTTTTAGGGAAAGAAAGGCCTCCTCTGCTTCGGGCGGCCACTCTTTGGGATTAGTACCCTTACGGGTGAGCGCGGAAATTGGGGCAGTCCGGGAAGAGAAGTGCGGTATGAAGAGGCGGTAGTAGTTGGCGAAGCCCAGGAATCGCTGAATGGCCTTCAACCCCTCCGGTCGAGGCCATTTCTCGATGGCAGACAGTTTCTCTGGATCCATTCGTAGGCCGGTCTGAGAAATAATGTAGCCCAAAAACGGAAGCGAGGTCTGCTCAAAGAGGCACTTCTCGTATTTAGCAAAGAGGTGATTCTGCCTGAGCCTGAGCATGACCTGACGAACGTCCCTCCGGTGAGTCTGGAGATCCGGAGAGAAGACCAAGATGTCGTCCAGGTACACCACTACGCAGGAGTAGAGAAGGTCCCGGAAGATGTCATTGACCAACTCTTGAAAGACGGCAGGAGCGTTACAGAGACCAAAGGGCATTACCAGATATTCATAGTGGCCGTCCCGGGTGTTGAATGCCGTCTTCCATTCATCCCCCTGACGGATACGAACCAGGTTGTACGCCCCACGGAGGTCCAGTTTGGTGAAGATTCTAGCCCACCTCAGACGATCAAATAACTCCGGAATGAGCGGAAGGGGGTACTTATTCTTCACCGTGATCTGGTTAAGGCCTCTATAGTCTATACAGGGACGGAGAGAGCCGTCCTTCTTTTTGACGAAAAAGAAGCCTGCTCCCGCCGGGGAGGTAGATTTCCGGATGAATCCCCTGGCCAGATTCTCCTCAATATATTCGGACATCGACCGGGTCTCAGCAGCGGATAAAGGATAAATACGCCCACGGGGAGGAGTAGTACCAGGTAACAGGTCGATAGGGCAGTCGTATGGTCTATGAGGAGGTAGTGTCTCTGCTTCCTTTTTATTAAAGACAACAGCATAAGACCAATAAGGAATCGGAAGTCCAGGTAGATTAGCTGGGGTAGGAGAAGGACGGACGGGATGGACGGGAACCAGACAGGTCTTATGGCAGTCCTGTCCCCAGCGAAGGACTTCTCCGGTCTGCCAGTCAAGCACGGGTGCATGTCTCTGGAGCCAAGGTAGGCCTAGCAAGAGGGCGTGAGAGAGTCCAGGCAGAACATGAAAGGAGATACTCTCAGAATGCAGCATTCCCACCTGCAGAGTAATGGATTCGGTGATGAGTTGGATGGGGCGTGGTAAGAGGCCCCCATCCACGGCAGCAACAGACAAGGGTACAGCCAGAGGTTTGGTGGGGATGCGGTATTTCTCTACCAGGGACTGTGAAATAAGATTCCCGGCTGCTCCAGAGTCAAGTTGGGCTAGTTCAAAATAACGGTTCTCCCCGCAGACGATTGAGACTGACAGCAGCAGAGATGGAGAGGATTTATTCTTGTCTAGGTTGACCTCTCTGAGCGAACCTAGACACAGGCGTTTCCCGACCTCTCCGGGCAGGCACGGATCCGGTGCTCCTTACTGCCACAGTAGAAGCAGCTCCCCTCGGCACGGCGTAAGTCCTGACGGGTTTTGACCATCTTGGTCTGGTCGACCTGCATAGACTCAGGAGAGTGTACCTGGGTAGAGACGGAAGGAGTGACGGGTTTCTGAAAAATAGGAGCTAGACATGGTAACCTCCTCTCACGGGTGACCTCTTTGGCACGCTCCTGGAACCGTAGGTCAATCCGGGTGGCAAGAGTTATTAGGTCATCGAGAGTGGTAGGAATGTCCCGACCGGCAAGTTCATCTTTAATACGGCCGGACAGACCCTCCCAGAAGACGGATACCAGAGCGTCGTTATCCCAGGCCAGCTCCGAGGCAAGGGTACGGAACCGTATGGCATATTGGCCCACGGTGAGACTTCCCTGACGGAGGCGTAGCAGTGATGATGCGGATGAGGTCTTCCGTCCGGGTTCGTCGAAGACTTTCCGGAAAGCCGTGAGAAAAGCAGGCAAGTTGGACACCAGGGGGTCTCCTCTCTCCCATAGAGGATTTAGCCAGGCCAGGGCCTCCCCGGTGAGATGGGACATGATGAATGCAATTTTGGCCCGGTCGGAGTTAAACTGGTGGGACAATAGTTCAAAGTGCAGGGTGCACTGATTTATGAAGCCCCGAGCCTGGGCGGAGTCGCCTCCGAAGCGAGGAGGTGCAGAAAGCCGGGGTAGGATACCATGGTATTAGTGGGCAGCGGAGCTGCCGGATTGCGAGAAATGGCACTGGCGGAGGTTGCTGGTGGAGCAGTCAGAGTGTCCAGGCGAGTATTGACATTCCGCAGGTGACCCAGGATGGACTCCTGTTGGGACCTTTGACGGGACAATTCATGACACAGGTCCGAGAGCGAGGGAACTTGGGTGCCACCGGGTTCCATGGCCCGAGCAAACTGTAACGGGTCTGGGAGGCGGAACCTCTGAGCTACTATACAAGGGGGCAGTCCTTGTAAGGGAGCGGGTGGCGACCAGGGAAGACGGGCAGGAGGTCACAGCAGGTGACCGGGACAGTCTCTGAGTGAACGGGCTGGAGGTCACGGCAAGTGACCGGGACAGTCTCTGGATGAACGGGCTGATGGTCACGGCAAGTGACCGGGGCAGTCTCTGAATGAACGGGCAGATGGTCACGGCAAGTGACCGGGGCAGTCTCTGGATGAACGGGCAGAAGGTCACGGCAAGTGACCGGGGCAGTCTCTAGGTAAAGGGTTGGTACGACCTGTGGCGGCTGATGATAGACGTGAGCTCCCAGGTGAGCAGGCGAGAGTCTCTGGATGAACGGGTGGTCACAGCATGTGACGGCGGAGCCTCCAGGAAGACCAACAGACAGGCGGCAGATGAGCGCTCCCAGGTGAGCGGGCAGAAGTCTCTGGACAGGCGGGTGGTCACAGCACGTGACGGCAGAGCCTCCAGGTAGGCTAGCAGACAGGCAGCAGATGAGCGCTCCCAGGTGAGCGAGCAGGAGTCACTGGACAGGCAGGTGGTCACAGCACGTGACGGCGGAACCTCCAGGTAGACTAGCAGGCAGGTAGCAGGTGTGTGCTCCCAGGTGAGCGGGCAAGCTGGTCCATAGACAGACTGACAGGAGTTGGAAGGCAGACCGTCGGACCTCAGGCAAGCAGGCAGGTGGCTGATGTGCGCTCCCAGGTGAGCGGGCAGGCTGGTCCTTAGACAGACTGACAGGAGTAGTAAGGCAGACCGTCGGACCTCAGACTAGCAGGCAGGTAGCAGATAATCAGGCAGGAATCTGGCAGGTAACTGGCAACGGGACCTGAGGGCTGAAGCAGAGTAGTGAACAGTGCAACAACATTGCTCGGGCACCTCCATTTTGGAGGAGGTGCCTTATATATGGTGAAGTCCTCCGGCCATTGGCCGGGGACTCCTTAGGACGGCGCGCGCGGCCCCTTTAAGAGGGAGGGAGAGCGCGCGCGTGTGCGCCCTAAGCACAGTGGACGGGAAGGAGTGCGCGCTGCCAGCAGAGCGGGAGGAGGACGCCGGGCACGGAGCAGGGAGGTGAGGGGAACAGCGTCCCTGCCTAGCAGAGGGCAGGGACGCCGGCGCTACACCTGGTATGCATGGTACCCCGCATCCTTCAATTCTGGTATGCATGGCACCACTCACCCCCCAATCCTGGTATGCATGGTACCCCCTCACCCCCAATCCTGGTATGTATGGTACCCCTCACCCCCAATGCTGGTATGCATGGCACCCCTCACTCCCCATTCCTGGTATGCATGGTCCCCTCAACCCCCAATCCTGGTAAGCATAGTACCACCTCACCCCTCAATCCTGGTACACATGGCCTCCTCATCTCCCATTCATGGTATGGATGGCACCCCTCATCCCCCAATCCTGGTATGCATGACACTCCTCACCCACCCAATTCTGGTATGCATGGCACCCCTCACACTCCAATCCTGGTATGCATGGTCCCCTCACCCCCCCAATCCTGGTATGTATGGCCCCCTCATCCCCCAATCCTGGTATGCATGGCCTCCTCACCCTTCAATCCTAGTATGCATGGTACCCCCTCACCCCCCAATGCTTGTTTGCATGGCACCCCTCAGCCCCCAATCCTCGTATGTATGGTACCCCTCACCCCCAATGCTGGTATGCATGGCACCCTCATCACCCAATCCTGGTATGTATAGTCCCCTCACCCTTCAATCCTGGTATGCATAGCACCCCTCATCCCCTTCCTGGTATGTATAGCAACCCTGATCCCTATCCTGGTATGCATGGCACCCCTGCATGGTACCCCTCATCCCCCAATCCTGGTAAGCATGGTATCCCTCATCCCCCTATCCTGGTATGCATGGCACCCCTCATCCCTATCCTGGTATGCATGGCTCCCCTCATTCCTTATCCAGGTATGCATGGACCTATCACCTCCCAATCCTGGTATGCATAGTCCCGCCCTCACCCCCTAATCCTGGTATGCATGGTCACCAAACCTCCCAATTCTGGTATGCATGGTACCCCTCATCCCCCAATCCTGGTAAGCATGGTATCCCTCATCCCCCAATCCTGGTATGCATGGTTCCCTCACCCCCCCCAATTCTGGTATGCATGGTACCCCATAATCCCTATCCTGGTATGCATGGTCCCCTCACCCACCCAATCCTGGTATGCATGGTACCCCGCATCCCTCAATTCTGGTATGCATGGCACCACTCACCCCCCAATCCTGGTATGCATGGTACCCCCTCACCCCCAATCCTGGTATGTATGGTACCCCTCACACCCAATGCTGGTATGCATGGCAACCCTCACCCCCCAATCCTGGTATGCATGGTCCCCTCACCCCCAATCCTGGTATGCATGGTCCCCTCGCCCCCCAATCCTGGTATGCATGGTTTACTCACACCTCAATCCTGGCATGCATGGCACCCCTCACTCCCCAATCCTGGTATGCATGGTCCCCTCACCCCCCAATCCTGGTAAGCATGGTACCCCCTCACCCCTCAATCCTGGTATACATGGCCTCCTCATCCCCCATTCATGGTATGGATGGCACCCCTCATCCCCCAATCCTGGTATGCATGACACCCCTCACCCACCCAATCCTGGTATGTTTGGCACCCCTCATCGCCAATTCTGGTATACATGGCACCCCTCACCCCCCAATCCAGGTAAGCATGGCCTCCTCACCCTTCAATCCTAGTATGCATGGTACCCCCTCACCCCCCAATGCTTGTATGCATGGCACCCCTCAGCCCCCAATCCTCGTATGTATGGTACCCCTCACCCCCAATGCTGGTATGCATGGCACCCTCATCACCCAATCCTGGTATGCATAGTCCCTTCACCCTCCAATCCTGGTATGCATAGCTCCCCTCATCCCCATCCTGGTATGCATGGCAACCTTCATCCCTATACTGGTATGCATGGCACCCATCATCCGTATCTTGGTATGCATGGCACCCCTCATCCCTATCCTGGTATGCATGGCACCCCTCATCCCAATCCTGGTATGCATGGCACCCCTCATCCCTATCCTGGTATGCATGGCACCCCTCATCCCCATCCTGATATGCATGGCACCCCTCATCCCTATCCTGGAATGCATGGCACCCCTCATCTCCATCCTGGTATGCATGGCACCCCTCATCCCCATCCTGGTATGCATGGCACCCCTCATCCCTTTTCCTGGTATGCATGGCACCCCTCATTCCAAATATAGTATACATTGCACCCCTCATCCCAATACTGGTATGCATGGCCACCTCATCCTAAATTTGGTATACATGACACCCCTCATCCCAGTCCTGGTATGTATGTCACCCTTTATCCCCAATCCTGTTAGGTATGGTACCCAATCCCTCATCCTGGTATGCATGGCTTCCTTATCCCCAATCCTGGTATGCATAGCACCCCATCCCTATCCTGGTATGTATGGTACCCCTCATCCTGGTATGCATGGCACCCCATCCTTCATCCTGGTATGCATTGTACCCCACATCCCTATACTGGTATGTATGATACCCCTCATCACCTAATCCTGGTATGTATGGCCTCCTCATCCCCCAATCCTGGCATGCATGGCTCCCCATCCCACATCCTGGTATGCATGGTACACTGCATTCCTATCCTGGTTTGCATTGAGCCCCTCATCCCTATTCTGGTATGTATGTTACCCCTCAACGCTATACTGGTATGTATGGTACCCCTCATCCTGGTATGCATGGCACCCCATCCTTCAACCTGGTATGCATGGTACCCTGCATCCCTATTCTGGTTAGTATGGTACCCCTCATCCTGATATACATGGCGCCCCTCATCCCAATTCTGGTATGTATGGCCTCCTCATCCCCCAATCCTGGTATGCATGTCAACCAATCCCTCATCCTGGTATGCATGGTTTCCTCAACCCCAATCCTGGTATGTATGACCCCCTCATCCCTATTCTGGTATGCATGGCACTCCTCACACCCCAAACCGGGTATGCATGGCACCCCATCCCTATTCTGGTATGCATGGTACCCCTCATCCTGGTATTCATGGTACACCTCATCCCTCATCCTGGAATGCATGGCAACCCTCATCCCTATATAGCACCCCTAAACCCTATTCTGGTATGCATGGTACCCCTCATCCTAGTAAGCATGGCACCCCGTCCCTCATCCTGGTATGCATGGTATCCCTTATCAACAATGCTGGTGTGCATGGCACCCCTCACCCCCATATCCTGGTATGCATGGTCCCCTCACCCCCCAATCCTGGTATGCATAGTCCTCTCACCCCCCAAGTCTGGTATACATGACACCCCTCACCCTCCCAATCCTGGTATGCATGGCACCCCTCATACCCCAATCCTGGTATGCATGGCACTCCTCACTCCCATATCCTGGTATTTATGCCACCCCTCATCCCCAATGCTGGTATGTATGGCCCCCTCATCCCCCAATCCTGGTATGCCTGGCCCCCTCATCCCCCAATCCTGGTATGCATGGCCTCCTCACCCCCCAATCCTGGTATGCATTGAACCCATCACCCCCCAATCCTGGTATGTATGGCTCCCTTCACCCCCAATCCTGGTATGTATAGCACCCCATCCCTCATCCTGGTATGCATGGCAACCCCATTCCTCATCCTGGTTTGCATGGTACCCCGCATTCCTATCCTGGTATGCAAGGTACCCCTCATCCCTATTTTGGTATGCAAGGTACCCCTCATCATCAATGCTGGTATGCATGGCACCCCTCACCTCCTAATCCTGGTATGCATGGTCTCCTCACCCCACAATCCTGGTATGCATGGCACCCCATTCCTTATCCTGCTATGCATGGTGCCCACATCTCCCAATCCTGGTATGCATAGTCCAACCCTCACCCCCAAATCCTGGTATTCATGGTCCCCAAACCCCCCAATCCTGGTATGCATGGTACTTCTCATCTCCCAATCCTGGTATGCATGATACCCCCTCATCCTCCAATTCTGGTATGCATGGTACCACTCATTCCCCAATCCTGGAATGCATGGTCCCCTCACCCCCCATTCCTGGTATGCTTGACACCCCTCACCCCCCAATCCTGGTATGCATGGTATGCCCTCACCCCCCAATCCTGGTATGTATAGTACCCCTCACCCCCAATGCTGGTATGCATGGCACCCCTCACCCCCCAATCCTAGCATGCATGGTCCCCCCAGCCCCCAATCCTGCTATGCATGGTATCCCCTCACCCCCCAATCCTGGTATGTATGGTACCCCTCATCCCCCAATCCTGGTATGCATGGCATACCTCACCCCCCAATCCTGGTATGCATGGCCCCCTCATCCCCCAATCCTGGTATGCATGGCCTCCTCACCCCCAATCATGGTATGCATGGAACCCATCACCCCCCAATCCTGGTATGTATAGCACCCCATTCCTCATCCTGGTATGCGTGGTACCCCTCATCCTGGTATGCATGGCAACCCCATTCCTAATCCTGGTTTGCAAGGTATCCCGCATTCCTATCCTGGTATGCATGGTACCCCTCATCCCTATTTTGGTATCCATGGTACCCCTCATCACCAATGCTGGTATGCATGGCAACCCTCACCCCCCAGTCCTGGTATGCATGGTCCCCTCATCCCCCAATCCTGGTATGCATGGCCTTCTCACCCTCCAAACCTGGTATGCATGGCACCCCTCATCCCCCCAATCCTGGTATGTATGGCTCCTCTCACCCCCCCAATCCTGGTATGTATGGCACCCCATTCATCATCCTGGTATGCGTGGTACCCCTCATCCTGGTATGCATGGCACCCAATCCATCATCCTGGTTTGCATGGTACTACGCATTCCTATCCTAGCATGCATGGTACCCCTCATCCCTATCTGGTATGCATGGTACCCCTCATCCCCAATGCTGGTATGCATGGCACACCTCAGCCCCCAATTCTGGTATGCATGGTATCCTCACCCCCCAATCCAGAAATGCATAGTCCCCTCACCCCCCAATCCAGGTATGCATGGTCCCCTCACACTCCAATCCTGGTATGCATGGTTCCCTCACTCCCCAATCCTGGTATGTGTGGTATCCCTTATCCTGGTATGTATGGCACCCCATTCCTTATCCTGCTATGCATGGTGCCCACATCTCCCAATTCTGGTATGCATAGTCCCACCTTCACCCCCAAATCCTGGTATTCATGGTCCCCAAACCCCCCAATCCTGGTATGCATAGTACCCCTCATCCCCCAATCCTGGTATGCATGATACCCCCCTCATCCCCCAATCCTGGTATGCATGGTACCCCCTCACCCCAAATCCAGGTATGTATGGTACCCCTCACCCCCAATGTTGGTATGCATGGCACCCCTCACCCCCCAATCCTAGTATGCATGGTCCCCTCAGACCCCAATCTTGCTATGCATGGTCCCCTCACCCCCCAATCCTGGTATGCATGGTCCACTCACACCTCAATCTTGGTATGCATGGCCCACCTCACCCCCCAATCCTGGTATGCATGGTCCCCTCACTCCCCAATCCTGGTTTGCATTGTCCCCTCACCCACCAATCCTGTTATGCATGGTACCCCCTCACCCCTCAATCCTGGTATACATGGTATCCTCATCCCCCAATCCTGGTATGCATGGAAACCCTCATCTCCCAATCCTGGTATGCATGGCACCCCTCACCCCCATATCCTGGCATGTATGGCACCTCTCATCGCCAATTCTGGTAAGCATGGCCTCCTCACCCCCCAATCCTGGTATGCATGGTACCCCCTCACCCCCCAATGTTTGTATGCTTGGCACCCTCATCCCCCAATCCTGATATGCATGGTCCCCTCAAACCTCAATCCTGGTATGCATGTTACCCCCTCATCCTTATCCTGGTAGGCATAGTCCCCTCATCCCCAATCCTGGTATGCATGGTACACCCTCAACCCCCAATCCTGGTATGCATGGCCTCCTCATCCCCCGATCCTGGAATGCATGGCACCCCTCATCCTCCCATCCTGGTATGCATGGCAACCCTCACCCCACCAATCCTGGTATACATGGTACCCCTCATCCCCCAATCCTGGTCTGCATGGCACCGCTCACCCCCAAATCCTGGTATGTATGGCATCCCTCATCACCAATGCTGGTATGTATGGCCCCCTAATCCCACAATCCTGGTATGCATGGCCCCCTAATCCCACAATCCTGGTATGCATGGCCCCCTCATCCCCCAATCCTGGTATGCATGGCCTCATCCTCACCCCCCAATCCTGGTATGCATGGCCTCATCCTCACCCCCCAATCCTGGTATACATGGCACCCCATTCCTCATCCTGGTATGCATGGTCCCCTCACCCCCCAATCTTGGTATGCATGGACCCCTCACCCCCCAATCCTGGTATGCATGGCCCCCTCATCCTCCCAATCCAGGTAAGTATGGATACCCTCACTCCCCAATCCTGGTATGTATAGCACCCCATTCCTCATCCTGGTATGCATGGTACCTCTCATCCTGGTATGCATGGTCCCCTCATCCCCCAATCCTGGTATGCATGGCCTCCTCACCCCCCAATTTTGGTATGCATGGTACCCCTCACCTTCCCAATCCTGGTATGTATGGCTCCCCTCACCCCCCAATCCTGGTATGTATAGCAACCCATTCCTCATCCTGGTATGCATGGTACCTCTCATCCTGATATGCATGGCACCCCATTCCTCATCCTGGTTTGCATGATACCCCACATTCTTATCCTAGTATGCATGGTACCCCTCATCCCTATTCTGGTATGCATAGTACCCCTCATCCTCAATGCTGGTATGCATGGAACCCCTCACCCCCCAATTCTGGTATGCATGGTCCCCTCACCCCACCAATCCTGGTATGCATGGTCCCCTCAACCCTCAATTCTGGTATGCATGGTATCCTCACCCCCCAATCCAGGTATACATGGTCCCCTCACCCCCCAATTCTGGTATGCATGGTCCCCTCACTCCCCAATCCTGTTATGCATGGTACCCCCTCATCCTGGTATGCAAGGAACCCCATTCCTTATCCTGGTATGCATGGTCCCTTCACCTCCCAATCCTGCTATGCATAGTCCCCCCCTCACCCCCAAATCC
This sequence comes from Phyllobates terribilis, assembly GCF_046119375.1. Taxonomy (NCBI): domain Eukaryota; kingdom Metazoa; phylum Chordata; class Amphibia; order Anura; family Dendrobatidae; genus Phyllobates; species Phyllobates terribilis. The sequence goes on from NW_027362771.1 coordinate 645,916,712, forward strand.
TGGTATGCATGGTCCCCAAACCCGCCCAATCCTTGTATACATGGTACCCCTCATCCCCCAATCCTGGTATGCATTGTACCCCTCATCCCCCAATCCTAATATGTATGGTACCCCTCATCCCCCAATCCTAGTATGCATGGTCCCCTCACCCCTAATCCTGGTATGCATGTTATCCCATCATTCCTATCCTGGTATGCATCGTCCCCTCACCCCCCAATCCCGGAATGCATGGTACCGCTTCACCCCCCCAATGCTGGTATGTATGGTACCCCTCACCCCCAATGCTAGTATGCTTAGTCCCCCCCTCACCCCCAAATCCCGGTATGCATGGCCCCTCATCCCCCAATCCTGGTATGCATGGCCTCTTCAATCCCCAATCCTGTTATGCATGGCATCCCTCATCCTCCCAATCCTGGTATGTATGGCTCCCCACACCCCCCATTCCTGGTATGTATAGCACCCCATTCCTCATCCTGGTATGCATGGTACCCCGCATTCCTATCCTAGTATGCATGGTACCCCTCATCCTGGTATGCATGGCACCCCATTCCTCATCCTGGTATGCATGGTACCCCGCATTCCTATCCTAGTATGCATGGTACCCCTCATCCTGGTATGCATGGTCCCCTCACTCCCCAATCCTGGTATGTGTGGTAACCCCCTCACCCCCAAATCCTGGTATGCATGGTCCCCAAACCCACCAATCCTGGTATGCATGGTGCATGGTACCCCTCATCCCCCAATCCTGGTATGCATGGTACCCCTCATCCCCCAATCCTGGTATGCATGATACTCCTCATCCCCCAATCCTGGTATGCATGGTCCCCTCACACCCCCAATCCTGGTATGCATGTTACCCTATCATTCCTATCCTGGTATGCATCGTCCCCTCACCCCCCAATCCTGGTTTGCATGGTACCCCCTCATCCCTATCCTGGTATGCATGATCCCCTCACCCTCCCAATCCAGGTATGAATGGTACCCCCTCACCCCTTAATTCTGGTATGCATGGCACCCCATTCCTTATCCTGATAAGCATGGTCCCCTCACCTCCCAATCCTGGTATGCATAGTCTCCCCCCTCACCCCCAAATCCTGGTATGCATGGTCCCCAAACCCCCCAATCCTGGTATGCATGGTACGCCTCATCCCCCAATCCTGGTATGCATGGTACCCCTCATCCCCCAATCCTGGTATGAATGATACCCCTCATCCCCCAATTCTGGTATGCATGGTCCCCTCTTCCCCCAATCCTGGTATGCATGGTCTCCTCACCCCCCAATCCTGGTATGCATGGTCCACTCACACCTCAATCCTGCTATGCATGGCACCCCTTACCCCCAATCCTGGTATGCATGGTCCCCTGACCCCCCAATCCTGGTTTACATTGTCCCCTCACCCCCCAATCCTGGTATGCATGGCACCCCCTCACCCCTCAATCCTGGTATGCATGGCCTCATCATCCCCCAATCCTGGTATACATGGCACCCCTTATCCCCCAATCCTGGTATGCATGGTACCAACCCATCCCTATCCTGATATGCATGTCACCCCATTCCTTATCCTGGTATGCATGGTCCCCTCACCTGACAATCCTGGTATGCATAGTCCCCCCCTCACTGAGATGGATGGCAGAATCAGTCCCTTGGTTAGGCCAGGTGGTGATGGACATCTCCTGATAAGCTGACTGGTCTGCAGATGTGGTTTAGCTGCAGGATCATCTTCTCCCCTCACACACTGAGGGGCTGGTTGTTCAGCACTCACTCTGTGCCTCTGTCCCCAGCTCTCCAGGATCATGCTCTCATATTTCTGACATGTTGAGGGAGGGCAATGGCCCCTCACGGTTGACCAAGTGAGTGTCAAATTATTATGTTGATTGCGCAATCCAACAGAAAACCAGACGGAGGCAATGCTCTGTATGGGAGGATTCAGAGAATCTCTAATACCGTTTATTTCTACTTAGCATTTTATATTGTTTTGAGTTTATCGATAACCAATCATCTACAGCCGTACTACAGTACTACAGGCTTGAGCCAATGTTAGTGCAATTATTACAGAAACACATATATGGTCATATTATCGTTAGTTCGAAGCACGATGGAAATTTACAAGGTCAATCCTGGCTCAGACTAGTCAGATAACGGGTGCAGGGTGTCTCACAGAATGTTCTTGTGAGAAAAGGTTAATGTGGGAAAGTTGCATGAGAAAAGAAGGAAAGAATGTATGCTATGCAAGGAGTGATAATAATATGATTTTAAAGCAAGCAGACAAAATGGAGTTGCTCTAGCATGAGTATCAATATGTCCTTTACACTTGGATAAAAGATAGAAAAGACAGCGCACATAGGGCTTTATCTGTATAAAAGTAAATACCAGGTCCCACAATCAGTCTGACTCACCTTCTGAGGTTGTGTGAGTCACAACCAACTGTGAAGCACCTGTCAGATGGCTGCTGCCGGAGACCCTGCTGATCAGTAGACAATGAGAGGAGATAAGAAGCCGGGCTGATCCTCCGCGCTGGTCCAGAGACACATAAGGGTTAATGATAAACCAAACCTTCTTTATTACTTGGCCTACGCGTTTTGTGGCTACACTGCCACTTCCTCAGGGCTACCAAGTCAGTCACAATCCACATATATATATAACATATAATTACACGTGTCACACATGACGGTACTTCCTGTGAAAACGCCCACATTGTACACAGCAAACTCTAAAAACTAAAAATACTCATAAAAACTCACACAGTAGACAATTAATCATAAAAAGCATGACATTTTTCACAATGAGATGAATCTCTAGTAAACCATAAAAGAAAATATAGTATCTTTCAAAAATTAAAATTCTGACGTTCACAGGGATCGATCCCGTGAGGCAACATTACTCCAAAAGTATGTAAGCCATATCATAGCATCAGACCACTCAGCCGTATAACCATCTGAAGTTATCACATGCAGCCCCGTGTAAGACCTCTATAGGGAGTTCATATTAATAAAAAAAGGGAAAATGTTAGCTAAAAAATTGTTGTCTTTTATTAAATACCTAACGTAGCTTATATTAGCAGCAGCAATACTAGAATCATTTTCTCTGCAACACACTTCATCTTCTAAATAAATTAAAATAACAAATAGTGGTTCTCCCTGGAATCAAACCTACAAAGCGCACTGCTTCCATAGGATATAGACCCATTCACAGTATCAGCCTGCTAGCCCATATCTCCATCTGAGGAACTGAGCTGTAGCTGCATATAAGACTCATGCAAGAAGTCTTATTATATTAAAAAAGCAGAGCTGAAAAAATATAGAATTATATCCGAGTGTGACAGTTAAAGATATCATCAGTACCAACGACTTTACATCTCCAATTCATACCGCCCATTCCATCTGTAGAGACCCATCAGGGGACACTAGACATTGTGAATCCTAAAATAAATCACTAATCTCATTCAGGCCGTGGGGATGAAGAGGATCGAGCTTATAAATCCAGTACGTCTCGCGTTTCTTCAGACTCTCCCACCTATTTACAGCATTTTCAGGAATATGATCAATAGGTGTGACTCTGAAGCGTCCATTACCATTATGTGTCTGTGCACAATGACGGGACAATCCATGGTTATCATACCCTTTTCTGATATTGTACCTGTGTGAGTTTATTCTTTGGTGGAGAGGTTGGGACGTTCTCCCCACATACTGCTGGCCATTGAATCAAGTAGATCACATAGCTCGTTGCACACGTCATCCTATGCTTAATGCAGTATTCTTTATTGGGATTATCTGATGAATGACATTTCTCCGCTCCGTTGGTAATAGAAGCACAACACAGACATCCTCTCCTATTACAACCGAAAGAGACAAAAAGCTCATTCCTATTTGGGGAATTAGAAACCTTTATATGGCTCCTATTCCTCATTCTACTGGGTGCTAATATATTCTTTAGAGTAGGTGCTCTTTTATAGGTCACCTTAGGTTTTAGGGGGACTATATTGCTGAGAGTTGGGTCGTTTCGCACTACACCCCAATGCTTCTCTAGAATCCACTTTATTTGATTACTGTGGATCGAATATGTTGTTATAAAATTGGTCCCAAATTCATCTAGTTTACCCTTACTCACACCCTCTGTTCTGCCCGTTAGTTCGTGCTGTGAGAACCCTTTCACCTCTCTATATGCTCTATTAATTAGTTTACGGGGGTACCCCTTTTCCGAGAACCTCCCCTGGAGAACTTTGCTCTGTGCCTTAAAATCAAAATCAGAAGTAAAATTCCTTCTGATCCTGAGCTACTGATTCTTGGGTATGTTCCTTGGTTTGTAATGACCACTGTTAAAGTGCACATACCCATTCGAGTCAACTTTCTTGAAATGATTCTTCGTATGAATCTCCCCATCTTCTTCCTTGTATATACACAGGTCAAGAAAAGTGACAGCCTGTTCGTCTATTGTGGGTGTCAACTCAAGTCCCCATATATTCCTCGCAATATCCTCAAGGAAATTCTCTACATCCCCACCCTCATTGTTGTAAATGAGAAAAATATCATCAATAAATCTTCTGTAGAGAACGATGTTATGGTTGAAAGGACATGCCAGGTCTCAAAAACACCCATGAATAAATTGGCATAGGTAGGTGCTACTCTCGAACCCATGGCTGTCCCCCGCGTCTGGTGGTATATGACCTCATCAAATTCAAAATAATTATTTTCCAGGATAAATTTCGTACTCCGAATGAGAAATTGTTTCTGTCTCACAGGCATAATCAATTCATCCACATATAACTCAAAGCATGATAAACCAATTTCATGTTCAATGTTGGAATATAATCCTGTTATAGTAATAAATAAAAAAACATCTTTCATCATAATTCCCTGTAAGTCTCGTAGAAGATGGGTGGAATCTCTGACGTAACTCCCAAGTTTTTTCACCGAATGATTCGGGCCAAGTAATAAAGAAAGTTTGGTTTATCATTAACCCTTGTGTGTCTCTGGACCAGCGCGGAGGATCAGCCCGGCTTCTTATCTCCTCTTATTCTTTACACTTGGATAGCATGAATATTAATATGTCCTTTACATTGGATTGCAGGCTTCTCTTTCATTGCTCTTAGCTACACCCTTCTTCTCCAACTTGTTCAGCCAATCAGACTCTTCCTCTGCTGCACTTCCTCCCCATGATGCAGAGAGAAGCAATGTCCACTGGGAGTTGTAGTCCAAGGCAGTGTCGCATAAGATTCACCAATGTCTGCTGCTGTGAATGGCTGTGTAATCCCAGCAATACCATTCTCTGTACACACAGATCTCACTACAGGTGTTACATGTACATAATGAATTATATCACGACTCATCCCATTCAAATCTATAGAAAAAGTGCAGCTATCGGTGTCCTACTATATCCACTGCGCATGTCATAAAGCAAACAGGAAGGAAATCACGTCTTACAGCGCATGTGCAAAGACGCTCTGAAGTTGTCTGCGCCATCCTGGTGAAGGAAAGAAGGGATATCCACCGCGCATGTGTCAGGCAATGCTGGCGCGATCCCACAGTACTCGGCCGGACTCCAGCATACAGAAGAAACAGCCAGCCTGCTGCCAGACAACTAGATCTTGTTGTCTCCATTTTAATTAAGGGGAACTATCCCAAAGTTGTAAAGGGAACTGTAAATAAAGAGTGGTTTAGTAAAAAGAGGAATCTTTTCGTTATTTACTCTGTAGAAGGTACGTGCCCGTGTCAGGCTTTCTGTTGAGATTTTCGTGCTTCGCTCTGTGATCATCTGTGGTCATTGTCTGTGAACTGGTCAGGCCAGAGGGACATGGACAGGTTACATTGATACAGGGTGAACTGTTGTGTAATTCTGTGCATTTAGAGCACTGAAAATTCAGACGGTTGACGCAGATTTTCAACCCGAGCTATACACAAGACAAAATCTATAGCAGAGAACCCAATCTTTTGTTTTCAGATTTTTTTTTATGTTTTTACTGTTTGCTTTGTAATCTTTGAGGGTTTGGGGTGATCTATACCAAGGCATTCTTCCAAAGAGGCATAGTCGTTGCTCTCAAGGGAAAGTCCAGGCGGTCGTGAAGAGGCGTTCCCGAGGTAAAAGGACCTTTTACAAGCAGCACAGAAGGAAGGACAAGGAAGACGACCAAGATGACTCCAGGAAGAGAGTATGGATTTATCTACTCTGAAACACCTTGCAAAACACAATACATTTAACATTTAATACACCTAAATCTTCAGAATTGCTGTGGTCTGCTCTATTGGAGCAAGCATGTGCTCATGATAGACAGACGGTCAGTCTTGAATAAAACACACAAACGGCTCCACATGCTAAACTGATTTGTGTTTATGAGGAATCACTGTGTAAGGAAGATTCCCCAAAGTTTCACTGCCGGTGTTGTTTGCAGAGAGTTTGTGCCTTAGACACAACTGGCAGAGAACGGTCAATGTGATAGTGATAGAGATAAGCAGATCTGCATGCTTGAATCGCAACTGCTTGAGGTGAAAGATCATTGTCTTGATATTGGTGCACAGCTGACGGCATCTGCGGCTGAGATCAAAGCTTTTAAGGACCAGGCAGCAGCTAGTGAGGCCATCATCAATCAGTTGAGTGTTGATCTTTATACTAGATCCTGATTCCTGATAACAAGCTTGCAAAATATCATCAATGATTTTTCACACATGGTGCCGGCCTTCTCTTTGTCTCTGAGACCAAAGCCAGATTCTCTACCAATTGTGCCCCGTGCAGGACAAAAAGGGGGGAGTAGTGTCAGAGTCTGACTGACACCAGTGCAGGAGAGGTGTCACTGACAGTTAACCCCTCTCCTACACAGGTGTCAGCCTGACTGCAACACCAAGCACAGCAGGGGAAGGAGGCAGTGTGCAGCCATGGATGAGCATTAGCCCAGCAGTCAGTGCATAGGGAATTAGTGTAGTGACACCTCTCCTTTACAGGGGTCAATCTGACCAGCTTTAAGCCCCCCTCTCCCACCCAGCCCAATGAGATCTTGTGGCCTGGGGAAGGGGGAGGTCACCACAGCAGCAGACCCCTCACTCCTCTCTGGCACCTGAGAGTAAGAGCTGGATGAGGCTGTGCTGTGATTGGTGCTGTGATTTCGGCGAGTATGCTCGGGCCGAGCTCCGAGTATTTACAGCTGCTCGGTCAAACAGTCGCAAATCATGCACACGGGAGCGATTCAACCATATCACCAAGCAGCTGTAAATACTCGGAGCTCGGGCCGAGCATACTCCGACAGAACATACTCGCTCAACACTAGTGCTGGAGTCATTACCCAGCATGCAGCAGCTGACTCCTGTGAGCGCAGAAGACTGTGAGTGGAAGCAGCTTAGCTTACATCATTAAATATTATTTTATGTGCAATTGAGATATGTAATAGAATAATAGATCTAAATGTATCAGTTTTGGTGGCGGGGGACTTGTCTATATACTGTATGCTACAGTGGGTACAGAAAGTATTTAGACCCCTTTAAATGTTCCACTCTTTGTTTCATTGCAGCCATTTGGTAAATTCTAAAAAGTTCATTTTTTTTCTCATTAAAGTCCACTCTGCACCCCATCTGGACTGAAAAAAAACAGAAATGTAGAAATTTTTGCAAATTTATTAAAAAAGAAAAACTGAAATATCACATGGTCATAAGTATTGAGACCCTTTGCTCAGACACTCATATTTCAGTCACATGCTGTCCATTTCCTTGTGATCCTCCTTGAGATGGTTCTACTCCTTCATTGGCGTCCAGCTGTGTTTAATTAAACTGATAGGACTTGATTTGGAAAGGCGCACACCTGTCTATATAAGACCTCACAGCTCACAGTGCATGTCAGACCAAATGAGAATCATCAGCTCAAAGGAACTGCCCAAGGAGCTCAGAGACAGAATTGTGGCAAGGCACAGATCTGGCCAAGGTTCCAAAAGAATTTCTGTATTACTCAAGGTTCCTAAGAGCACAGTGGCCTCCATAATCCTTAAATGGAAGAAGTTTGGGACCACCAGAAGTCTTCCTAGACCTGGCCGTCCAGCCAAACTGAGCAATCGTGGGAGAAGAGCCTTGGTGAGAGAGGTAAAGAAGTCCGTCAGCTGCAATGGAAGTGGAAATGCCAGGTGTTTTTGCTTCACCGAGCACACCACATCTTTCTCAATCCACGGTAACATCTTCGCCTGCACCTCACTCACGGTCCAGCTGTTTGTCCATTTCACCCTACTCATCCCTCTCTCAGCACTGCAGCCAGCCCTCAGTCCCGCAGTTGTGGTCACGTAAAAGATTGCTTCCTCCTACAAATGACAAAGTTAAGAGGTTGTACTCCACCATCACCAATCTGTTGGCTACGGAAATGCTGCCTTTCCGCCTGATGGATGCTGTAAGGCACCTGCCAGATATATAGTTGATGGGAGGTATGTGTCACAGAGACGGTTGTCATCTGTGATGTAATCCTGGAGTGCTGCTCTAGTGCACATAGCACTAAGAGGATTGTTTGGTGCATCGGGGCCCAGGTTTTACGGGCAGCCTGAGAGATGGGTGGGTCTGGCTGCCCACATACCTCACCTTTGGGTGTGGTTAAGAGGTTAAAATGGAGTCCGTTGTTTGTCACATGGTCTGTGTGTGTGGAGGGAAAAGACCCCTGTGTGATATACAGACTGAGCCAGTGGACTGGGTGTTCTCCAGCCTGTGTGACCACAGGATTTACTAACCTGAGACTTTGTCTTAAGAACTGTCTTCTTTGTTTTGCCTGCACTGAAGGCTGTTTATTTTTCCTTTTGCTTGTGGATGGTTTATGGAGCAATAAACCAACTTGTACATTTAAATGGAAACGCTTCCTGTTTTGCCTCCCGACGCACCCAAGTGAGTAGCACCCCTACAATACCAACGGTTTCCGAAAGCTGAAGGCCATAGCAGTCCCCCAGTACCAGTTGCCCAGTTGCCATTACTTCTCTAAAGCTGTGCCTGCGCTACACCAGCATGTCGCACACATCACCCGTTCATGACTAAATCTATGTCTGCCAGGGTGCATTTCACCACAGACACCTGAACGAGTAAGCATGGCCAAGGGCGTTACATCTCATTGATTGTGCACTGGGTGACTCTGGTGGCAGGCGGGGAAGGGGCTGCTCCACAAGTCTTGGAATCTTCAAGAATCCCCAAGACTTGCGGGACAAACCTCTGTGTTTAACACTTACTCCACTGCTTCTGCCTCCTCCACTTTATCTAGGGCTTCCACCTGTGCTGCTGCAGATTGCACGGAAGCTGTGTGCTCACTTCTGCCATTTGAACCCCTCAGCTCATCGATCTCAATCGATACAGAGGTCTTTGTCCATGCCAGTTAACCGGTTGATATGCGATGTGGAATTCCACTCTGCACATATTGCAGCGACTGTGGCAGCAGCGATGAGCCATGACGCAGTATCTCATGTCATATGGCCTGGGCCAACACACGTAAAAGATTGCTTCCTCCTACAAATGACAAAGTTAAGAGGTTGTACTCCACCATCACCAATCTGTTGGCTACGGAAATGCTGCCTTTCCGCCTGATGGATGCTGTAAGGCACCTGCCAGATATATAGTTGATGGGAGGTATGTGTCACAGAGACGGTTGTCATCTGTGATGTAATCCTGGAGTGCTGCTCTAGTGCACATAGCACTAAGAGGATTGTTTGGTGCATCGGGGCCCAGTACAGAGGTGGGGCAAATCACGTTTGCAGAGTGGCCACAGATTAAGGACTTCTGCACCTGTGGCGCCCCTGCGGGTTCAGTCGCCACAGAGGTACTGCATCTCACCCAAAGGTGTGGTATCTCACCCTCAGGTAAGGATGGAGTGCTGCCCGAGACCCAAACACCTGCATCCAACACTACACTACTCCAGACCAGCAGGAGTGGCAAGATGCATTGCTGTGCTGCTGAGCCCTGTCCCTGGCTGGAGTGGGGGGAACCAAGAGAGGGGGAACCATGTAGTGGGTGTGGGTGGAGGAAGGAGCTCAGGGGAGCACTTCAGTAGGTGTATAAAAAGGGATGGAACCATCTAGAAGGGTTCCAGTCAGAGGAGGACAGTGAGAGGTAGCAGGAGCTCTTCAGGAGCTCTGCTCAGGAGGAGCGGGTCTAGTGAGAGGCCCAGGAGGTGAGACTGACTGAAGAGAGGAGAGGAGCAGGAAGGAAGGCTCCAGAAGGAAAGAGGGGATCCTAGGGGTATGAGAAGTGCTGGAGGCCACCCGTATGCCTGAATCTACCAGGACGTGGAGGGATCAGGCCGCAGAGGGGACCGGCCCCTAACTAGTGAGAATTGCAACGTTCAACTAGGTAACCGGAGGGTGCAGCATTTCAGGTACTGCAGCCAACAGCCACATCTAATCACCAAAAAGGTGGCCATAGAGGACCCAGGGTACAGAGAAGACGTCACCCGACAAGGTCTGGCTTGGGACACTGGGTGTGAGGAGCAGGGAGATGGCCAGAAGGAACACACAGAAGTGGGTCCCTTTACGTACTCCGGAGGTACCTGAGGGTTTGCTGAACCCCTCCCTGGGTAAGCACAGGACGACGTGGGCGGTTATAATCCGGAAAGTGTAACCTGAGGAACTTCACAACTGTGAGTAAAACCCTGAAGACAACACCCCACTGTCTCTGTGAATTATTGCTGCGCCATCATCCCCCTGCACCATACAGTACCGCAATATCTACCTCATACAACATCTACACTGCCCTGGAGCTAAGCTCTACCTGTGGAGAGCTAAACCAACTCTGCTGCATTACCATCAGCTCCAGAGGATCTACACCGCAGCGGCGGCTCCATATAGCCACATACCATAGGTGGTGTCACGAACATTAAAAGAACTTTAAATCCCCTTTATTAAATCATTCCCCTTTTCATTGACCGCACTGGGTCACGGAGCGGGTCACTGCCACTGTGACATCCCCAGCCCCAACGACCGGCCCGGCTACCGAGTACCCCACTGCCCAAGAGGGCGCGTCACATCCTTCTGCACAGTTTTGAAATGGCTACTAAAATAGTTAGCGCTGATGATGCAATCATCAGCATCACTATTCCGGTGATCTATATGCTGGAGCAGACTTTGAATAGCCTGCGGGAGGAGATGGTGGTCACAAAGGAACAGGAGGAAGCAGAGGAGGATGCGGAAGGAATAACAATTAATGTAGAAAAAAAAAAATCTTTCATCTCACTGGGGTCAGCCTGCTCGGTCCACTTTCTCATGAGGCACGGTGCTCGGATTGTAAAGATCCCCGTCTGGGAGACATTAGGCAGTGATGAAGAGGTAGTTATCCAGCAACTCGTGAAAGTGACTTAAAAAATAGCCTTTATTTTGAAAAAATTAAAACCATGAGACCAGGGTGCAAATAAAAGCGTACAGAGGCTAACGCGTTTCGGATACGTAGATCCTTATTCATAGCATAATACAATGTTGAAATGGAAAAACTTTTAAGGCATATGGAGAAAGTAGCCGCTAGTGTTGAGCCACCCCCGTAGTGTTCGAGTTCGGTTCGGTTCGTCGAACACCCGTGTGTTCGCCGAACTGTTCGTCGAACTGTTCGTCGAACACCTTCGAACACCATTAAAACCAATGGCAGGCAAACAAAAACACATAGAAACACATAGAAAACACCTTCAAAGGTGTCCAAAAGCTGACAAACTGCTCAGAAGACATAACTAACACATGGAAAAGTGACAAGTACATATAGTCATGCGAAAATAAAAGAGGTGGAGGAGTAAAAGGAGGGGGAGACACAGATATAGGCATGTCATGCCCTTCTAAAATCCAAAAAGTGAGAAGCCGACACGGCCAGTCCGCTCCTGCCCGTGCCACCTCCGTGTCGCCGGGTTTGTGCCAGAGCCGCGGTGAACCCTGACGGCCAGCCCCCCTCTCCCAATACTGGTGCCTGTCCGCTGGTGGGTCGAGCGAGCCCCCCTGTGGTGGAGGCAGCTCTAAGCTTTTTAATTTAAATTGTCTCTCTAATTTGAATGAATACACTTTAAATCCATTTACAAGGATCTATTGGAGGGCAAGTCTCATGCCAGCAGCCGCGTAATTCCAGCTCCAGTAGCGTCCACTAAAGCTGCTGCAGTTAAAAAGCTTTTATAAGGATCGAGCTCGGCTGTCCACCGCAAGGCATCCTACTGCCAGTCCCAGCCCCTATGCCTTGGGGTGCCTCCTGATGCTCTTCACTGAGTATCCCATGGTCCTGAAGCATTTCCTTTGAAAAAATGAAGTGTCCAAACTACAGGTGGTGAAGCTTGCTTAACAGCCGGGATAATCCGCTGACTAGCAGACCCTGCTACTAGGCACAAAGTATTTCCTGGGCTAGATGCAGTTAAAAATTTGTAATTAGATACTGTCGTTGGATGCTGAGAAAGCATTCCATAGAGTCTCCTGGCATTCCATATATGATTCTCTTAAAAAGCTTGGGGTAGGGGCCTAGGGGACCCTTTTATAGCCAAAATCACGGCCCTGTATCGCAATACGTCACCTAGGCTGAAGATAAATGGAACTGTAGCACCCTGAGGGCTCGGTTGCTACAGAGGTATTGCACCTCACCCAGAGGTGTGATATCTCACTCTCAGGTAAGGATGTAGTGTGGATCAGGACCCGACACCTGCATGCATTACACCACATTGCCGTGGGGCAGGGCGACCAATATGCCCCTGAGATGGGCACGACAGTCCCTGTCCCTGGCTGGAGTGGGGGGAGGGAACACTGAGGAAGGGGAACCCTGTAGTGCAGGAGCAGGGAGGAAGCAGTTCCTGGGTGCATTGAGAAGGGAGTATAAAAGGTGGGCACCATCTTAGTTCAGTGCAGAGAAGTCTGAGCAGAAGTGGCAGGGAGCAAGGGCTCTGCATGAGCTCTGCTCCGGTGGCGGGCCTAGTAACAGAGGCCCAGGCCTGGAAGAGGGAGAAGGAAGGAAGAGGAGCGGAGAAGGCTCCAGGAACGAGGAACGAAGGGATCTCAGGGGTGCGGACAGGCGAGTCGCCACCGCAAGCTCGAATCCACCTGCGTGGAGGGGTCAGGCCAAAGGGGGAGACCGGTCCCCGAAACTAGTGGAGGCAGGAAACGACCCTCAGCTAGAAACAGGAGGCTGTGACATTTTATGTGGCGCAGCCCCTCGCTACACCCGCTAGGAAGGCACCACATAGGGTCAGGGAAACTGGCGCCAAGTTTACCAAGAGGAGGCCCGAGGCAGCCGGACAGAAGGGTTGGTAAGAAAGGCCAGACAAAGGACACACAAAGGGGGTCCTGTGAAGCACTCCAAAGTTATCTGGGAGTTGTCTGAGCCCCTCACCTGGTGAGCACAGTACGACGTGGGCAGCCGTTACCTGCAGACGTGGTCTGGATAATAAGAACTGTGAGTAAAGGCCCTGGACTGCATCACTGACTCCGTGTCGTTACTGCTGCTGCCCTGCACCATCACCCCCATCCTCCGCATACACTGCCCTGAGGCTATACTCCTCCCGTGGGGAGTTATGCTACGCTCTGCTGCACCCACAACACCAGCCTCAGCGGTCTGCCCTGTAGCGGCGGTTCACTCTGACCGCAATCCACGGGTGGCGTAGTCGGACATTTAAACATCAAAACCACATAAATAGTTCCGCCACTGGTTTGACCACCCTGAGCCACGGAACCGGGTCGCCGCCACGGAGACTACAACCACCAGCATCCACCAAAAAGGGTCCGGCTCCGGGTGTCCCAAGGCCCAGGGGGCGCGTCAGAACATTTTCATCACCTTTCACAATCACCAATGGGACAAGGCAGGGATGTCCTCTGTCCCCTCTCTTATACATCCTAGTGACGGAGCACCTGCTCTCATCAATTCGCCATAACCCCAATAGTAGGTGGATTGAGGTGGGAGGCACCGAGTACAAGTGCTCTCTATTTGCTGATGATGTCCTAGTATATATCACTCAATCACATATATCCATCCCTGCTGTTATGGCTGAAATAGATCACTTTGTTACATGGTCAAATTTTAAAATCAATGCAGCGAAGTCTGAGGCCCTCGATGTCTCCCTCCCCAAATCCATATAGGATTCCATCCAGTCCAACTTTCCCTTTGCCTGGCCCTCACAGGGTATCAAATACTTAGGAATTCCTATTCATAGAGACCTCTCCCATCTATGTTATCTTAATTTTGGGCCCTTTATTGAACAACTCCATACAGACCACGGTTGGCAAGTTAGAACTGTAAGATTCACTACGTGAACCACTGGTGTTTTGTGGAAAAGCACATGTACACTGCGTTCCAAATTATTATACAAAAAGTGTTTAGGAGTGATAAGGGAAGAATTTGTTTGTTTGTCAGTTAAACTCATTGATGGTGATGTGTGTCAGGGCTCTTTATATCACTGTAAGCAATTGCAGACACCTGTGCTAATTAGTTTGGCTGGTGTGTCCAATGAAACGCAAGACTACTTAAGAAGGCTGTCTCACATTATTAAGCAGCCTACATTTTCTGCCAAAATGGGAAAGAAAAAGGATGTGTCGGCTGCTGAGAAGCAACAAATTGTGGAGTGTTTAGGTCAAGGCATGACTACAATCAATATTGTGCGATGATCAGGATGAAGTGTCTTGGCAATCAAGAAGTATGTAGCTGATTCACAGTACACACGTGTGCGTGCTGATAAGGGCAAATTGAGGACTCTTTCCTACAGGCAATTACGTCAGGTTGAAAGAGCAGCGGCAAAAAAGCCTTGTCATAGCAGCAGACCAGTTTTTGAAGCTGCTTGTGCCTCCAACGTCCCCCGAACAACAAGATGCAGGGTCCTTCAGAGGTTTGCAGCTGTGCATACGCCATCCTGTCGACCTCCTCTATCCACTTCACACAAGCAGAAACGGCTCCAGTGGGCCAAACATTACATGAAGACTGATTTCAAAACTGTTTTGTTCACGGATGAGTGCCGTGCAGCGCTCGATGGTCCAGATGGATGGAGTGGAGGATGGCTGGTTGATGGACACCCCACGCAAACACGGCTACAGCGCCAACAAGGAGGAGGTGGAGTAATGTTTTGGGCTGGAATCATGGGGAGAGAGATTGTCGGCCCCTTTAGGATCCCTGAAGGCGCTAAAGATGAACTCCATAATGTATGTGGATTTTCTCAAACAGCACTTCCTGCCATGGTTCAAGAAGAAGAACCGTGTATTTCACAGCAAGATCATTTTTCTGCATGATAATGCACCATCTCATGCTGCACATAAAACATCTGCATCTCTGGCTGATATGGGCATAAAAGGGGACAAACTTATGGTGTGACCCCCATGCTCCCCTGACCTCTACCCCATTCAGAACCTTTGGAGCATCATTAAAAGGAGTGTCTATGATGGCGGGAGGCAGTTCACATCTGAGCAACAGCTCTGGGAGGGTATTCTGTCCTCATGCAAAACAATTGAAGCAGAAACCACCCAAAACCTGACAAATTCAATGGACGAGAGAGTTCAGAAGCTCCTTTCGAACAAGGGGTCCTATGTGAAAATGTAACATCACCTAGAATAAAGTTTTGAGTTGAAAACTGTTTGATTTCAGTTTCTAACAACCTGCTAATGCTTATAATTTCAAAAATGACCATTTTTTTGGTCTTTATTAAAATGAAAAGGTTGATCGAAAAGTTTGGGGGATCTAAGAGTGTGGCAACCCAGTAGTCATGATTACTTCGAATTCTGAGGGTCAATATGAGGGTCATGCTGCAGGTAGTGCAGCAAGAAGGCACTTATGTGTCTTGCGCATCTCGGAGCCCCAAAATTATTTTCCGGGCTAGATGCAGCTAAAAATTATTATTAATTTTAAATCTGGTGAAGCTTTAGTATAGATGGCCTAATAGGATCAGTGCTGCACACTGCTACAAAGCCCAAATTATTTTCCAGTCAAGATACAGATAAACATGATTAGTAATTTTAAATCTGGTGGAGCTTATTATAGATGGCCTAATAGAATCAGTGCTGCACACTGCTACAAAGCCCAAATTATTTTCCAGCCAAGATACAGATAAACATGATTAGTAATTTGAAAGCTTAAAACGGTTGGTAGGGTGATTTTAACCAATCATCAAGCTTTTACTCTCCCCAGGATGACACAGGGGTAGAAAAGTCGTTTCGGATCCATGATTTGTTCATCTTTATGAACGTGAGTCTGTCTACATTATCAGTGGAGAGCCGCGTGCGCTTATCTGTCAGCACACCACCAGCAGCGCTGAACACACGTTCAGACAGAACGCTGGCTGCGGGGCATGACAAGATCTCCAAGGCGTAAGTGGCTAGCTCCGGCCATTTATCCAGATTGGAAGCCCAAAAAGAGCAAGGGTCCAGTGACACAGTCGTGGCTTCAATGTTTACTTGGAGATACTCCTGTACCATCGTCTCTAGGCGTTGACTATGTGTCAGACTTCTTGTCTCCTGTGGCCTTGCAAAGCATGGGCTAAAAAAGTGGTGAAATGATTCCGCAAAATTGATGTTACCAGCAGATACTGTGGTTCTGTTACGGTTTGAGTGCTGAACACTTGACGGTCCCACGGTTGGCAAGTTGGAACTGTGAGATTCACTACGTGCACCACTGGTATTTTGTGGAAAAGCACATGTAAGATTCTGCAACAGTCTCTGCTGATACTCCTGCATGCGTGCATCCCTTTCTATGGCAGGAATAATTTCTGCAAATTTACTTTTGTACCGGGGATCTAACAGTGTGGCAACCCAGTAGTCAGGATTATTTCTAATTCTCACAATTCGAGGGTCATGTTGCAGGTAGTGCAGCAAGAAGGCACTCATGTGTGTTGCGCATCCAGGAGCACCAAGTCCTTGTTGTGTTGGTGGCGAGGTAACAATCATGCTTCCTTCCTCTGTCCTCTCCCCCCAACCTCGCACAACAGAAATGTGATCAAGGTCTCCCTCATCTGATGAGTCTTCCATCAGTTCGTCCTCCACTTCTTCCTGGGCTCCTGCACCTTCCTCACTAGTTTGGCTGCTACTATGTGACGCGCCCCTGGGCCTTCGTCGCGCGGCATCGCGCGCACGGGAGCTTACCCGGAGCCGGATCTGTTGAGGGTTGTAGTCTCGTGGCGGTGACCCGGTCCGTGCCCGGGGAGTCAAACTGAGCGACGATGTATTAGCGGTAGATGTTGGACGACTACGCCACCCGTTGAATGCAGCGAAGGAGCTGCCGCTGCAGGGCAGACCGCTGAGGCCGGTGGTAGGATTGTGCAGCGTGATAGTATCACCCCCAACGGGAGGGGTATGGCCTCAGGCCAGCCGACGTGGCTGATGGGGGAAGCAGGAATCACTCAGAGACGATGCGGTGTAGTTCAGGGTCTTTGCTGGTGATAAAGATAGACCCTCCCGGAGTACTGGCTAGCGATCGGGGCCTGGTCAGTCTTTGAGCAGATGGGATTTCCCCTGGCCAGGCGGAGTTGTAGGCCTCCCCAACTAATTGTACTCTTCTGGCTACCTTGCTAGAGGCGGGTAAAAGTAGCCCACGTCCCTGAGTGTACCGTGTGGTGCTCACCCATATGGCCGGTGACTCGGGGCCTTCTTGTGGCGTCCGCTCCACGACGGCGGTGCTGGTCCCACGCGTGTGACCGTGCCTTCGGGTTTCTTGGCCAGAGGACCTGAAATCCCCTGCCGGGCGGTTTCTGCTGCTGGGTAAAGATTAGTCCCCACAGCCTCGGACTCCGGGTCCGGTGATAGCTTCTCAGTCAGGGCGAGCTCTGCAGCTGCCAGCCCCTGACTCCTTATAGCACTGCTCCCACAGAGCTCCTGATGTTCTTTTCCTATATCTGCTTCTCTTCTCTGTCTCTACTTCTTCTCTACTCACTAACCCTGCCTCAGCCCTAGGTTTATATAGGGGAAGTTCTTCCCCTCCCAGGACTGGGCAGGAGGTGTGGCATGCATAGGATCCCTGACCAAGAGACCTCCCACCTGCTCTCAGACATAACATTGCTGTTACTGTGGAAACCAGACCCCTGGGGTGCCACATTCCCCCCTAGTGAAATTTAGTACTCCGGGACTAAACATACTTTTAGAAAAACATAACAAGGTATAAACAATTATAATACAATAAGAAAAACACATAAAGATGGTTACGGCGTGTCCGCAACCGGGTGCAGTTTTGAAGAAAAACAAGGTGTCCATTTCACCAAAACAGGGAGACGTAACCAGGTAGGGGTCTGTCCTGCCCCGAGTCCTTAACAGTCTTTAGTCCATTCCTAGGTTACGCTCCAACCAATTGTACAAGGATTCCCGGTAAATCCACCAAGGACTCCTAAAAATAACTAGAAACACATAATTATTTACAAGTAACAGACAGGTGACCACAAATAAAACAATTTAAACACTTCAAATCCTCCAACGTGCGGGTAACTGGCCTCTAGTGGCCCTAGTGGACCTACGGAGCTGACTGTCTGGCCCTGAACTACAGGGTGTAGGAGCTGTCAAGGGTAAACTGGGCAGCTGTCTACGGGCTCTTTGGCTCACTAGGGGTACGGCAGGCTCACTATGAGCAGAGGGTTGATCCTCCTGTTCTGCTTGTGTGGAGTCTGCTGCCTCCTGAACCGGCTGCTCTTCCAGCTCTACCTGTTGCTCCGTAGGCACTTGGGATGCTGGTTGGAGGAACGTGAGGACGGGTACCACAACTGCACCATTGACTTGAGTCCAGGACCGAGGGAAGTCTCCGAGCACAGTACTAACCATATCTTCCCTTTCCTCTACGGGTCGAGGGTCTTCTTGCTCTCCTTCTGGGTTCCGTAGCTGTTCGGGACACTTCTTCAGGTGATCCCGGGATACAATGGCTGTGGTTTCCCCTCCGTCTTTACTGATGGTACAAACCTTCGGGTTGTCGTGGCTTGAGGGCAGTACGGTGTACGGGTCCTTCTCCCACTGGTCGTCCAACTTGTGGAGCCGTCTCTTCCTCTTCAAGACCTGCTCTCCGGGTACCAGGGGAACAGCGGGAGCATACTGGTTGTAAGTTTTCTCTTGTCTTTCCCTAGCGAGACAGAGACTTCGCTCCACGCTCTCCTGTACTTTTCAGTACTGCTGCTGCCTCTCTGTGTCCCAGTCTGCTTCCGGTGAAGTGTCCTCGGGTGTCAGGACTCCCATCTCCAGGTCAACAGGTAGCTTACCAGGCCTTGCCCTCATTAGGTAAGCCGGGGTACAGTTGGTGGAACCTACAGGGATGTAGTTGTATAGGTCCACCAGGTCGGGCAGCTTCTCAGGCCACAGACTGCGTTCTTCCAGGGGCAACGTTTTCAGAAGATCCATTACCACCTGGTTCATTTTCTCACAAAGTCCATTAGTTTGCGGATGATAGGGTGTCGTCCTTATCTTCCGGCAGCCATACAGATTGCAGAATTCCTGGAAGACCTCCGCTTCAAAGGCAGGTCCCTGATCCGTCAGCACTTGGTCCGGGTACCCGTGTGGATGGCAGAAGTGCTGCTGGAAGGCTCTAGCTGCTGTTTGAGCTGTTAAGTCCTTAACGGGGACGACAACCAAGAACCGGGAGTAATGATCCACAATGGTTAACGCGTAGACGTAGCCACTTCTGCTTGGGGTCAGTTTTACATGATCCAAGGCTACCAGTTCCAACGGCTGCTTGGTGACGATGGACTGAAGGGGGGTCTTCTGGCTGGCACGGTCCTTCCTTCTTAGGTTGCACGGGCCACAGTCTCTGCACCACCTCTCGATGGTTCCCCTCATGCCTACCCAGTGGAACCGCCCGCGCAGCAGGAACTCCAGCTTCTTCCATCCGAAGTGTCCAGCCCCGTCGTGGTATGCCTCCATCACCATGGCTGCGTCTCTTCGTGGCACCACTACTTGCCAGATTAGTTCATGCGTCCGGGAGTTAACCATTCTGCGGCACAACTTCCCCTTGTAAAGGAACAGTCGACTCTTCTCAGCCCACAGTTGTTTGGCTTCCTCCGGAGCGTCTGGGTCAAGGCGAGCCTCTGGCCGAGTCAGCATCTCCTTCACCAGTCGGACGGCAGGGTCACTGTCTTGCGTTTCCTCCCAGTTGTAGTGAGGCAAGGGGTTAAACGTAGCGGCTTGCTTACTCCTTACCCGATGGGAATACTGGATAGTCCCATGACGGTGGAACGCGGGGAGTTCGACTTCTTCCAGTCCCTCTGGATCTTCTCCTACGTCCGGTAGGTTTGGCATCCTGGACAGGGCGTCCGCGTTGGTATTGGAGCGTCCTGCCCGGTATTTGATTGTGAACTCGTAGTTGGACAGACGGGCCATCCATCTCTGCTCTAAGGCACCGAGTCTTGCCGTGTCCAGGTGTGTCAACGGGTTGTTATCCGTGTACACGGTGAACCGGGAAGAAGCGAGGTAGTGCTTAAAGCGTTCGGTGACTGCCCACACCACTGCCAGGAACTCTAGCTTAAATGAGCTGTAATTCTCAGGGTTTCTTTCGGTGGGTCGCAGTTTTCGACTGGCGTAAGCGATTACCCGTTCTTTCCCCTGCTGGATCTGGGACAGTACGGCTCCTAGCCCGATGTTACTTGCGTCGGTGTAGAGGATAAAGGGCTGGCTGTAATCAGGGTACGCCAGGATTTCATCCCCCGTGAGGGCCATCTTCAGCTGGCGGAAGGACTCTTCTTCTAACTTCTCCCATTTGAAGGGCGGCTTCTGGTTCTTGGCCTTCCGGGACTGGCCTATCAGGAGGTCCTGCATAGGAGCTGCCTTTTTGGTGAAACCGGGGATGAATCTGCGGTAATAGCCTACCAACCCGAGGAACTGCCGCACTTCCTTTACACTGGAGGGACTTGGCCATTCCTTAATTGCGGTGATCTTATCAGGGTCGGGAGCCACTCCGTCAGCGCTCACCACGTGTCCCAGGTACTGCACCTTTGGTTTTAGGAGGTGACACTTGGAGGGTTTTACCTTTAGGCCGTAGTTTGCCAGAGCTTCGAACACTTCCGCCAGGTGTTTCAGGTGGTCCTCATAAGTCTCGGAATATACGATGACATCGTCCAGGTACAACAGGACCGTCTCGAAGTTTTTGTGGCCCAGACAGCACTCCATTAATCGTTGAAAGGTTCCTGGTGCGTTACAGAGTCCGAACGGCATGCAGGTAAACTCGCTAAGTCCCATCGGGGTGGTGAATGCGGTCTTCTCCCGGTCCGCCTCTGCTACAGGAACCTGCCAGTACCCACTAGTGAGATCCAAGGTAGAGAAGAAGTTAGCAGATCTTAAAGCAGCCAAAGACTCCTCTATCCTTGGTAAGGGGTACGCATCCTTGTGTGTGATACGGTTGATTTTCCGGTAATCTACACACATCCTCATGGTGTTATCTTTCTTTTTGACTAAGACTAGTGGAGCTGCCCAGGGGCTACAGCTATCCCTGATCACCCCAGCCTCCTTCATGTCCCTAAGCATCCCCTTGGCGTGTTAGTAGTGTGCAGGGGGTACGGGTCGATACCTCTCTTTTATGGGAAGATGGTCTCCCGTGGGGATGCGGTGTTCTACCCCCTTGACTCGCCCGAAGTCTAACGGGTGTTTACTAAACACTCTCTCGTACTCTTGAACCACCCGATAGACTCCCTGTCTCTGGTGTGAGGGAGTGGAGTCAGTACCCAAATGTAGTTGCTGACACCAGTCCTCCATTGTTTCCTTAGAGCCGTTACTTTCCTCCGGGGAAGATGGAGGCAAGGGTTCTACGGACTGTATGGAGTTTTGATTGATGGTATACAATTTGGCTAGCGTGGCATACCGGGGCAGGTACACTTCCCTCTTCCCGATATTTATTATGCGAACGGGCACCCTCCCATGGCGTACATTGACCACCCCCCGTGCTGTCAAAATGGTGGGCCTACTGTCTGAGTAAACTGGTTCTACCATTGCCTGGTAATCTCTACCTCTCAGACCAATAGCTGCCCGGCACCAAATCATCATTTCACTTTTTGGGGGCATGGCAATAGGGAAAGGGTCACACATTCTTACGCTACCAATCTCACCACCGGAGAGTTCTATCTGTTGCCGTCGCATCAGTGCCCGGATCTCTTTCTGGAGCACTCGCTGCTGGCCGGAGCTGGCGTTCTTGGCAACCTGCTGTAAAAGGAAAATCACCTCTGCAAGACAATTTTCAATTACATTAGTTCCTAGAGTTATCTTTGGGTGACTCTCGTGCTTGTCAATGTCTACAATGATCAGTCCCTGTGCCGCCAGTTCAACTCTACCGATTTTAATGGTCACCTCTTTAAATCCAATCTGTGGCACGGGCTGACCATTGCTGGCGATGATACTCAAATCGTCGTCAGGGTAGCGGGTGATATCTGAGTCATTCCAGTACTGCTTGAAGAGCACGTACGGGATAGTGGTAACCTGTGACTCGGTGTCCAGTAGGGCACTCATAGGGATGCCATCCAGTACCACAGGCAAGACTGGACGTCCTCCCACACATTTGTCGCGCCAGTTCGATGAGCCTGATGATCTTTTTCCTGGGGTTTGGCCCTCTACCCCAGGTTGTGCCAGTTTAAAGGACAGTACCTTGCCATATGTCCGGGTTGATTGCAGCGGCGGCAGATGGGTTGTCCGTCCTCGTTGTATCGGTCGCTGGGTCTTCCTCTGGCTGGCGGGGTCCTCCTTGGTCGACGCCACGGGATGTCCTCCGGTCCGGATGCCAGCTGGATCTTCCCTGGAGTGGAAACCTGTAAAGACTGCACAGTTCGGGTTAGCGCGGCAACGCTTTTAGCTAGCTCTTGGACCTGATGGTGCAGGTCTGGAGCCGGGTCATTGTTCAAAGCCTGCGCATCAGCTCCCACAGGCCCTGCCGACAAGGGCGCCGCCTCCTGGTGGTAAGTGGTAGTGGGGCGTCTGTGGGTCACAACGCCACCTGGTGCCGGTTCTCGGAGCACCCGGATGGCTCTGTCCTTGAACTGTGCAAATCCCAGATGAGGGTCCTGTAAGGCCATTGCCCGCAACTGGGTTCGGTGGGCATTGCAATATAAACCCTCTATAAATTGTTCAGTCAACAGCCTGTCCTCGTCTCCCACGCCGTCAGGGTCGGTCTGCTTAATGGCTCTCAGGGCCTCTTGTAGGTTCAGGGCATAGTCCCTTATACTCTCGTGTGCTCGCTGCTTGCACCCGTAGAATCTAAGCTTGATCTCGGCTGAGGTGCGGGTATCAAAGGTGTCCCTCAGCCGGGTTAGTATCCCTGCAACAGTCCTCCCCCCAGGTGGCCAGGACTTTACCTCCCTTTGGGCTGCCCCGGTTAATTGGGCCACCAGGATGCTCACTTTTTGCTCTTCTGTGAGGGGATACACCTGGAAGAGGCTATCCAGCTTTTCTCTAAAGTCATGCAGGGTATGTGACTCCCCTGAGTACTGGGGTAGCCAGGCCGCTCCCGGGATATAGGGCATGGTGAAAGGCATGACTGCAGCAGCGGTGGCGCTGGCGGGGGTTGAGACAGTGAAGCTCTCCTCCGTATCCGACATCTTCCTCCCCCCTAGTGGACCGTGGCCTACCTTGCGATGATCCTCTTCCGTAGGCCGCGGCTCCGCAGTGGATCGTCAGGGTTGAGGACCTTCCGTCGCGCTCCTGTGACGTCGGCGTCTGCTGGACTCCTTCCAGGACCTTACGCAACGTCCGGACGTGAGGCGGGGCTTCGGTTCTCGCGCGCTTTCGGAGTCCACGCCCCTCTTCTTCCCGCGCGGCGTCTTCAAGATGGCGTCCAACGGCGGGAAAACTCCACGGATGGCAGGAAGAAGGCAGAAGATGGCGCCGGATGGCGGGAAAACTTCGCGGATGGCGGGAAGAAGGTAGAAGATGGCGCCGGATGGCGGGAAACCTCCACGGATGGCGGGAATCTTCACCACTGGTAAGTTTGAACAGTCTTTTTCAGGCACGCAGTACCCGGTGGTTGCGGGCACGTTATCCTGCCGACTACGCCAAAAGTTGACGCGCCCCTGGGCCTTCGTCGCGCGGCATCGCGCGCACGGGAGCTTACCCGGAGCCGGATCTGTTGAGGGTTGTAGTCTCGTGGCGGTGACCCGGTCCGTGCCCAGGGAGTCAAACTGAGCGACGATGTATTAGCGGTAGATGTTGGACGACTACGCCACCCGTTGAATGCAGCGAAGGAGCTGCCGCTGCAGGGCAGACCGCTGAGGCCGGTGGTAGGATTGTGCAGCGTGATAGTATCACCCCCAACGGGAGGGGTATGGCCTCAGGGCAGCCGACGTGGCTGATGGGGGAAGCAGGAATCACTCAGAGACGATGCGGTGTAGTTCAGGGTCTTTACTGGTGATAAAGATAGACCCTCCCGGAGTACTGGCTAGCGATCGGGGCCTGGTCAGTCTTTGAGCAGATGGGATTTCCCCTAGCCAGGCGGAGTTGTAGGCCTCCCCAACTAATTGTACTCTTCTGGCTACCTTGCTAGAGGCGGGTAAAAGTAGCCCACGTCCCTGAGTGTACCGTGTGGTGCTCACCCATATGGCCGGTGACTCGGGGCCTTCTTGTGGCGTCCGCTCCACGACGGCGGTGCTGGTCCCACGCGTGTGACCGTGCCTTCGGGTTTCTTGGCCAGAGGACCTGAAATCCCCTGCCGGGCGGTTTCTGCTGCTGGGTAAAGATTAGTCCCCACAGCCTCGGACTCCGGGTCCGGTGATAGCTTCTCAGTCAGGGCGAGCTCTGCAGCTGCCAGCCCCTGACTCCTTATAGCACTGCTCCCACAGAGCTCCTGATGTTCTTTTCCTATATCTGCTTCTCTTCTCTGTCTCTACTTCTTCTCTACTCACTAACCCTGCCTCAGCCCTAGGTTTATATAGGGGAAGTTCTTCCCCTCCCAGGACTGGGCAGGAGGTGTGGCATGCATAGGATCCCTGACCAAGAGACCTCCCACCTGCTCTCAGACATAACATTGCTGTTACTGTGGAAACCAGACCCCTGGGGTGCCACACTATGCGCCCTGGTAAAACCATCACCCCCACCCTCACATGCCTGCCGCCTTGGTGCTGCCGACTGTCTGGACCTTGCAGATGTTAGCCCTTCCGCATACAACTCCTCCTCCTCTACTTCCTCCACCTCCTCTTGTGCCACCACCTGACTCCGAATTCTGTTTAACATGTGCTCCAGCATGTAAATCACCGGAATAGTCATGCTGATAATGGCATCGTCAGCACTAAACATCTTCGTCGCCATTTCAAAACTGTGCAGAAGGGTGCATAGGTCCCTGATCTGAGACCACTCCTCCAGCGTGATTTGCCCCACCTCTGGATCTCGTTGGCCCAGGCTATACGTCAGAATGTATTGCACCAGGGCTTGTCGGTGCTGCCACAGTCGCTGCAACATGTGCAGAGTTGAATTCCACCGGGTAGGCACATCGCATTTTAGCCGGTGAAGTGGCAGGCCCAACGACTTCTGTAGAGATGTAAGTCGCTGAGCTGCAGGATGCGAACGGCGAAAGTGAGCACACAGCGACCGTGCCCTCTGCAGAAGGCCATCTAGTCTGGGATAGTGGGCTAAAAATTGCTGGACAACCAGGTTCAACACGTGAGCCATACAAGGCACGTGTGTGACATTGCCCCGGCGAAGGGCCGCACCCAGGTTTGCAGCATTGTCGCACACGGCCTTCCCTGGTTTCAGGTCCAGTGGAGACAACCATTCATGAAATTGGTTCTCCAGAGCTGACCACAACTCCTCAGCTGTGTGACTCACATTTCCCAGACATTTCAATGTAAAAACCGCCTGATGACGTTGAGCCCTACTGCCAGCATAGTAAGGAGGTGTGCAGGATCCCTTCTGCGCAGTTAGAAAGCTTGTGGCATGACCAGACAGGCTTTGGGTGCAGGTGGAAGACCGAGAGGAGGTTGAGGAGGCAGAAGCAGTGGAGGAACTTTGACATAAAGAGGATTGACGCACAACTCGTGGGGACGGCAAGACTTGGACAGCAGCCCCTTGTCCTGCTGTCACCATAGTTACCCAGTGCCCAGTCAGCGACATGTAACGCCCCTGTCCATGCCTACTCGTCCAAGTGTCTGTGGTGAAATGCACCCTGTCACACACAGAGTTTCGGTGATGTTGTGTGCGACATGCTGGTGGAGCGCAGGCACACCTTTCTTTGAGAAGTAGTGCCGACTGGGCATCTGGTACTGGGGCACTGCGACGGACATAAGGTCTCGAAAATCCTCTGTGTCCACCAGGCGGAAAGGCAGCATTTCTGTAGCCAAGAGCTTGCAGATGGTGAAATTCAACCTCTTAGCTTTCTCATGGCTAGGAGGAAATGGTCTTTTACTTGTCCACATCTGAGGGACCGAGGGCTGGCTATTGTGCTTAGACGGGGTTGATAAGGGTGTCCCCGGCAAACTGCCGGTCTGTGAGGAAGATGCAGGCGGACATGTTAGGTTGCCTTGATCCAAAGGTGGTGCTATCGATGTCGGACAGCGCTCAACACCAGCTGGTGTTCCCACCTCCAAAGAAAATGATGACCTGCCAATCACGCTGGCTGTTGCGGGTAAAGAGGTGGCAGGTCTGCGCCCCAAAACAGGTGTGACTGCTGTCCCCCCAGTCACAGAGGATGAAGAGGCCGCGGATGCACAAGATATGGCAGACGGTGGTTGGCCCGGCCGGCTAGGCCGCATTGTAGCACACTGAGCTTCCCACTGCAACTTATGCTTCATGTCCATGTGCCGGTTCATGCATGAAGTACTCAAACTATGTATTTTTTGGCCTCTACTTAGCTTTTGCTGACAAATGTTACAGATAACACGAGTTGGGTCATCTTTATCGATCTGAAAAAATGCCCAGGCTATGCAAGGCTTAGCACCCATGCGACCTGAAGAGCCACCACGACTTGTGGTGAGAGGCAGAGTTGTGTTTGAGGATGCAGTTGTTGACGTGCTTCCAGTACTACGTCTCTGTCCAGGAAGGCGCAACCTGACCTCGTCGTCACTAGCATCTTCCTCCACCTCCTCTGCTGACCTCATCTCTTGGCTGACTGTGGGTTGACAGTAAGTGGGATCTCCAACCTCATCATCATCACCCTGTGCGTTATCACACCCGTCGCCCTCAGAGCCAACCTGTTCCTGCCCTGACAAAAAACTAAAGTTGTCGCTCCAATCAGGTATTTGAGTCTTATCATCGTCTTCCTCATTGTCTCCACCAACAGGAGTTACAGTTTGGGAATGAGGGTCTACATTATGGTCAGAACCTTCTGCGTCTGGTCCTGGATCCGACTCATAAAGATTCTGGGCATCAGTGCAGATCATTTCCTCGTCTGGATTCACAGAAGCACTGGAGTCGACCTCTGATTCCCAGGCTATAGTATGAGTAAACAGCTCTGCAGACTCAACCATCTGTTCTACCTCATACTCAGACGGGCAGCTGGAGATTTGGGAGCTGTGAGGAAGCAAGTGCGATTTGGGTGACACCTTTGAGGACTGGAGTATTTGTGATGTTGAAGTTGATGTGGAGGAGAGCCCACTTAAAGGAGCACTTGATATCCGTTGAAGCACCTGCTGTTTTTGTGCCTCATCTGGAATTTGTAGCGATTGGCGTGGCCTTAAGAAAGGGATCTTATCACATTGTCCGCTAAAAGAAGTAGACATTTTAGTTTGGCTGGAAGATGGTCTTTCTTCTGCAGATGTTACTGTTGCTTTAACACCTACCCCACGGACACAACCTTTTTTCCCCTTCCCAACACGCCTATTCCCCTTTCCACCAACAGCAGGCCTTTTTCCACTCATTTTGGTGGTTAACTAATTCACAACTCTGGAGTTGTTTGCATCAAAAAACAATGGATGGGAACCGAGCAGAGCTGAGTGGCCAAACTGTGGTATTAGGCCAAAACTATTGGCTGGGTTAGATGCAGAAAAAAATTATATTCAATTTGCAACCTGATGGAGGTCAGTATAGATGGACTAATAGAGAAAGTCCCACACACCGCTAGAAGCCCAAATATTTTTTCAGAGCTAAATGAAGAAAAAAATTATTTTTAATTTGCAACCTGATGGAGGTCAGTATAGATGGACTAATAGACCAAGTCCCACACACCGCTAGAAGCCCAAATATTTTTTCAGAGCTAGATGCAGAAAAAAATTATTTTTAATTTGCATTCTGATGGAGGTCAGTATAGATGGACTAATAGACCAAGTCCCACACACTGCTAGAAGCCCAAATATTTTTTCAGAGCTAGATGCAGAAAAAAATTATTTTTAATTTGCAACCTGATGGAGGTCAGTATAGATGGACTAATAGACCAAGTCCCACACACTGCTAGAAGCCCAAATATTTTTTCAGAGCTAGATGCAGAAAAAAATTATATTCAATTTGCAACCTGATGGAGGTCAGTATAGATGGACTAATAGACCAAGTTCCACACACCGCTAGAAGCCCAACTATTTTTTCAGAGCTAGATGCAGAAAAAAATTATATTCAATTTGCAACCTGATGGAGGTCAGTATAGATGGACTAATAGAACAAGTCCCACACACTGCTAGAAGCCCAAATATTTTTTCAGAGCTAAATGAAGAAAAAAATTATTTTTAATTTGCAACCTGATGGAGGTCAGTATAGATGAACTAATAGACCAAGTCCCACACACTGCTAGAAGCCCAAATATTTTTTCAGAGCTAAATGAAGAAAAAAATTATTTTTAATTTGCAACCTGATGGAGGTCAGTATAGATGGACTAATAGACCAAGTCCCACACACAGCTAGAAGCCCAAATATTTTTTCAGAGCTAGATGCAGAAAAAAATTATATTCAGTTTGCAACCTGATGGAGGTCAGTATAGATGGACTAATAGACCAAGTCCCACACACAGCTAGAAGCCCAAATATTTTTTCAGAGCTAGATGCAGAAAAAAATTATTTTTAATTTGCAACCTGATGGAGGTCAGTATAGATGGACTAATAGACCAAGTCCCACACACTGCTAGAAGCCCAAATATTTTTTCAGAGCTAGATGCAGAAAAAAATTATTTTTAATTTGCAACCTGATGGAGGTCAGTATAGATGGACTAATAGACCAAGTTCCACACACCGCTAGAAGCCCAACTATTTTTTCAGAGCTAGATGCAGAAAAAAATTATATTCAATTTGCAACCTGATGGAGGTCAGTATAGAAGGACTAATAGAACAAGTCCCACACACTGCTAGAAGCCCAAATATTTTTTCAGAGCTAGATGCAGAAAAAATTATTTTTAATTTGCAACCTGATGGAGGTCAGTATAGATGGACTAATAGACCAAGTCCCACACACTGCTAGAAGCCCAAATATTTTTTCAGAGCTAGATGCAGAAAAAAATTATTTTTAATTTGCAACCTGATGGAGGTCAGTATAGATGGACTAATAGACCAAGTTCCACACACCGCTAGAAGCCCAACTATTTTTTCAGAGCTAGATGCAGAAAAAAATTATATTCAATTTGCAACCTGATGGAGGTCAGTATAGAAGGACTAATAGAACAAGTCCCACACACTGCTAGAAGCCCAAATATTTTTTCAGAGCTAAATGAAGAAAAAAATTATTTTTAATTTGCAACCTGATGGAGGTCAGTATAGATGGACTAATAGACCAAGTCCCACACACTGCTAGAAGCCCAAATATTTTTTCAGAGCTAAATGAAGAAAAAAATTATTTTTAATTTGCAACCTGATGGAGGTCAGTATAGATGGACTAATAGAACAAGTCCCACACACAGCTAGAAGCCCAAATATTTTTTCAGAGCTAGATGCAGAAAAAAATTATATTCAGTTTGCAACCTGATGGAGGTCAGTATAGATGGACTAATAGAACAAGTCCCACACACTGCTAGAAGGCCAAATATTTTTTCAGAGCTAGATGCAGAAAAAAATTATATTCAGTTTGCAACCTGATGGAGGTCAGTATAGATGGACTAATAGAATGATGCTATGCCCAAAAGATTTTACTTCACTAGGTGCAGTAAAAAAATTGGTATTCTATACACAGGTGGTATATCTTGCAACACAGATAGGCTACTCCACTGACTAACACACTCTGCAATAGGCCAAAAAGGATTAGCTTTGCTAGATTCAGCCAAATGCTGTGAAAAAAACTTGCACAGCACTGGCACAGACCTGCCTGGCAAAAACTGATAGGAACTGATGTAACCTAGTCCTGAAAAGGACTGCAATTACAATTAGTCTTTACTCCCACAACCTATCTATTTAAGAGCACAGACCTGCCTGATAAAAGTCGTAGGAAATGCTGTAACCTAGTCCTTAAAAGGACTGCAATCACAACTATTCCCTACTCCCAAGCTATCTGTAGATTTGTGCGAAAATTGGCTTGAAATTAACAAGGTATAGCGCACACAGCAACAGCGGTGCCGTCTAACACGCAGCTGCAGCAGTGAGAAAATGGTGGCGACGGGGAAAATGGCTTGGTCTTATAGGGCAAGGACATGTGACATACACTGCCAATCACACATGCCCTTGCTTGTGTGAAAAAAAGCACTTCGCTCCGTGTGTGCGCTGCTGATAGGCTGACAGATTGCACCTCCCCACTGCAAATGCGGGAAAGAGAAAAAAAAATGGAGATCTTCATTGTTCCTGCAGAGATCCATCCCCTGCCCCTCCCCCCGCCCCGCTGTACACTCAAACTGCGTATTAACATTAATTTTCATCATTACTGAGAAAAAATCCAGTTATGATTTTGGTGCACGAACAGTTATCGAACATAACCTCGAACAGCCGAATTTTTCTCAAATTGTTCGTGTTCGCCGACCGGCTCGAACACCGCCCAAAACAGCTCGAATTTGAGATTGGCGAACAGTTCGAGTAGAACAACGCTCATCTCTAGTAGCCGCCCCCCGACATCACCTGTTCAGAAGCCTTAATTACACATGAGTCCAGAGTCTCGGAAAACTCAGTTTTAACCCTAAATGAACTGACTGTTTCTATTTTAACCCCTTAAGCCCCGCCGGTGGTTTGCACGTTAATGACCGGGCCAATTTTTACAATTCTGACCACTGTCACTTTATGAGGTAATTACTCTGGAACGCTTCAACGGATCCCCCTGATTCCGAGATTGTTTTATCGTGACATATTGTACTTCATGATTGTGGAAAAATTTCTTCGATATCACTTGCGTTTATTTGTGAAAAAAATGGAAATTTGGCGAAAATTTTGAAAATTTTGCAATTTTCAAAATTTGAATTTTTAAGCCCTGAAATCAGAGCGATATGTCAACAAAAGAGTTAATAAATAACATTTCCCACATGTCTACTTTACATCAGCACAATTTTGGAACCAAAATTTTTTTTTGTTAGGGAGCTATAAGGGTTAAAAGTTGACCAGCGATTTCTCATTTTTCCAACAAAATTTACAAAACCATTTTTTAGGGACCACATCACATTTGAAGTCACTTTGAGGGGTCTTTATGACAGAAAATACCCAAAAGTGACACCATTCTAAAAACTGCACCCCTCAAGGTGCTCAAAACCACATTCAAGAACTTTATTAACCCTTCAGGTGCTTCACAGGAATTTTTGGAATGTGGAAGAAAAAAATGAACATTTAACTTTTTTCACAAAAATGTTACTTTAGACCCAATTTTTTTTATTTTCACAGGGGTAACAAGAAAAAATGGACCCCAAAATTTGTTGTGCAATTTCCCCTGGGCACGCAGATACCCAATATTTGGGGAAAAAACACTGTTTGGGTGCACGGCAGGGCTCGAAAGGGAAGGAGCGCCATTTGACTTTTTGATTGTAAAATTTGCTTGAATAATCAGCGGACGCCATGTTGTGTTTGGAGAGCCCCTGTGTGCCCAAACTTTGGAGCTCCCCCACAAGTGACCCCATTTTGGAAACTAGACCCCCCAAGGCACCTTTATAGATGCATAGTGAGCACTTGGAACCCCCAGGTGCTTCACAAATTGATTAGTAAAAATGAAAAAGTGAAAAAAAAAACACTTTTTCATTTTTACGAATCAATTTGTGAAGCACCTAGGGGTTCCAAGTGCTCACTATGCATCTAGATAGGTGCCTTGGGGGTCTAGTTTCCAAAATGGGGTCACTTGTGGGGGAGCTCTAATGTTTGGGCACACAGGGACTCTCTAAACATATAAAAGGCTGCCACTGGTCTGACCACCCTGAGCCACGGGACCGGGTCGCCACTACTACTCCCAGCATTGCCCTGAAGCCCGGTCCCGAGTGCCCCACGGCCCAGGGGGCGAGTCACTGCCGTAGTTCATAAATGTCACCAGACGGTATATTTGTTCCTCATTATTAATTACCGATTTGTTGTTATTAATCATATACGGACACAAGCCACATTGCCTTTGTCCACACCTAAATGAGCCTTTTGTGGACAGCCAAGAATCCCCCCTCTTTCTATGTTCGTTATTTCTAAATTCACTGGGAGGGATAATGTCCCCCGCTGTGCGTGACCTCTTTGGAACAAATTTGCATCCATTTTTCAAAATTTCCTTTAGAGTACTATCGGTATAAAGCAATGGCAAGTATTTCCGTACAACACCAATAACATTATAATAATTTTTGTTATATGTGGTTGAGAATATCACTTTTTTTCGGGAATTTATTTATTCTATTTGCATTTTTGGATCTCTGTGCTAATTACTGATCCCTGGTCTTACCATTAGCTTTATCTTTTGATGTTTCTATGCTTTTAGTATCATACCCTCGATTTATTAGCCTCTCTTTAACCCTAGAACGCATACCTGGGGCCTCGCAGGCCCGCCCTGTTAATTGCTTTCTATTTTCTGCAAGATTACTTTAGTTAGAATTTTGAAGCTCTAGGTATTCCTCGGGTATATCGTTGTTTGTCATTTTTGTTTGAGTTATTCCATGTTATTTGCACACGGGCCTTTTCCCAGGTATGTGAAAGTGTAGATTTTTATGGTCATGCGTTCTAGGGTTAATGATTTCACATTCCTGTTCATATTTGGCGCCATCAGTGTAACACCTGCGCGCCCTTATGAGCTCTCCTGTGGGTATGCTGCTAATAACATGCTTAGGGCGCTGGCTCGAGGCGTGCAATATAGAATTACCATCTATTTTTTTACGAAAAAGGTTGCATTCCACCCTATGGTTATTAATGTCACCCTTCAATTTCAAATCTAAAAAGGACATTTCTTCCTTTCTTGCTTCAATAGTGAAGGATAAATTCAATTCATTAGTGTTTAAATAATTTTCAAACCCAAGAATGTCCCTCTCCTGTCCGCTCCAAACAATTAAAATATCATCTATGAAGCGCATGTAACACCGCAGGTAGTGTGAATAAGGGGTAGAAATGGCATCAATGGATTTAGATTCCCACCAGTTCATGTACAGATTTGCCAGGGATGGTGAAAATTTGGCCCCCATGGAACATCCCTGGCAAATCTGTACAGAAAACTGATGGGAAAACCTGAAGGAATTATTTTGAAGCAAGAAAAGAGTAACATCAAGAATGTATTCCTTCATCTCATCAGGGTAATTAGAATTCGCATTTAGTTGTTCCGTTAATGCTTGAATGGCCGAAGTGTGCGGAACGCAGGAATGTAAAGTTCTGACATCACAGGTCATCACTCCATGTCACATCATTCATGACGGTGAGAACGCGCTTACTGTCTCTCAAATAGCTGGGTGATATCACTACCAATGGTCATAACCTATCATCCAACCATGAACCCAATCTCTCCACAGTGAACCTATACCTGAGACTATAGGTCTTAGAGGGGGTGGAAACTGCTCCTTGTGCGTTTTTGGTAAAGCATGAAAAATCTGTATTCTTGGATTACTAGGTTGTAAATAATCCTTTTGCTTTAAACTCAGGATACCCGGGTCCACCCCTTCTTGTAAGATCTTATCCAATTTTTCTCCTATAATCTGTGTGGGATCATAATTTATCTTTACGGTATGACTGTTCATCATTCAAAATTTTAGCATAAAGCTCTTTATCCAATACTACCACTCAGAATTCTTCACTATAATATTGCGATTATTTTTAATGTTATTTAGAGCTCTTCTTTCCCCCCTTGTTAGATTATCGTTATCAGTTTTTTTTTAGAATAGATTTGTTTTAAATCATTTTCTACCATTAACTGAAAATCATCCATGATGGGAGCTCTTGACTGTATGGGATAAAAATCCTCATTAGATATTCTAGAAAAAAAACCTGCCGTCATGCCGAGGAACAAATAGACGAGGAAGAGGTGATGGGTAAGCAACAGTCAGGAGATGAAGAGGATAATCATCTCCTCTCTGTTGTTCGTGGTTGGCGTGAGGGGAAGGAGGAAACAAGCATCAGTGTTATCCAGCCATCAACACAACATGGGCTTGAACCTCATGGAAGAACTCAATATATGAGCTCCTTCTTGCTGCACTATCTGCAAGATGATCCCCATATAGTTAGGATTCGAAATTGTGCTGACTACTGGGTTGCCACTCTGTTAGATCCACATTATGAGACTAAATTTTGCCAGATGCTTCCTGCCCGGGAAAGGGACCCGCACATCCTGGAGTATCGAAACACGCTTTCACACAACCTTAAAGAAGTTGTCCAGTACTTTGACATTCATGCCCTATCCATAGGATAGGACATCAATGTATGATCGGCCGGGGTCCCGCACACGACACCCCCGCCGATCAGCTGTTATTGGTGCTGGCGGACGCCAGCCGGAAGTCCTTACCTGTGGTGCCTTTCCGTTATTTTGTAGTGGCCGCCTCTTGTAACTGCACATCCGCCCCCAATTCAATAACAGCTGATGGGTGGGGGTGAAAGTAGTGGACAACCCCTTTAAGAAAGGTTTTCCCCAAGACAGGCACACTGTGTGAATCTCAGCTCTAGACTTCCAACCTCAGGAACGTCAATTCGTCAACGCAAAAACATCATCAGCAGCAGCGTAAGTGGCAGAAGCAATTTCTGTGAGTCTTTTCACACATTTTTTAGACCAGCTCGTGCACCAGCACAACAGAGTACAAGTTTACACGTGGTGATCGACTGGAGAAGATGGTGCAGGAGTATCTAGAGCTCAATATCAATACCAACAGGAAGGTTTGGACCCTTTTACATTTTGGTCTTCAAAATGGAAAAGTGGCCTGAGCTCGCCTGTCACGCCTTGGAGGTTTTATCATGCCCGGCAGCCAGCGTTCTCTCAGTGCTGCTCATAGTGTTCTGACGGATAAGCGCAGCCGGCTGTCCCCTAAAAATGTAGACCGTCTAACTTTCATCAAGATGAACAAGTCATGGATCACCAAGGACTTTTATACCCCAATCACAGACTGTGCAGACCAGGCGATGTTGTAGTTTTTAGTGTGCTGCATTGATCTTGCGTAATTGCAGCCTGTGATATCTTTGTCATGGCTTCTGTGCCTGCTGTTGCTGCTGCTGCAGATGTTAACAATATTTTTTGGAAATGTGAAGGTGTCAGTCCCCATTATACTTATTCAACTCTACTGAAATTGATGCTACTTTGGTGATATCAGCCCCTAATTTTTGGAAATGTGGAGACTCCTGATTGTGTCTCCAGCTGTTGGGTTGGCTGTAGTGGAAGAGGTGTCAGTTCCCATTATGCTAGTTCTACTCTACTGAAATTGATCTTTGGTGGTTTCAGCCCCTAATATTTGGAAATGTGGAGACTCGTGGTTGGGTCTCCATCTGCTGGGTTTTTCTGTAGTGGAAGAGGTGTCAGTCCCAATTCTACTATTTCTGCTCTACTAAAATTGATGCCACTTTGGTGGTGTTAGCCCCTAATTTTTGGAAGTGTGGAGACTCCAGGTTGGGTCTCCATCTGCTGGGTTGGCTGTAGTGGAAGAGGTGTCGGTCCCCATTATACTAGTTCTACTCTGGTGAAATTGATGCCACTTTAGTGATTTCAGCCCCTAATTTTTGGAAATGTGGAGACTCATGGTTGGGTCTCCATCTGCTGGGTTGACTGTAGTCGAAGAGGTGTAGGTCCCTGTGAAGACAGGGGTCTTCCATGGGAGTAAATCTACTCAGACAACACACGGTGATGGTAAAATAGTGTGGCAATACTTTATTGAGCCACAAAGTGGACAATAAACACATAGAACAGTCCCAGCAAATACCCAAGATGGTACAACATTACACAGTCTCACGTTTCCTTCTCCGCCCGCCTGGGATAAAACAGCTGCGACTTTGGAGACTTCCAGGGCCCACTACCTCAACCAGTGGCCCCCCGCTTGTGCCGGGCCCACACAGAGATAAGGTGGCAGCAAGCTTTGGAAGCTAGCATTCCATTGAGGTACAAGGCCAGGAGACCCGAGGGTCCCACCCTGCCCTCTCAGAGAGTTTCCATTGAGCCAGATGACCGGCAGGTCCCAATCTGGCTTCTCCGAATGTCTCCATGGATTCCAGGCGACCGGTGGGTCCCTCTTGGCAACCCGAAACAACATATCCATGGGGCCAGGTGACTTCCTCGTCCCAACCTGGTCTCCCCAAAATGTATCCATGTCTTTCTGATGGTCACTGGAGCAGATCCGAATCTTTCCAATCAGGGCCGATACCCTTAAACTAGAATCATGTAAAATCCAAATCTGTGTCTCTTTGGATGCCATGATATCCATCTACTTTCCTGAAGGATGTCTCTCATTCTCCTTGTAAAGTCTTTCTGATGCTCCTTGATTCTGCTTCTAGCACTAAACACATCCCTGTTTTTATTTACATCTGTGTCAGGTCATCAGTCAGAGGTAAGAAGCAAAGGTGCATGGCTCACCAGGTCTCATTGTTTGAGCTACTCAGTTTACATAGTGGGTATCACAGGGGCTCTTGTAGCTGACTTTTAGTACAATTTGTCATTAGCATAGTAAACATGATTGCTTCTAAACTAATAGAATTCAACATTCAGGGTTATACAAATACTGGTCTGTGTTAAACAACTAAAGAAGAACACAGGTTAAAAAGTCAACATAAAAATAAAGGTATACTGTAGTGATGAGCGAGCACTAAAATGCTCGGGTGCTCGTTGTTCAAGTCGAGCAAATTGGAATTCTCAAGTGCTCGGACTGAGTAACGAGCCCAATGTAAGTCTATGGGAAACTCGAGCATGTTTCCTGCTGCTTCCCCCGGCGGTCTGCAGAGAGACTAAAAATTGCCCAAATCGATGGGAACAGTGCTCAAATGACATGGGAACAGCATGGGGAAGACCTCTGGAAGCATTTCTGACTACCAGGTTCCTGCTGTCAACAACATGGTCAGAGTATTACGCCACTTTTACGGACTCACAATAAAACATACAAAAACAAAACCAAAATGGATATGTTAAGGAACATCCTTTCCAGGGTAATGACTTGTATATAAGGCAAAATAAATAAACAAAAACAAAAATGCTCCTCCACACCTTGGGCTATGTTCACACTTAGCGTTTTTGATGTGTTTTTGCACTTTTGCATTGCTTTCAACCAAGACAAATGCATTCACTGGGAAATGTCATTTTAACATTTTGCAACCTTATCTGGCCATGTGGCGTGTGACACATCATGAGACACATGCATACAGTGCTGAAAAGACATGGGAACAGCATGGGGAAGACCTCTGGAAGCATC
Organism: Phyllobates terribilis; assembly: GCF_046119375.1. NCBI lineage: Eukaryota > Metazoa > Chordata > Amphibia > Anura > Dendrobatidae > Phyllobates > Phyllobates terribilis. The sequence continues at coordinate 645,954,149 of NW_027362771.1, forward strand.
TCTGACTCCCAGGTCACTGCCTATAAGTGTGCCCATCACAAGTGATCCTTGGTGCATGTGAAGATGCCTCTGTCATTGCAGACTTGCAACAATCACCGTCCATGTCCTTGTCCCAGCATTCAGTTGTCCCTACCCCATTTCTTGGAACGCAAGCGCAAGTTTGCAGCCAGCCACCCACCCACAGGCTGCAATACTATACTGTCAAATTTTTGATAGCTGCTTGCACTTGAAATAAGGCTTTTAGGCTCGTGGAAGTGGAAGCTGTCCACAACCTTATGGCGGTCTCGGCCGGATGTCCATACTCTATCCCCAGCCGCCACTATTTCTCCCTGTGTAGTCTCCGCCTTCCACAAGCACGGGTCCTACAACATTACCTATGCCCTCCCCAGTGCACTTACTGGGAAGGACTGCCTAACCACAAACACGTGGACAAGTGAATATGGCCAGGGACTGTACGGAGCCAGTCCACAGCTTTTTTAGATGAGAGTTGTATTTAGCTCGGTGAAAGGACTGGCATAGAGGGAAACCGTATCTACTCTGGGTGTCATTTCTCCGTCACCAGGTTCCGCCCATTGTCACACACGACCATGCCTGGCTGTATGTTCAGCGGTGAGAGCTTGTCGGTGAGTTGTATTTCACCACAGCCATATTTTTTAGCTTGGTGAAAGGACTGACTTTTGGGAAACCGTATCTACTCCAGCTGTCATTTCTCCCAGGAAGTCCTCTAAAGCTGCTTGTACTTGAAATGTGGCCTTTTAGGCTTGTGGAGGCAGAAGCTTTTCATAACCTCATGCCGGTGGCGGCCTGGTGTCCATACTCAGTCCCCAGCCGCCACTATTTCTCCCGGTGTCGTCTCCACCTTCCACAAGCACGGGTCCCACAACATTACCCGTGCCCTTCACAGTGCACATACTGAGAAGGACCGCCTAACCACAAACACGTAGACAGGTGAATGTGGCCAGGGACGGTACGGAGCCAGTCCACAGCTTGTCGGTGAGTTGTATTTCACCACAGACATATTATTTAGCTTGGTGAAAGAACATGGGAAACCGTATCTCCTCCAGCTGTCATTTCTCCCAGGAAGTCCTCTAAAGCTGCTTGCACTTGAAATGTGGCCTTTTAGGCTCATGGAGGAGGAAGCTTTTCACCACCTCATGCCGGTGGCGGCCGGGTGTCCATTAGGCGCGAGCGAACATTTCAATGTTCGGTTTGGAAAAGTTCAACGAACAAAATGATATTCGCCAAATTTATTCGCCGAATGTTCATCGAACATTTCCGAATCGCATAGGAGTCAATGGGGGGGACCAAAAAAATGCATACACAACACCTAGAAACGGGACCAAAAGCTGCCAAAACACATCAAATTAAGTGTAGACACCAGGGAAGTGCCATCAATTGACCCAGAGCACAAGTACTATAATTATTATTACTGTATTACTGTGACAGCGACATTTATTCAGTTGCGCTTTTTACATGTCAAAAGGGGTCGCCGACTGGTACAACAGGAGAGAGGACCCTGCCTGCGAGGGCACACTGTCACAGAAGTGGTTTGTGGAACCATTGTGCCATGGACCCCGGAGAGCCTGGAGGGGCGTGACTAAGCGAGCAACGGACTGTTCACTAGAGCCTCTGATGGTGAGGTTAGACTTGGCTTTCGATGAACGCCAGGTGCCACTCCAGGACAGACCAACGGACGCGCAGCAGTCAGAGTCTGTATCAGAGTGCAGCTGGCAGAGTCTGTATCAGAGTGCAGCAGACAGAGTGTGTATCAGGAGTGCAGCAGGCAGAGTCTGTATCAGGAGTGCAGCAGGCAGAGTCTGTATCAGGAGTGCAGCAGGCAGAGTCTGTATCAGGAGTGCAGCAGGCAGAGTCTGTATCAGAGTGCAGCAGGCAGAGTCTGTATCAGGAGTGCAGCAGGCAGAGTCTGTATCAGGAGTGCAGCAGGCAGAGTCTGTATCAGGAGTGCAGCAGGCAGAGTCTGTATCAGGAGTGCAGCAGGCAGAGTCTGTATCAGGAGTGCAGCAGGCAGAGTCTGTATCAGAGTGCAGCAGGCAGAGTCTGTATCAGGAGTGTAGCAGGCAGAGTCTGTATCAGGAGTGCAGCAGGCAGAGTCTGTATCAGAGTGCAGCAGGCAGAGTCTGTATCAGAGTGCAGCAGGCAGAGTCTGTATCAGGAGTGCAGCAGGCAGAGTCTGTATCAGGAGTGCAGCAGGCAGAGTCTGTATCAGAGTGCAGCAGGCAGAGTCTGTATCAGGAGTGCAGCAGGCAGAGTCTGTATCAGGAGTGCAGCAGGCAGAGTCTGTATCAGGAGTGCAGCAGGCAGAGTCTGTATCAGGAGTGCAGCAGGCAGAGTCTGTATCAGAGTGCAGCAGGCAGAGTCTGTATCAGGAGTGCAGCAGGCAGAGTCTGTATCAGGAGTGCAGCAGGCAGAGTCTGTATCAGGAGTGCAGCAGGCAGAGTCTGTATCAGGAGTGCAGCAGGCAGAGTCTGTATCAGGAGTGGAGCAGGCAGAGTCTGTATCAGAGTGCAGCAGGCAGAGTCTGTATCAGGAGTGTAGCAGGCAGAGTCTGTATCAGGAGTGCAGCAGGCAGAGTCTGTATCAGAGTGCAGCAGGCAGAGTCTGTATGAGGAGTGCAGCAGGCAGAGTCTGTATCAGAGTGCAGCAGACAGAGTGTGTATCAGGAGTGCAGCAGGCAGAGTCTGTATCAGGAGTGCAGGAGGCAGAGTCTATATCAGGAGTACAGCAGGCAGAGTCTGTATCAGAGTGCAGCAGGCAGACTCTGTATCAGGAGTGCAGCAGGCAGAGTCTGTATCAGGAGTGCAGCAGGCAGAGTCGGTATCAGGAGTGCAGCAGGCAAAGACTGTATCAGGAGTGCAGCAGGCAGAGTCTGTATCAGGAGTGCAGCAGGCAGAGTCTGTATCAGGAGTGCAGCCGGCAGAGTCTGTATCAGGAGTGCAGCAGGCAGAGTCTGTATCAGGAGTGCAGCAGGCAGAGTCTGTATCAGGAGTGCAGCAGGCAGAGACTGTATCAGGAGTGCAGCAGGCAGAGTCTGTATCAGGAGAGCAGCAGGCAGAGTCTATATCAGGAGTGCAGCAGACAGAGTCTATATCAGAGTGCAGCAGGCAGAGTCTGTATTAGGTGTGCAGCAGGCAGAGTCTGTATCAGGTGTGCAGCAGGCAGAGTCTGTATCAGGAGTGCAGCAGGCAGAGTCTGTATCAGGAGTGCAGTAGGCAGAGTCTGTATCAGGAGTGCAGCAGGCAGAGTCTGTATCAGGAGTGCAGCAGGCAGAGTCTGTATCAGAGTGCAGCAGGCAGAGTCTGTATCAGGAGTGCAGCAGGCAGAGTCTGTATCAGGAGTGCAGCAGGCAGAGTCTGTATCAGGAGTGCAGTAGGCAGAGTGTGTATCAGGAGTGCAGCAGGCAGAGTCTGTATGATGAGTGCAGCAGGCAGAGTCTGTATCAGAAGTGCAGCAGGCAGAGTCTGTATCAGGAGTGCAGCAGGCAGAGACTGTATCAGGAGTGCAGCAGGCAGAGTCTATATCAGGAGTGCAGCAGACAGAGTCTATATCAGAGTGCAGCAGGCAGAGTCTGTATCAGGAGTGCAGCAGGCAGAGTCTGTATCAGGAGTGCAGCAGGCAGAGTCTGTATCAGGAGTGCAGTAGGCAGAGTCTGTAACAGGAGTGCAGCAGGCAGAGTCTGTATCAGGAGTGCAGCAGGCAGAGTCTGTATCAGAGTGCAGCAGGCAGAGTCTGTATCAAGAGTGCAGCAGGCAGAGTCTGTATCAGGAGTGCAGCAGGCAGAGTCTGTATCAGGAGTGCAGCAGGCAGAGTCTGTATCAGGAGTGCAGCAGGCAGAGTCTGTATCAGGAGTGCAGCAGGCAGAGTCTGTATCAGAAGTGCAGCAGGCAGAGTCTGTATCAGAGTGCAGCAGGCAGAGTCTGTATCAGGAGAGCAGCAGGCAGAGTCTGTATCAGAGTGCAGCAGGCAGAGTCTGTATCAAGAGTGCAGCAGGCAGAGTCTGTATCAGGAGTGCAGCAGGCAGAGTCTGTATCAGGAGTGCAGCAGGCAGAGTCTGTATCAGGAGTGCAGCAGGCAGAGTCTATCAGGAGTGCAGCAGGCAGAGTCTGTATCAGAAGTGCAGCAGGCAGAGTCTGTATCAGAGTGCAGCAGGCAGAGTCTGTATCAGGAGTGCAGCAGACAGAGTCTGTATCAGGAGTGCAGCAGGCAGAGTCTGTATCAGGAGTGCAGCAGGCAGAGTCTATATCAGGAGTGCAGCAGGCAGAGTCTGTATCAGGAGTGCAGCGGGCAGAGTCTGTATCAGGAGTGCAGCAGGCAGAGACTGTATCAGGAGTGCAGCAGGCAGAGTCTGTATCAGAGTGCAGCAGGCAGAGTCTGTATCAGAGTGCAGCAGGCAGAGTCTGTATCAGGAGTGCAGCAGGCAGAGTCTGTATAGGAGTGCAGCAGGCAGAGTCTGTATCAGGAGTGCAGCAAGCAGAGTCTGTATCAAGAGAGCAGCAGGCAGAGTCTGTATCAGGAGTGCAGCAGGCAGAGTCTGTATCAGGAGTGCAGCAGGCAGAGTCTGTATCAGGAGTGCAGCAGGCAGAATCTGTATCAGGAGTGCAGAAGGCAGAGTCTGTATCAGGAGTGCAGCAGGCAGAGTTTGTATCAGAGTGTAGCAGGCAGAGTCTGTATCAGAGTGCAGCAGGCAGAGTCTGTATCAGAGTGCAGTAGGCAGAGTGTGTATCAGAAGTGCTGTAGGCAGAGTCTGTATCAGGAGTGCAGCAGGCAGAGTCTGTATCAAGAGTGCAGCAGGCAGAGTCTGTATCAGGAGTGCAGTAGGCAGAATTTGTATCAGAAGTGCAGTAGGCAGAGTCTGTATCAGGAGTGCAGCAGGCAAAGTCTGTATCAGGAGTGCAGCAGTCAGAGTCTGTATGAGGAGTGCAGCAGGCAGAGTCTGTATCAGAGTGCAGCAGGCAGAGTCTGTATCAGAGTGCAGCAGAAAGAGACTGTATCTGGAGTGCAGCAGGCAGAGTCTATATCAGAGTGCAGCAGGCAGAGTCAGTATCAGGAGTGCAGCAGGCAGAGTCTGTATCAGGAGTGCAGCAGGCAGAGTCTGTATCAGAGTGCAGCAGGCAGAGTCTGTATTAGGAATGCAGCAGGTAGAGTCTGTATCAGAGTGCAGCAGTCAGAGTCTGTATCAGAGTGCAGCAGGCAGAGTCTGTATCAGGAGTGCAGCAGGCAGAGTCTGTATCAGAAGTGCAGCAGGCAGAGTCTGTATCAGAGTGCAGCAGGCGGAGTCTGTATTAGGAGTGCAGCTGGCAGAGTCTGTATCAGGAGTGTAGCAGGCAGAGTCTGTATCAGGAGTGCAGCAGGCAGAGTCTGTATCAGGAGTGCAACAGGTAGAGTCTGTATCAGGAGTGCAGCAAGCAGAGTCTGTATCAGGAGTGTAGCAGGCAGAGTCTGTATCAGGAGTGTAGCAGGCAGAGTCTGTATCAGGAGTGCAGCAGGCAGAGTCTGTATCAGGAGTGCAACAGGTAGAGTCTGTATCAGGAGTGCAGCAGGCAGAGTCTGTATCAGGAGTGCAGCTGGCAGAGTCTGTATCAGGAGTGCAGCAGGCAGAGTCTGTATCAGGAGTGCAGCAGGCAGAGTCTGTATCAGGAGTGCAGCAGGCAGAGTCTGTATCAGAAGTGCAGCAGGCAGAGTCTGTATCAGAGTGCAGCAGGCGGAGTCTGTATTAGGAGTGCAGCTGGCAGAGTCTGTATCAGGAGTGTAGCAGGCAGAGTCTGTATCAGGAGTGCAGCAGGCAGAGTCTGTATCAGGAGTGCAACAGGTAGAGTCTGTATCAGGAGTGCAGCTGGCAGAGTCTGTATCAGGAGTGCAGCAGGCAGAGTCTGTATCAGGAGTGCAGCATGCAGAGTCTGTATCAGGAGTGCAGCAGGCAGAGTCTGTATCAGAAGTGCAGCAGGCAGAGTCTGTATCAGAGTGCAGCAGGCGGAGTCTGTATTAGGAGTGCAGCTGGCAGAGTCTGTATCAGGAGTGTAGCAGGCAGAGTCTGTATCAGGAGTGCAGCAGGCAGAGTCTGTATCAGGAGTGCAACAGGTAGAGTCTGTATCAGGAGTGCAGCAAGCAGAGTCTGTATCAGGAGTGTAGCAGGCAGAGTCTGTATCAGGAGTGTAGCAGGCAGAGTCTGTATCAGGAGTGCAGCAGGCAGAGTCTGTATCAGGAGTGCAACAGGTAGAGTCTGTATCAGGAGTGCAGCAGGCAGAGTCTGTATCAGGAGTGCAGCTGGCAGAGTCTGTATCAGGAGTGCAGCAGGCAGAGTCTGTATCAGGAGTGCAGCAGGCAGAGTCTGTATCAGGAGTGCAGCAAGCAGAGTCTGTATCAGGAGTGCAGCAGGCAGAGTCTGTATCAGGAGTGCAGCAGGCAGAGTCTGTATCAGGAGTGTAGCAGTTAGAGTCTGTATCAGGCGTGCAGCAGGCAGAGTCTTTATCAGGAGTGCAGCAGGCAGAGTCTGTATCAGGAGTGCAACAGGTAGAGTCTGTTTCAGGAGTGCAGCAGGCAGAGTCTATATCAGGAGTGCAGCAGACAGAGTCTATATCAGAGTGCAGCAGGCAGAGTCTGTATCAGGAGTGCAGCAGGCAGAGTCTGTATCAGGAGTGCAGCAGGCAGAGTCTGTATCAGAGTGCAGCAGGCAGAGTCTGTATCAGGAGTGCAGGAGGCAGAGTCTATATCAGAGTGCAGCAGGCAGAGTCTGTATCAGAGTGCAGCAGGCAGAGTCTGTATCAGGAGTGCAGCAGTTAGTGTCTGTATCAGGAGTGCAGCAGGCAGAGTCTGTATCAGAGTGCAGCAGGCAGAGTCTGTATCAGGAGTGCAGCAGGCAGAGTCTGTATCAGGAGTGCAGCAGGCAGAGTCTGTATCAGAGTGCAGCAGGCGGAATCTGTATTAGGAGTGCAGCAGGCAGAGTCTGTATCAGGAATGCAGCTGGCAGAGTCTGTATCAGAGTGCAGCAGGCAGTGTCTGTATCAGGAGTGTAGCAGGCAGAGTCTGTATCAGGAGTGCAACAGGCAGAGTCTGTATCAGAGTGCAGCAGGTAGAGTCTGTTTCAGGAGTGCAGCAGGCAGAGTCTATATCAGGAGTGCAGCAGACAGAGTCTATATCAGAGTGCAGCAGGCAGAGTCTGTATCAGGAGTGCAGCAGGCAGAGTCTGTATCAGGAGTGCAGCAGGCAGAGTCTGTATCAGAGTGCAGCAGGCAGAGTCTGTATCAGGAGTGCAGGAGGCAGAGTCTGTATCAGAGTGAAGCAGGCAGAGTCTGTATCAGAGTGCAGCAGGCAGAGTCTGTATCAGGAGTGCAGCAGGCAGAGTCTGTATCAGGAGTGCAGCAGGCAGAGTATGTATCAGAGTGCAGCAGGCGGAGTCTGTATCAGGAGTGCAGCAGGCAGAGTATGTATCAGAGTGCAGCAGGCGGAGTCTGTATGAGGAGTGCAGCAGGCAGAGTCTGTATCAGGAATGCAGCAGGCAGAGTCTGTATCAGAGTGAAGCAGGCAGAATCTGTATCAGAGTGCAGCAGGCAGAGTCTGTATCAGGAGTGCAGCAGGCAGAGTCTGTATCAGGAGTGCAGCAGGCAGAGTCTGTATCAGAGTGCAGCAGGCAGAGTCTGTATGAGGAGTGCAGCAGGCAGAGTCTGTATGAGGAGTGCAGCAGGCAGAGTCTGTATCAGGAGTGCAGGAGGCAGAGTCTGTATCAGGAGTGCAGCAGGCAGAGACTGTATCAGGAGTGCAGCAGGCAGAATTTGTATCAGGAGTGCAGCAGACAGAGTCTGTATCAGGAGTGCAGCAGGCAGAGTCTGTATGAGGAGTGCAGCAGGCAGAGTCTGTATCAGGAGTACAGCAGGCAGAGTCTGTATCAGGAGTGCAGCAGGCAGAGACTGTATCAGGAGTGCAGCAGGCAGAGTCTGCATCAGAGTGCAGCAGGCAGAGTCTGTATCAAGAGTGCAGCAGGCAGAGTCTGTATCAGGAGTGCAGCAGGCAGAGACTGGATAAGGAGTGCAGCAGGCAGAGACTGTATCAGGAGTGCAGCAGGCAGAGTCTGCATCAGGAGTGCAGCAGGCAGAGTCTGTATCAGGAGTGCAGCAGGCAGAGTCTGTATCAGGAGTGGTGCAGGCAGAATCTGTATCAGAGTGCAGCAGGCAGAGTCTGTATCAGGAGTGCAGCAGGCAGAGTCTGTATCAGGAGTGCAGCAGGCAGAGTCTGTATCAGAGTGCAGCAGGCAGAGTCTGTATGAGGAGTGCAGCAGGCAGAGTCTGTATGAGGAGTGCAGCAGGCAGAGTCTGTATCAGGAGTGCAGCAGGCAGAGTCTGTATCAGGAGTGCAGCAGGCAGAGACTGTATCAGGAGTGCAGCAGGCAGAATTTGTATCAGGAGTGCAGCAGGCAGAGTCTGTATCAGGAGTGCAGCAGGCAGAGTCTGTATGAGGAGTACAGCAGGCAGAGTCTGTATCAGGAGTACAGCAGGCAGAGTCTGTATCAGGAGAGCAGCAGGCAGAGACTGTATCAGGAGTGCAGCAGGCAGAGTCTGCATCAGAGTGCAGCAGGCAGAGTCTGTATCAAGAGTGCAGCAGGCAGAGTCTGTATCAGGAGTGCAGCAGGCAGAGACTGGATAAGGAGTGCAGCAGGCAGAGACTGTATCAGGAGTGCAGCAGGCAGAGTCTGCATCAGGAGTGCAGCAGGCAGAGTCTGTATCAGGAGTGCAGCAGGCAGAGTCTGTATCAGGAGTGCTGCAGGCAGAGTCTGTATCAGAGTGCAGCAGGCAGAGTCTGTATCAGGAGTGCAGCAGGCAGAGTCTGTATCAGGAGTGCAGCAGGCAGAGTCTGTATCAGGAGTGCAGCAGGCAGAGTCTGTATCAGGAGTGCAGCAGGCAGAGTCTGTATCAGGAGTGCAGCAGGCAGAATCTGTATCAGGAGTGCAGCAGGCAGAGTCTGTATCAGGAGTGCAGCAAGCAGAGTCTGTATCAGGAGAGCAGCAGGCAGAGTCTGTATCAGGAGTGCAGCAGGCAGAGTCTATATCAGGAGTGCAGCAGGCAGAGTCTGTATCAGAGTGCAGCAGGCGGAGTCTGTATCAGGAGTGCAGAAGGCAGAATTTGTATCAGGAGTGCAGCAGGCAGAGTCTGTATCAGGAGTGCAGCAGGCAGAGTTTGTATCAGAGTGTAGCAGGCAGAGTCTGTATCAGAGTGCAGCAGGCAGAGTCTGTATCAGGAGTGCAGCAGGCAGAGTCTGTATCAGGAGTGCAGCAGGCAGAGTCTGTATCAGGAGTGCAGCAGGCAGAGTCTGTATCAGGAGTGCAACAGGCAGAGTCTGTATCAGAGTGCAGCAGGCAGAGTCTGTATCAGGAGTGCAGCAGGCAGAGTCTGTATCAGGAGTGCAGTAGGCAGAATTTGTATCAGAAGTGCTGTAGGCAGAGTCTGTATCAGGAGTGCAGCAGGCAGAGTCTGTATCAAGAGTGCAGCAGGCAGAGTCTGTATCAGGAGTGCAGTAGGCAGAATTTGTATCAGAAGTGCTGTAGGCAGAGTCTGTATCAGGAGTGCAGCAGGCAAAGTCTGTATCAGGAGTGCAGCAGTCAGAGTCTGTATGAGGAGTGCAGCAGGCAGAGTCTGTATCAGAGTGCAGCAGGCAGAGTCTGTATCAGAGTGCAGCAGGCAGAGACTGTATCTGGAGTGCAGCAGGCAGAGTCTATATCAGAGTGCAGCAGGCAGAGTCAGTATCAGGAGTGCAGCAGGCAGAGTCTGTATCAGGAGTGTAGCAGGCAGAGTCTGTATCAGAGTGCAGCAGGCAGAGTCTGTATCAGGAGTGCAGCAGGCAGAGTCTGTATCAGAGTGCAGCAGGCAGAGTCTGTATTAGGAATGCAGCAGGTAGAGTCTGTATCAGAGTGCAGCAGTCAGAGTCTGTATCAGAGTGCAGCAGACAGAGTCTGTATCAGGAGTGCAGCAGGCAGAGTCTGTATCAGGAGTGCAGCAGGCAGAGTCTGTATCAGAAGTGCAGCAGGCAGAGTCTGTATCAGGAGGGCAGCAGGCAGTGTCTGTATCAGGAGTGCAGCAGGCAGAGTCTGTATCAGAAGTGCAGCAGGCAGAGTCTGTATCAGAGTGCAGCAGGCGGAGTCTGTATTAGGAGTGCAGCTGGCAGAGTCTGTATCAGGAGTGCAGCAGGCAGAGTCTATCAGGAGTGCAGCAGGCAGAGTCTGTATCAGGAGTGCAACAGGTAGAGTCTGTATCAGGAGTGCAGCTGGCAGAGTCTGTATCAGGAGTGCAGCAGGCAGAGTCTGTATCAGGAGTGCAGCAGGCAGAGTCTTTATCAGGAGTGCAGCAGGCAGAGTCTGTATCAGGAGTGCAACAGGTAGAGTCTATATCAGAGTGCAGCAGACAGAGTCTATATCAGAGTGCAGCAGGCAGAGTCTGTATCAGGAGTGCAGCAGGCAGAGTCTGTATCAGGAGTGCAGCAGGCAGAGTCTGTTTCAGAGTGCAGCAGGCAGAGTCTGTATCAGGAGTGCAGGAGGCAGAGTCTGTATCAGAGTGCAGCAGGCAGAGTCTGTATCAGGAGTGCAGCAGGCAGAGTCTGTTTCAGGAGTGCAGCAGGCAGAGTCTATATCAGGAGTGCAGCAGACAGAGTCTATATCAGAGTGCAGCAGGCAGAGTCTGTATCAGGAGTGCAGCAGGCAGAGTCTGTATCAGGAGTGCAGCAGGCAGAGTCTGTTTCAGAGTGCAGCAGGCAGAGTCTGTATCAGGAGTGCAGGAGGCAGAGTCTATATCAGAGTGCAGCAGGCAGAGTCTGTATCAGAGTGCAGCAGGCAGAGTCTGTATCAGGAGTGCAGCAGTTAGTGTCTGTATCAGGAGTGCAGCAGTTAGTGTCTGTATCAGGAGTGCAGCAGGCAGAGTCTGTATCAGAGTGCAGCAGGCGGAGTCTGTATCAGGAGTGCAGAAGGCAGAATTTGTATCAGGAGTGCAGCAGGCAGAGTCTGTATCAGGAGTGCAGCAGGCAGAGTTTGTATCAGAGTGTAGCAGGCAGAGTCTGTATCAGAGTGCAGCAGGCAGAGTCTGTATCAGGAGTGCAGCAGGCAGAGTCTGTATCAGGAGTGCAGCAGGCAGAGTCTGTATCAGGAGTGCAGCAGGCAGAGTCTGTATCAGGAGTGCAACAGGCAGAGTCTGTATCAGAGTGCAGCAGGCAGAGTCTGTATCAGGAGTGCAGCAGGCAGAGTCTGTATCAGGAGTGCAGTAGGCAGAATTTGTATCAGAAGTGCTGTAGGCAGAGTCTGTATCAGGAGTGCAGCAGGCAGAGTCTGTATCAAGAGTGCAGCAGGCAGAGTCTGTATCAGGAGTGCAGTAGGCAGAATTTGTATCAGAAGTGCTGTAGGCAGAGTCTGTATCAGGAGTGCAGCAGGCAAAGTCTGTATCAGGAGTGCAGCAGTCAGAGTCTGTATGAGGAGTGCAGCAGGCAGAGTCTGTATCAGAGTGCAGCAGGCAGAGTCTGTATCAGAGTGCAGCAGGCAGAGACTGTATCTGGAGTGCAGCAGGCAGAGTCTATATCAGAGTGCAGCAGGCAGAGTCAGTATCAGGAGTGCAGCAGGCAGAGTCTGTATCAGGAGTGTAGCAGGCAGAGTCTGTATCAGAGTGCAGCAGGCAGAGTCTGTATCAGGAGTGCAGCAGGCAGAGTCTGTATCAGAGTGCAGCAGGCAGAGTCTGTATTAGGAATGCAGCAGGTAGAGTCTGTATCAGAGTGCAGCAGTCAGAGTCTGTATCAGAGTGCAGCAGACAGAGTCTGTATCAGGAGTGCAGCAGGCAGAGTCTGTATCAGGAGTGCAGCAGGCAGAGTCTGTATCAGAAGTGCAGCAGGCAGAGTCTGTATCAGGAGGGCAGCAGGCAGTGTCTGTATCAGGAGTGCAGCAGGCAGAGTCTGTATCAGAAGTGCAGCAGGCAGAGTCTGTATCAGAGTGCAGCAGGCGGAGTCTGTATTAGGAGTGCAGCTGGCAGAGTCTGTATCAGGAGTGCAGCAGGCAGAGTCTATCAGGAGTGCAGCAGGCAGAGTCTGTATCAGGAGTGCAACAGGTAGAGTCTGTATCAGGAGTGCAGCTGGCAGAGTCTGTATCAGGAGTGCAGCAGGCAGAGTCTGTATCAGGAGTGCAGCAGGCAGAGTCTTTATCAGGAGTGCAGCAGGCAGAGTCTGTATCAGGAGTGCAACAGGTAGAGTCTATATCAGAGTGCAGCAGACAGAGTCTATATCAGAGTGCAGCAGGCAGAGTCTGTATCAGGAGTGCAGCAGGCAGAGTCTGTATCAGGAGTGCAGCAGGCAGAGTCTGTTTCAGAGTGCAGCAGGCAGAGTCTGTATCAGGAGTGCAGGAGGCAGAGTCTGTATCAGAGTGCAGCAGGCAGAGTCTGTATCAGGAGTGCAGCAGGCAGAGTCTGTTTCAGGAGTGCAGCAGGCAGAGTCTATATCAGGAGTGCAGCAGACAGAGTCTATATCAGAGTGCAGCAGGCAGAGTCTGTATCAGGAGTGCAGCAGGCAGAGTCTGTATCAGGAGTGCAGCAGGCAGAGTCTGTTTCAGAGTGCAGCAGGCAGAGTCTGTATCAGGAGTGCAGGAGGCAGAGTCTATATCAGAGTGCAGCAGGCAGAGTCTGTATCAGAGTGCAGCAGGCAGAGTCTGTATCAGGAGTGCAGCAGTTAGTGTCTGTATCAGGAGTGCAGCAGGCAGAGTCTGTATCAGAGTGCAGCAGGCAGAGTCTGTATCAGGAGTGCAGCAGGCAGAGTCTGTATCAGGAGTGCAGCAGGCAGAGTCTGTATCAGGAGTGCAGCAGGCAGAGTCTGTATCAGAGTGCAGCAGGCGGAGTCTGTATTAGGAGTGCAGCAGGCAGAGTCTGTATCAGGAATGCAGCTGGCAGAGTCGGTATCAGAGTGCAGCAGGCAGTGTCTGTATCAGGAGTGTAGCAGGCAGAGTCTGTATCAGGAGTGCAACAGGCAGAGTCTGTATCAGAGTGCAGCAGGTAGAGTCTGTTTCAGGAGTGCAGCAGGCAGAGTCTATATCAGGAGTGCAGCAGACAGAGTCTATATCAGAGTGCAGCAGGCAGAGTCTGTATCAGGAGTGCAGCAGGCAGAGTCTGTATCAGGAGTGCAGCAGGCAGAGTCTGTATCAGAGTGCAGCAGGCAGAGTCTGTATCAGGAGTGCAGGAGGCAGAGTCTGTATCAGAGTGAAGCAGGCAGAGTCTGTATCAGAGTGCAGCAGGCAGAGTCTGTATCAGGAGTGCAGCAGGCAGAGTCTGTATCAGGAGTGCAGCAGGCAGAGTATGTATCAGAGTGCAGCAGGCGGAGTCTGTATCAGGAGTGCAGCAGGCAGAGTATGTATCAGAGTGCAGCAGGCGGAGTCTGTATGAGGAGTGCAGCAGGCAGAGTCTGTATCAGGAATGCAGCAGGCAGAGTCTGTATCAGAGTGAAGCAGGCAGAATCTGTATCAGAGTGCAGCAGGCAGAGTCTGTATCAAGAGTGCAGCAGGCAGAGTCTGTATCAGGAGTGCAGCAGGCAGAGTCTGTATCAGAGTGCAGCAGGCAGAGTCTGTATGAGGAGTGCAGCAGGCAGAGTCTGTTTGAGGAGTGCAGCAGGCAGAGTCTGTATCAGGAGTGCAGCAGGCAGAGTCTGTATCAGGAGTGCAGCAGGCAGAGACTGTATCAGGAGTGCAGCAGGCAGAATTTGTATCAGGAGTGCAGCAGGCAGAGTCTGTATCAGGAGTGCAGCAGGCAGAGTCTGTATGAGGAGTGCAGCAGGCAGAGTCTGTATCAGGAGTACAGCAGGCAGAGTCTGTATCAGGAGTGCAGCAGGCAGAGACTGTATCAGGAGTGCAGCAGGCAGAGTCTGCATCAGAGTGCAGCAGGCAGAGTCTGTATCAAGAGTGCAGCAGGCAGAGTCTGTATCAGGAGTGCAGCAGGCAGAGACTGGATAAGGAGTGCAGCAGGCAGAGTCTGTATCAGGAATGCAGCAGGCATAGTCTGTATCAGGAGTGCAGCAGGCAGAGTCTGTATCAGGAGTGCAGCAGGCAGAGTCTGTATCAGGAGTGCTGCAGGCAGAGTCTGTATCAGAGTGCAGCAGGCAGAGTCTGTATCAGGAGTGCAGCAGGCAGAGTCTGTATCAGGAGTGCAGCAGGCAGAGTCTGTATCAGGAGTGCAGCAGGCAGAGTCTGTATCAGGAGTGCAGCAGGCAGAGTCTGTATCAGGAGTGCAGCAAGCAGAGTCTGTATCAGGAGAGCAGCAGGCAGAGTCTGTATCAGGAGTGCAGCAGGCAGAGTCTGTATCAGAAGTGCAGCAGGCAGAGTCTGTATCAGAAGTGCAGCAGGCAGAGTCTGTATCAGAGTGCAGCAGGCGGAGTCTGTATTAGGAGTGCAGCTGGCAGAGTCTGTATCAGGAGTGTAGCAGGCAAAGACTGTATCAGGAGTGCAGCAGGCAGAGTCTGTATCAGGAGTGCAACAGGTAGAGTCTGTATCAGGAGTGCAGCAGGCAGAGTCTGTATCAGGAGTGCAGTAGGCAGAGTGTGTATCAGGAGTGCAGCTGGCAGAGTCTGTATCAGGAGTGCAGCAGGCAGAGTCTGTATCAGGAGTGCAGCAGGCAGAGTCTGTATCAGGAGTGCAGCAGGCAGAGTCTGTATCAGGAGTGCAGCAGGCAGAGTCTGTATCAGGAGTGCAGCAGGCAGAGTCTATATCAGGAGTGCAGCAGACAGAGTCTATATCAGAGTGCAGCAGGCAGAGTCTGTATCAGGAGTGCAGCAGGCAGAGTCTGTATCAGGAGTGCAGCAGGCAGAGTCTGTATCAGAGTGCAGCAGGCAGAGTCTGTATCAGGAGTGCAGGAGGCAGAGTCTATATCAGAGTGCAGCAGGCAGAGTCTGTATCAGAGTGCAGCAGGCAGAGTCTGTATCAGGAGTGCAGCAGTTAGTGTCTGTATCAGGAGTGCAGCAGGCAGAGTCTGTATCAGAGTGCAGCAGGCAGAGTCTGTATCAGGAGTGCAGCAGGCAGAGTCTGTATCAGGAGTGCAGCAGGCAGAGTCTGTATCAGGAGTGCAGCAGGCAGAGTCTGTATCAGAGTGCAGCAGGCGGAGTCTGTATTAGGAGTGCAGCAGGCAGAGTCTGTATCAGGAATGCAGCTGGCAGAGTCTGTATCAGAGTGCAGCAGGCAGTGTCTGTATCATGAGTGTAGCAGGCAGAGTCTGTATCAGGAGTGCAACAGGCAGAGTCTGTATCAGAGTGCAGCAGCCAGAGTCTGTATCAGGAGTGCAGCAGGTAGAGTCTGTTTCAGGAGTGCAGCAGGCAGAGTCTATATCAGGAGTGCAGCAGACAGAGTCTATATCAGAGTGCAGCAGGCAGAGTCTGTATCAGGAGTGCAGCAGGCAGAGTCTGTATCAGGAGTGCAGCAGGCAGAGTCTGTATCAGAGTGCAGCAGGCAGAGTCTGTATCAGGAGTGCAGGAGGCAGAGTCTGTATCAGAGTGAAGCAGGCAGAGTCTGTATCAGAGTGCAGCAGGCAGAGTCTGTATCAGGAGTGCAGCAGGCAGAGTCTGTATCAGGAGTGCAGCAGGCAGAGTATGTATCAGAGTGCAGCAGGCGGAGTCTGTATCAGGAGTGCAGCAGGCAGAGTATGTATCAGAGTGCAGCAGGCGGAGTCTGTATGAGGAGTGCAGCAGGCAGAGTCTGCATCAGGAATGCAGCAGGCAGAGTCTGTATCAGAGTGAAGCAGGCAGAATCTGTATCAGAGTGCAGCAGGCAGAGTCTGTATCAGGAGTGCAGCAGGCAGAGTCTGTATCAGGAGTGCAGCAGGCAGAGTCTGTATCAGGAGTGCAGCAGGCAGAGTCTGTATCAGGAGTGCAGCAGGCAGAGTCTGTATCAGAGTGCAGCAGGCAGAGTCTGTATCAGGAGTGCAGCAGGCAGAGTCTGTATCAGGAGTGCAGCAGGCAGAGTCTGTATGAGGAGTGCAGCAGGCAGAGTCTGTATGAGGAGTGCAGCAGGCAGAGTCTGTATCAGGAGTGCAGCAGGCAGAGTCTGTATCAGGAGTGCAGCAGGCAGAGACTGTATCAGGAGTGCAGCAGGCAGAGTCTGTATCAGGAGTGCTGCAGGCAGAGTCTGTATCAGAGTGCAGCAGGCAGAGTCTGTATCAGGAGTGCAGCAGGCAGAGTCTGTATCAGGAGTGCAGCAGGCAGAGTCTGTATGAGGAGTGCAGCAGGCAGAGTCTGTATCAGGAGTGCAGCAGGCAGAGTCTGTATGAGGAGTGCAGCAGGCAGAGTCTGCATCAGAGTGCAGCAGGCAGAGTCTGTATCAAGAGTGCAGCAGGCAGAGTCTGTATCAGGAGTGCAGCAGGCAGAGACTGGATAAGGAGTGCAGCAGGCAGAGTCTGTATCAGGAATGCAGCAGGCATAGTCTGTATCAGGAGTGCAGCAGGCAGAGTCTGTATCAGGAGTGCAGCAGGCAGAGTCTGTATCAGGAGTGCTGCAGGCAGAGTCTGTATCAGAGTGCAGCAGGCAGAGTCTGTATCAGGAGTGCAGCAGGCAGAGTCTGTATCAGGAGTGCAGCAGGCAGAGTCTGTATCAGGAGTGCAGCAGGCAGAGTCTGTATCAGGAGTGCAGCAGGCAGAGTCTGTATCAGGAGTGCAGCAAGCAGAGTCTGTGTCAGGAGAGCAGCAAGCAGAGTCTGTATCAGGAGTGCAGCAGGCAGAGTTTGTATCAGGAGTGCAGCAGGCAGAGTATGTATCAGGAGTGCAGCAGGCAGAGTCTGTATCAGGAGTGCAGCAGGCAGAGTCTGTATCAGGAGAGCAGCAGGCAGAGTCTGTATCAGAGTGCAGCAGGCAGAGTCTGTATCAGGAGTGCAGCAGGCAGAGTCTGTATCAGGAGTGCAGCAGGCAGAGTCTGTATCAGGAGTGCAGGAGGCAGAGTCTGTATCAGAGTGCAGCAGGCAGAGTCTGTATCAGGAGTGCAGCAAGCAGAGTCTGTATCAGGAGAGCAGCAGGCAGAGTCTGTATCAGAGTGCAGCAGGCAGAGTCTGTATCAGGAGTGCAGCAGGCAGAGTCTGTATCAGGAGTGCAGCAGGCAGAGTCTGTATCAGGAGTGCAGCAAGCAGAGTCTGTATCAGGAGAGCAGCAGGCAGAGTCTGTATCAGAGTGCAGCAGGCAGAGTCTGTATCAGGAGAGCAGCAGGCAGAGTCTGTATCAGAGTGCAGCAGGCAGAGTCTGTATCAGGAGTGCAGCAGGCAGAGTCTGTATCAGGAGTGCAGCAGGCAGAGTCTGTATCAGGAGTGCAGCAGGCAGAGTCTGTATCAGGAGTGTAGCAGGCAGAGTCTGTATCAGAGTAGAGCACGCAGATTCTGTATCAGGAGAGCAGCAGGCAGAGTCTGTATCAGAGTGCAGCAGGCAGAGTCTGTATCAGGAGTGCAGCAAGCAGAGTCTGTATCAGGAGAGCAGCAGGCAGAGTCTGTATCAGGAGTGCAGCAGGCAGAGTCTGTATCAGGAGGGCAGCAGGCAGAGTCTGTATCAGAGTGCAGCAGGCAGAGTCTGTATCAGGAGTGCAGCAGGCAGAGTCTGTATCAGAGTGCAGCAGGCAGAGTCTGTATCAAGAGTGCAGCAGGCAGAGTCTGTATCAGGAGTGCAGCAGGCAGAGACTGTTTCAGGAGTGCAGCAGGCAGAATTTGTATCAGGAGTGCAGCAGGCAGAGTCTGTATCAGAGTGTAGCAGGCAGAGTCTGTATCAGAGTGCAGCAGGCAGAGTCTGTATCAAGAGTGCAGCAGGCAGAGTCTGTATCAGGAGTGCAGCAGGCAGAGACTGTATCAGGAGTGCAGCAGGCAGAATTTGTATCAGGAGTGCAGCAGGCAGAGTCTGTATCAGGAGTGCAGCAGGCAGAGTCAGTATGAGGAGTGCAGCAGTCAGAGTCTGTATGAGGAGTGGAGCAGGCAGAGTCTGTATCAGGAGTGCAGCAGTCAGAGTCTGTATGAGGAGTGCAGCAGGCAGAGTCTGTATCAGAGTGCAGCAGGCAGAGTCTGTATCAGAGTGCAGCAGGCAGAGACTGTATCTGGAGTGCAGCAGGCAGAGTCTATATCAGAGTGCAGCAGGCAGAGTCAGTATCAGGAGTGCAGCAGGCAGAGTCTGTATCAGGAGTGTAGCAGGCAGAGTCTGTATCAGAGTGCAGCTGGCAGAGTCTGTATCAGAGTGCAGCAGGCAGAGTCTGTATCAGGAGTGAAGCAGGCAGAGTCTGTATCAGAGTGCAGCAGGCAGAGTCTGTATCAGGAGTGCAGCAGGCAGAGTCTGTATCAGAGTGCAGCAGGCAGAGTCTGTATCAGGAGTGCAGCAGGCAGAGTCTGTATCAGGAGTGCAGCAGGCAGAGTCTGTATCAGAGTGCAGCAGGCAGAGTCTGTATCAGGAGTGCAGCAGGTAGAGTCTGTATCAGAGTGCAGCAGGCAGAGTCTGTATCAGGAGTACAGCAGGCAGAGTCTGTATCAGGAGTGCAGCAGGCAGAGACTGTATCAGGAGTGCAGCAGGCAGAGTCTTCATCAGAGTGCAGCAGGCAGAGTCTGTATCAAGAGTGCAGCAGGCAGAGTCTGTATCAGGAGTGCAGCAGGCAGAGACTGGATAAGGAGTGCAGCAGGCAGAGTCTGTATCAGGAATGCAGCAGGCATAGTCTGTATCAGGAGTGCAGCAGGCAGAGTCTGTATCAGGAGTGCAGCAGGCAGAGTCTGTATCAGGAGTGCTGCAGGCAGAGTCTGTATCAGAGTGCAGCAGGCAGAGTCTGTATCAGAGTGCAGCAGGCAGAGTCTGTATCATGAGTGCAGCAGGCAGAGTCTGTATCAGGAGTGCAGCAGGCAGAGTCTGTATCAGGAGTGCAGCAGGCAGAGTCTGTATCAGGAGTGCAGCAAGCAGAGTCTGTATCAGGAGAGCAGCAGGCAGAGTCTGTATCAGGAGTGCAGCAGGCAGAGTCTGTATCAGAAGTGCAGCAGGCAGAGTCTGTATCAGAGTGCAGCAGGCGGAGTCTGTATTAGGAGTGCAGCAGGCAGAGTCTGTATCAGGAGTGTAGCAGGCAGAGTCTGTATCAGGAGTGCAGCAGGCAGAGTCTGTATCAGGAGTGCAACAGGTAGAGTCTGTATCAGGAGTGCAGCAGGCAGAGTCTGTATCAGGAGTGCAGTAGGCAGAGTGTGTATCAGGAGTGCAGCTGGCAGAGTCTGTATCAGGAGTGCAGCAGGCAGAGTCTGTATCAGGAGTGCAGCAGGCAGAGTCTGTATCAGGAGTGCAGCAGGCAGAGTCTATATCAGGAGTGCAGCAGGCAGAGTCTGTATCAGAGTGCAGCAGGCAGAGTCTGTATCAGGAGTGCAGCAGGCAGAGTCTGTATCAGGAGTGCAGCAGGCAGAGTCTGTATCAGAGTGCAGCAGGCAGAGTCTGTATCAGGAGTGCAGGAGGCAGAGTCTATATCAGAGTGCAGCAGGCAGAGTCTGTATCAGAGTGCAGCAGGCAGAGTCTGTATCAGGAGTGCAGCAGTTAGTGTCTGTATCAGGAGTGCAGCAGGCAGAGTCTGTATCAGAGTGCAGCAGGCAGAGTCTGTATCAGCAGTGCAGCAGGCAGAGTCTGTATCAGGAGTGCAGCAGGCAGAGTCTGTATCAGGAGTGCAGCAGGCAGAGTCTGTATCAGAGTGCAGCAGGCGGAGTCTGTATTATGAGTGCAGCAGGCAGAGTCTGTATCAGGAATGCAGCTGGCAGAGTCTGTATCAGAGTGCAGCAGGCAGTGTCTGTATCATCAGTGTAGCAGGCAGAGTCTGTATCAGGAGTGCAACAGGCAGAGTCTGTATCAGAGTGCAGCAGCCAGAGTCTGTATCAGGAGTGCAGCAGGTAGAGTCTGTTTCAGGAGTGCAGCAGGCAGAGTCTATATCAGGAGTGCAGCAGACAGAGTCTAGATCAGAGTGCAGCAGGCAGAGTCTGTATCAGGAGTGCAGCAGGCAGAGTCTGTATCAGGAGTGCAGCAGGCAGAGTCTGTATCAGAGTGCAGCAGGCAGAGTCTGTATCAGGAGTGCAGGAGGCAGAGTCTGTATCAGAGTGAAGCAGGCAGAGTCTGTATCAGAGTGCAGCAGGCAGAGTCTGTATCAGGAGTGCAGCAGGCAGAGTCTGTATCAGGAGTGCAGCAGGCAGAGTATGTATCAGAGTGCAGCAGGCGGAGTCTGTATCAGGAGTGCAGTAGGCAGAGTATGTATCAGAGTGCAGCAGGCGGAGTCTGTATGAGGAGTGCAGCAGGCAGAGTCTGTATCAGGAATGCAGCAGGCAGAGTCTGTATCAGAGTGAAGCAGGCAGAATCTGTATCAGAGTGCAGCAGGCAGAGTCTGTATCAGGAGTGCAGCAGGCAAAGTCTGTATCAGGAGTGCAGCAGGCAGAGTCTGTATCAGGAGTGCAGCAGGCAGAGTCTGTATCAGGAGTGCAGCAGGCAGAGTCTGTATCAGAGTGCAGCAGGCAGAGTCTGTATGAGGAGTGCAGCAGGCAGAGTCTGTATGAGGAGTGCAGCAGGCAGAGTCTGTACCAGGAGTGCAGCAGGCAGAGTCTGTATCAGGAGTGCAGCAGGCAGAGACTGTATCAGGAGTGCAGCAGGCAGAGTCTGTATCAGGAGTGCTGCAGGCAGAGTCTGTATCAGAGTGCAGCAGGCAGAGTCTGTATCAGGAGTGCAGCAGGCAGAGTCTGTATCAGGAGTGCAGCAGGCAGAGTCTGTATGAGGAGTGCAGCAGGCAGAGTCTGTATCAGGAGTGCAGCAGGCAGAGTCTGTATGAGGAGTGCAGCAGGCAGAGTCTGTATCAGGAGTACAGCAGGCAGAGTTTGTATCAGGAGTGCAGCAGGCAGAGACTGTATCAGGAGTGCAGCAGGCAGAGTCTGCATCAGAGTGCAGCAGGCAGAGTCTGTATCAAGAGTGCAGCAGGCAGAGTCTGTATCAGGAGTGCAGCAGGCAGAGACTGGATAAGGAGTGCAGCAGGCAGAGTCTGTATCAGGAATGCAGCAGGCATAGTCTGTATCAGGAGTGCAGCAGGCAGAGTCTGTATCAGGAGTGCAGCAGGCAGAGTCTGTATCAGGAGTGCTGCAGGCAGAGTCTGTATCAGAGTGCAGCAGGCAGAGTCTGTATCAGGAGTGCAGCAGGCAGAGTCTGTATCAGGAGTGCAGCAGGCAGTGTCTGTATCAGGAGTGCAGCAGGCAGAGTCTGTATCAGGAGTGCAGCAGGCAGAGTCTGTATCAGGAGTGCAGCAAGCAGAGTCTGTATCAGGAGAGCAGCAGGCAGAGTCTGTATCAGGAGTGCAGCAGGCAGAGTTTGTATCAGGAGTGCAGCAGGCAGAGTATGTATCAGGAGTGCAGCAGGCAGAGTCTGTATCAGGAGTGCAGCAGGCAGAGTCTGTATCAGGAGAGCAGCAGGCAGAGTCTGTATCAGAGTGCAGCAGGCAGAGTCTGTATCAGGAGTGCAGCAGGCAGAGTCTGTATCAGGAGTGCTGCAGGCAGAGTCTGTATCAGAGTGCAGCAGGCAGAGTCTGTATCAGGAGTGCAGCAGGCAGAGTCTGTATCAGGAGTGCAGCAGGCAGAGTCTGTATGAGGAGTGCAGCAGGCAGAGTCTGTATCAGGAGTGCAGCAGGCAGAGTCTGTATGAGGAGTGCAGCAGGCAGAGTCTGTATCAGGAGTACAGCAGGCAGAGTTTGTATCAGGAGTGCAGCAGGCAGAGACTGTATCAGGAGTGCAGCAGGCAGAGTCTGCATCAGAGTGCAGCAGGCAGAGTCTGTATCAAGAGTGCAGCAGGCAGAGTCTGTATCAGGAGTGCAGCAGGCAGAGACTGGATAAGGAGTGCAGCAGGCAGAGTCTGTATCAGGAATGCAGCAGGCATAGTCTGTATCAGGAGTGCAGCAGGCAGAGTCTGTATCAGGAGTGCAGCAGGCAGAGTCTGTATCAGGAGTGCTGCAGGCAGAGTCTGTATCAGAGTGCAGCAGGCAGAGTCTGTATCAGGAGTGCAGCAGGCAGAGTCTGTATCAGGAGTGCAGCAGGCAGTGTCTGTATCAGGAGTGCAGCAGGCAGAGTCTGTATCAGGAGTGCAGCAGGCAGAGTCTGTATCAGGAGTGCAGCAAGCAGAGTCTGTATCAGGAGAGCAGCAGGCAGAGTCTGTATCAGGAGTGCAGCAGGCAGAGTTTGTATCAGGAGTGCAGCAGGCAGAGTATGTATCAGGAGTGCAGCAGGCAGAGTCTGTATCAGGAGTGCAGCAGGCAGAGTCTGTATCAGGAGAGCAGCAGGCAGAGTCTGTATCAGAGTGCAGCAGGCAGAGTCTGTATCAGGAGTGCAGCAGGCAGAGTCTGTATCAGGAGTGCAGCAGGCAGAGTCTGTATCAGGAGTGCAGGAGGCAGAGTCTGTATCAGAGTGCAGCAGGCAGAGTCTGTATCAGGAGTGCAGCAAGCAGAGTCTGTATCAGGAGAGCAGCAGGCAGAGTCTGTATCAGAGTGCAGCAGGCAGAGTCTGTATCAGGAGTGCAGCAGGCAGAGTCTGTATCAGGAGTGCAGCAGGCAGAGTCTGTATCAGGAGTGCAGCAAGCAGAGTCTGTATCAGGAGAGCAGCAGGCAGAGTCTGTATCAGAGTGCAGCAGGCAGAGTCTGTATCAGGAGTGCAGCAGGCAGAGTCTGTATCAGGAGTGCAGCAGGCAGAGTCTGTATCAGGAGTGCAGCAGGCAGAGTCTGTATCAGGAGTGCAGCAGGCAGAGTCTGTATCAGGAGTGCAGCAAGCAGAGTCTGTATCAGGAGAGCAGCAGGCAGAGTCTGTATCAGGAGTGCAGCAGGCAGAGTCTGTATCAGGAGGGCAGCAGGCAGAGTCTGTATCAGAGTGCAGCAGGCAGAGTCTGTATCAGGAGTGCAGCAGGCAGAGTCTGTATCAGAGTGCAGCAGGCAGAGTCTGTATCAAGAGTGCAGCAGGCAGAGTCTGTATCAGGAGTGCAGCAGGCAGAGACTGTTTCAGGAGTGCAGCAGGCAGAGTCTGTATCAGAGTGTAGCAGGCAGAGTCTGTATCAGAGTGCAGCAGGCAGAGTCTGTATCAGGAGTGCAGCAGGCAGAGTCTGTATCAGGAGTGCAGCAGGCAGAGACTGTATCAGGAGTGCAGCAGGCAGAATTTGTATCAGGAGTGCAGCAGGCAGAGTCAGTATGAGGAGTGCAGCAGTCAGAGTCTGTATGAGGAGTGGAGCAGGCAGAGTCTGTATCAGGAGTGCAGCAGTCAGAGTCTGTATGAGGAGTGCAGCAGGCAGAGTCTGTATCAGAGTGCAGCAGGCAGAGTCTGTATCAGAGTGCAGCAGGCAGAGACTGTATCTGGAGTGCAGCAGGCAGAGTCTATATCAGAGTGCAGCAGGCAGAGTCAGTATCAGGAGTGCAGCAGGCAGAGTCTGTATCAGGAGTGTAGCAGGCAGAGTCTGTATCAGAGTGCAGCAGGCAGAGTCTGTATCAGAGTGCAGCAGGCAGAGTCTGTATCAGGAGTGAAGCAGGCAGAGTCTGTATCAGAGTGCAGCAGGCAGAGTCTGTATCAGGAGTGCAGCAGGCAGAGTCTGTATCAGAGTGCAGCAGGCAGAGTCTGTATCAGGAGTGCAGCAGGCAGAGTCTGTATCAGGAGTGCAGCAGGCAGAGTCTGTATCAGAGTGCAGCAGGCAGAGTCTGTATCAGGAGTGCAGCAGGTAGAGTCTGTATCAGAGTGCAGCAGGCAGAGTCTGTATCAGGAGTGCAGCAGGCAGAGTCTGTATCAGGAGTGCAGCAGGTAGAGTCTGTATCAGAGTGCAGCAGGTAGAGTCTGTATCAGGAGTGCAGCAGGTAGAGTCTGTATCAGGAGTGCAGCAGGCAGAGTCTGTATCAGGAGTGCAGCAGGCAGAGTCTGTATCAGGAGTGCAGCAGGTAGAGTCTGTATCAGGCGTGCAGCAGGCAGAGTCTGTATCAGGAGTGCAGCAGGCAGAGTCTGTATCAGGAGGGCAGCAGGCAGAGTCTGTATCAGGAGTGCAGCAGGCAGAGTCTGTATCAGGAGTGCAGCAGGTAGAGTCTGTATCAGGAGTGCAGCAGGTAGAGTCTGTATCAGGAGTGCAGCAGGCAGAGTCTGTATCAGAGTGCAGCAGGCAGAGTCTGTATCAGGAGTGCAGCAGGCAGAGTCTTTATCAGGAGTGCAGCAGGTAGAGTCTGTATCAGGAGTGCAGCAGGTAGAGTCTGTATCAGGAGTGCAGCAGGTAGAGTCTGTATCAGGAGTGCAGCAGGTAGAGTCTGTATCAGGAGTGCAGCAGACAGAGTCTGTATCAGGAGTGCAGCAAGGACTGGTACACAACCTTACACAACTTAGACTGCAGAACAGGAAGGTTCCACTACAGCCAGCCCAATAGATGGAGACCCAATGAGAATTCTCCACATTTCCCAAAATTAGGGCCTAAAACCTGCAGGAGCAGCAAGAGCAGGCACAGAAGCCACGACAAAGATATCACAGACTGCAATTTCAAGAGATCAATGCAGCACACTCAAAACGACAATATCGCCTACTCTGTACAGTCTGCAATTGGGGTGTAAAAGTCCTTGGAGATCCATGACTTGTTCATCCATTTTTGAAGACCAAAATGTAAAAGGGTCCAATCCCTCCCTGATGGTATTGATATTGAACTCTAGATACTCCTGCACCATCCTTTCCAGTTGTTCACCACGTGTCAGACTTGTAATCTGTGTAACGAAGTCGGGAGGTGGAACCTCTGAGCTGCAATACAAAGGGGAAGTCCTTGTAAGGAAGCGGGTGACTCCCAGGGAAGGCAAGCAGGTAGCCACAGCAAGTGACGGGGACAGTCTCTGGGTAAGCAGGCAGGTAGCCACAGCAAGTGACGGGGACAGTCTCTGGGTAGACAGGCAGGAGGTCACGGCAAGTGACGGGGACAGTCTCTGGGTAGACAGGCAGGTGGTCACGGCAAGTGACGGGGACAGTCTCTGGGTAGAAAGGCAGGTGGTCACTGCCAGTGACGGGGACAGTCTCTGGGTAGAAAGGCAGGTGGTCACGGCAAGTGACGGGGACAGTCTCTGGGTAGACAGGCAGGAGGTCACGGCAAGTGACGGCAGGATCTCCAGGCAGGCTGGCAGAAAGCAAGCAGGGGCTCCCAGGAGAGCGGGCAGACAGACGAGGCGGATACCTGACAAGTAACTGGTGGGCGCTCCCAGGTGAGCGGGCTAACGGAGACAGCAGGTAACAGGCAGAAAACTGGTGGACGCTCCCAGGTGAGTGGTCTGACAGACGAGGCAGGTGACAGGCAGGTAACTGGTGGACGCTCCCAGGTGAGCAGGCTGACGGAGACAGCAGGTGACAGGCAGGTAACTGATGGACGCTCCCAGGTGAGCGGTCTGACAGACAAGGCAGGTAACAGGCAGGTAACTGGCGGATAACAGGCTGGCAGGCAGGACGAGAAGCCAGGCTAGCAGCGGGACCTGAGGGCTGAAGGACAGGAAGACAGAGTGCAAACAACTTTGCTCGGGCACCTCCATTTTGGAGGAGGTGCCTTATATATGGGAGATCCTCCGGCAATTGGCCAGGGACTCCTTAGGATGGCGCGCGCGGCCCCTCTAAGAGAGAGGGAGCGCGCGGGCGCGCTTTAAGCACAGTGCCTGGGAAGCAGCGCGCGCTGCCAGCGCGGGAGGAGGATGCAGAGCATGGAGCAGAGAGGTGAGGGGAACGGCGTCTCTGCCTAGCAAGGGGCAGAGACGCCGATGCTACACTCTGTTGTGCTGGTGCACGAGCTAGAGCAAGAAATGTGTGAAAGGACTCCCAGAAATTGCTTCTGTCACTTACTCTTCTACTGCTGCTAATGTTTTGGCATTGACGAACTGACGTGCCGGAGGTTGAAAGACTACGGCTGCGATGCACACTGTGTGCCTCACTGTTATCTTGGCAAAACCTCTATTAAGGTTGCTTAAAAGCTTGTTTCGATACACATCTGGCAAAATTGACTCTTATAATGTGGATCTAATAGAGTGGCAACCCAGTAGTCAGCATTATTTTGAATCCTAATTATACAGGGATCATGTTGCAGATAGTGCAGCAAGAAGGAGCTCATATGTCGGGCTCTTCCAGGAGGTCCAAAGCCAGGCTTTATTGTGGGCTGTGTAACATTGATGCTTGTTTCCCCCGTCCCCTCCTGCCAACCACGTTCAAACGAGAGGGGATGACTATCCTCTTCATCCTCTCACAGCTGCTCGCACATCACCTCTTCCTCCTCCATTAGTTCCTCGGCTCTTGCTCCTTCACTAACAGTTTGCCTGGTATCACTAAACTCTCTCGATCGCTGTAATACACTGTCACTTGGCATCAGCCTGTGTGACTACAGCCTGGAAATTTGAGAAATTGGTATCCCTGCCACATCCTCCTCGTCTTCTGGGGCCACCACCTCCTGCTGCAGGTTATTCAAAGTTTGCTCTAGCATGTATATAACCGGAATAGTGATGCTGATGATGGCATCGTCAGCGCTAACCAGTTTAGTAGCCATTTCAAAACCGTACAGAAGGGTGCAGAGGTCCTTAATCTGCTCCCAGTGCGTTGCCCCAAGCTATACGTCATGACATACTGCGTGAGAGCTTGTTCTTGCTGGCACAGTCGCTGCAACATGTGCATAGTGGAATTCCACCGTGTTTTGACATCGCAGATCAACCTGTTTTCTGACATGGACAAAGACCTCTTTATTGATGCAAGTTGATTACATGAGGGGTGCGAACAGCGGAAGTGAGCACACAGCTTCCGTACTTTCTGAAGCTGCTCATCCAGGCCAGGATAGTGGCGGAGAAATCGCTGTACCACCAGGTTGAGGACGTGAGCCATGCAAGGCATGTATGGGAGCTTGCCTCGGCCTAGGGCCGCTAACAGGATCGCCCCGTTATCGCACACGGCCTTCCCTGGCTCTAGGTTCATCGGAGACAGCCATTACTCAAACAGCCTGGAGAGCTGCCCACAACTCGTCACCTGTATGACTGCGATCTCCAAGGAATATTAATTTGAAGACTGCCTGATTACGGTGAGACCTGACTGCGCAGTACGGAGGTAGTGTGTTTTCGCTCCGCACCCTTGGAACACGTGTCTCGTTAAGGTAGAGGTTGAGTGCGCAGGTGGAGGCCCTAGAGGAGGTGGAGGACACAGAAGCAGCGGAGGAAGTGGGAAATACAGAGGTTTCTTCTGCAAGCCTTGGGGATTCCAAGATTTGTGGAGCAGCCCCTTCCCAGCCTGCCCCCACAGCCACCAGAGTCACCCAGTGCCCAGTCAGCGAGATGTAACGCCCTTGGCCATGCTTACTCATCCAGGTGTCTGTGGTGAAATTCACCCTGGCACACGTAGATTTAGACAAGGAACGGGTGATGTTTAGTGATGAGCGAGCATACTCGCAAGTTTCTCGGTACTCGCCTAAGCATCTCAGTACTCGAGATGCTTGGAGCTCGCCGAGTACTTGCGAAATGCTCGGGCGGATGCTTGGGTCCCCTCCCTGCATGTATGGTGCTCTTTACACAGCCAATGAACATGCAGGGATTGTCTGCCACTCATTGTAATGCCGCAGCCATGTTGGTTGTGGCATTATAGTGATTGGCTGGCTGCACAGCGTCATCAGGACTATATCAGACCTGGCGCCGCCATGCTCGTCACAGTCACTCTGGATCAGACAGTGTAGGGAGAGATTTGGTTGTGTATTAGGTAGTGTAGGGAGAAAAACCGTACATTACACATATCCATCTCAGCAAACAGTCCTTCTGAGGACTAATCCATCTGCAGAGATATCAGGCAGGCAGTGTATATAGGCAGGCAGGGTATATAGCAGACTACAGTGCATATAGCACAAGAGGCTCCATTCCAGTTCTGCCTTCTGCTGCTGTTAGATATTTCTATACAAAGGCACAGGTCTCAGGGGCCAGGAATATTTTTTTTTGGATCTTAATCCTCATTATTTGCTTAAAAAGCAATCCAGAGAACACCGTTTTTCTGTGCCATTTGCTTGTTGGCACTGCAGAATACAGCCAGGTCCTTTCCATATTACAGCGCTAAAAATCCAGCTATTTAAAACTGTGGTTTCTCCGTCACACGGATCACATTCACATATAATTGCACTGAATATACTGTCATTTTTTGCCTCCATTCAAATTTTTTTCAGTGTGTCAGCAAAGTTTTTGGCTCCGGTTTGCTGTTCTAAATAGTTACCTACAGGCCAGGTATTTAAAACTGTGGTTTCTCCATCACACGGATTACATATAACTTCGCTCCAAATCTCATCACAGTCACTCCGGATCAGACAGTGTAGGGAGAGGTGCTGCTGTGTCAGGGAGAGATTTCCTTGTGTATTAGGTAGTGTAGGGAGAAAAACCGTACGTTACACATATCCATCTTAACAAACAGTCCTTCTGAGGACTAATCCATCTGCAGAGATATCAGGCAGGCAGTGTATATAGGCAGGCAGGGTATATAGTAGACTGCAGTGCATATAGCACAAGAGGCTCCATTCCAGTTCTGCCTTCTGCTGCTGTTAGACATTTCTAGACATAGCCCTAGGTCTCAGGGGCCAGGAATAATTTTCTTTGGATCTTAATCCTCATTATTTGCTTAAAAAGCAATCCAGAGAACACATTTTTTCTGCGCCATTTGCTTGTTGGCACTGCAGAATACAGCCAGGTCCTTCCCAAATTACAGCGCTAAAAATCCAGCTATTTAAAACTGTGTTTTCTCCGTCACACGGATCACATATACGTTGTCAAAAAATACTGCCATTTCTGACCTCCATTAAAAATCTCTTTCAGTGTGTCAGTGAAGCAATTCACACCAGATTGCTGTTCAAAATAGTTACCTACAGGCCAGGTGTTTAAAACTCTGTTTTCTCCATCACACGGATCACATATAAGTTCACTCCAAACTCAGTCATTTGTAGTGAGCGTGGAAGATACTGTCCTCCATTTAAAATGGGCAAGGCGCGTGGCTAGGGACGGGGAACTGGATGTGATGTTGATGGTGCATACAGAGGCCGAGAACAAGGCAGTGGGCAAGCTGAAATTGTGCCACAACAAACACCCACATCTTCTCGCCCGACCTTCCTGTCCCAATTCCTAGGGGACCGCAGCACACCACTATTGAACCCAGAGCAGTGTCACAAGGTTGTTGGTTGGATAGTGGATAATGCTTCCAGTCACTTAGTCACCACCACCACCAACACCCCGTCTTCCACACGGTCAAGTCTCAGTAGCCGTGAGTCTGGACCGCATATTCCTCACCCTGATCCTCCTTCTTCCCACCATGCCGAGTGCCCAGAGACAACTGATCCCACACTTGGACACTCTGAAGAGCTGTTCACTTTTCCATTTATAGATTCGGGCCTCTCGCCCCGTCCACTTAAAGTGGGGCAAGAGGAGATCGCGTGTAGCGATGCCCAAATATTTGAGCAGCCACGGTCACACGAAGGCGACGGTGGGGAAGTGTCACAAGAGGTGGACGATGATGAGAAACAATTGCCAGAAAGTTAGGAGGAGGGCCAGGGTGCGGAAGTGGAAGACAAGATGGTGGATGATATAGTAACTGACCCAACCTGGCAGGAGGACATGCAGAGCGAGGACAGCAGCACACAGGGGGAGGGAGGCAGAGCACACCAACAGGCAGGAAGAAGCAGTGTGGTGGCTGCAGACAAAAGGCAGGCAACCGTTGCCAGTACAACTGTTAGGTCTTCCCGAGTCTGGTTGTTTTTTAAAGACACTGCCGATAACCCCAAAAAGGCCATTTGTACCACCTGCCAGGCCAGCATCAGCAGGAGTGGCAAAACTACCAGCCTGACCACCACCAACATGATCAGGCACATGGCAACAAAGCACCCGACTTTCTGGGCCGAACCCCAGGGTCCAGGAACATTGTCTGTGGGTGGCACCATTGCTTCTTCCGCTGTTGTGCATGCAAGCCAATCCCCTGTCCATGGTGCATGCGAAGATGCCTACTGCCCTGCTCCTGTCGTTGGACACTCTCAAGTAGCAGCATCAGGAAGCACGTCCACGTCCTTGTCCCAGCGCAGTGTTCAGTTGTCCATACCCCAGTCCTTGGAACGCAAGCGCAAATACGCAGCCAACGCCCCACAGGCCACACTACTAAATTCCCACATTTCACGACTGCTTGCGCTCGAAATGTTGCCTTTTAGGCTTGTGGAGACAGAAGTATTCCACAACCTGATGGTGGCGGCCGTCCCTCGGTACTCGATCCCCAGCCGCCACTATTTCTCCCGGTGTTCCATCCCCGCCTTACACAAGCACGTGTCTCAAAACATTAGCCGTGCCCTCAACAACGCAGTTACCGGGAAAGTCCACCTAACCACGGGCACGTGGACAAGTGCTTTGGGCAGGGATGGTACATCTCGCTGATGGCACATTAGGTTAACATAGTGGCAGCCAGGACCCAGTCGGACCTTGGGACGGAACACGTCCTTCCGACGCCAAGGATTGCGGGTCCTAGGTCACTCAGGGTTGCCCCCACAGTCTACAGCTCCTGCACCTCATCCTCCTCAGCCTCCTCCTCCTCTTCAGCCTCCATCTCCGAAATGACCACATCAGTCACAAGTTGGAAGCACTGCAGCACTGCCTCGGCCAAGCGGTAACAGGCTGTGCTGAAGAGTTGTGGACAGCTTTGAAAGAGCAGGCAGATCTGTGGCTCACACTCCTGAACCTACAGCCAGGCATGGTCGTGTGTGACAATGGCCGGAACCTGATGGCAGCTCTGAGGTGAGGCGAGCTCTCACACGTACCATGCCTGGCCCATGTGCTTACCCTCGTGGTTCAGCGATTTCTCAAATCCTACCCGGAGCTACCAGATCTGCTTGTTAAAGTACACTGCCTGTGTGTCCATTTTAGAAAGTCACCTACAGCTTCCGCCGCCCTTGTCGTGTTTCAGCAGCGTTTGCAGCTTCCGGCTCACAGACTGGTGTGTGATGTCTCCATGCGTTGGAACTCTACATTGCAGATGTTGGGAAGGATTTGTGAGCAGAAGAGGGCAGTTGTTGAGTACCAGCATCAGCAAGGCCGTTGGTATTCAGTTCAGACTCCACACATAAGACCTCAGGAGTGGACATGGATGTCAGACATATGTACCATCCTCCAAAACTTTGAAGACTCCACCAAGATGGTGAGCGGCGATGACGCCATAATTAGCATCACCATCCCGCTTCTCTGTCTTCTAAAATGCTCACAATCAAAGAGGATGCATTGCAGGCGGAGCACGATGAGATGGAGCAAGGAACCATACAGGGTGATTACACGCAGCCCAGCCTCATCTCATCCCAACTTGGATTGGGTGACAATGAGGAAGAGGAGGAGGAAAAACAGGATCTAATTTCACGCGCTATAGACGGTACTACCTACACAGCTGTCATACCGTCTGTTCACAGTGGATGGCCAGAGGACAGAGAGGAGGAGGAGGAGAGCATGGTCAGTCATCCTCTTGGTGAAGACATGGAAATCTTGCCTGTTAGCAGTCTGGCACGCATGGCTGAGTTTATGTTACGCTGCCTTTCCCATAACCCTCGCGTTCTCAAAATTTTGAGTGACAGTCATTACTGGTTGGTGACACTTCTAGACCCACGCTACAAGGAGAACTTCATATCTCTTATTCCTGAGGCGGACAGGTCTACAAAAATGGGGCTGTACCAGAAGGCCCTTGTTGCGGAACTGTTAAAAAAATTCCCATCTGAAAACGCTGGTGGCAGAGGTCACACTTTGTTGGACAACCAAGGAGTACAGGCGAGAGAGACATAACTCCAATCCAGTAGAGGCAGGGGAACACTGTCAAAGTTCTGGGAGAATTTTCTCAGCCCTTCCATCGCACAGGCCCTGAGGCGCGGGGTACTCTCACAAGGAGTGCAAAGTTTGGGAAGATGATGAGGGAGTACCTTGCCGACCGTACCAACGTCCTCCATGATTCATCTGTGCCTTATAATTATTGGGTATCCAAGCTGGATACGTGGAATGAACTGGCTCTCTACACCTTGGAGGTCCTTGCCTGCCCTGCCGCTAGTGTTTTATCAGAGTGGGTTTTTAGTGCCGCTAGTGGAATTATAACTGAAAATGCTGACAGGCTGACTGTTATAAAAATGAACAAGGGCTGGATTGGGGCCAGACTTCTCAAAACCACCGAATGATAGCAGCATAATATAAACTCAAATCCAGTGTCTTTTTTTGGGAGGTGTATTCCCATGCACCTCTTCACACCCACACTTTGGCATATGCTTCCTGATTTTGTCTATTTGCTCTTGTCCTCCTCCTTCTCCTCACCCTCACCACCATATCACCAGGGTGACCATGGTTCGTGATGCAACACCCACATAATTTTTTTAAAGGGTGTTTATGATTCCCGTAAAAAAAATTTTTTTATACAGTATGTTCATGTATACCCCCCAGGGGTAAATGTTTGTCAGCCCATACACTTAGTGCATGGGCATTACAAGTATAGGAGACCCACTCCTTCCTAATGGGAACATTTTTTTATGAGGCCCTCCTCCACGTCTCTTCCAAGGGGCACTGGAGTGCCTTCCAATTTTCGGCAGCCCTTGCATTCACTGCATAGGCAAACACAATGTGAGACCTACTTCCTAATAATGAGAACATTGTTTTCAGGAGGCTCTCCTCTCAGTCTCTTCAAAGGGGTATTGGGGTGCATCCAAATTTTCAAAGTGGTATTGGGGTGCGTCCAAATTTTGGGCAGCCCTGCCTCTCACTGCATATGCAATAACAGTATAGGAGACCCACTCTTTAGTAATGGGAACAATAAAACATAGCTGGCTGTTGGCTCTCTAAGAATAATGAGGGCCAACTGCTGGCCCTTTAAGAATAGTAAGGGCCGCGTGATGGCCCTGTAAAAATAGGCTCTGTGACTTTCAAAGTCCCTCCATCATAAATGAAACAGGATGTGTCTGATGATATGTCACACATCACATGGCCATAAGGTTGTAAAATGTTAAAATGACATTTCCCAGTGAACGCATTTGTCTTAAAAAATAACGTAAATAAAAACACAGTAGGATCTTTCTTTAGTATAAAAACCAGAGTCGCCAATGTAACCTCAATGTAATCACATTATTCAGCTCGTGCACTTCCTCCTCCAGTTTGGCCTCCATCTTTGAAATGAACACATCAGTCACAAGCTGACAGCACTGCAGCACTGCCTTGGCCAAGAGGCAACAGGCTGTGCTGAAGATAACAACATGTTTTATGCTTAGGTGACAAACCGCCCAGTGCTGCAGAGTTGTTGAAAGCTGTAACAAAGCAGCCTAATCTGTGGCTCTCACCGCTGAACATACTGCCAGGCATGATCTAGTGTGACAATGGGCGGAACCTGGTGACGGAGAAATGACAGCCGGAGTAGATACGGTTTCTCTCTATGCCAGTCTTTGCACCGAGCTAAAGAATATGACTGTGGTGAAATACAACTCCCACTGAGAAGCATTTTCAAACTGAAAAACATTGTGCCCACCAGAGGATTTGATTCTGAGGGCTCACCTTTCTCCCCCACTCAAGAGCCCCATAGCTGCTGCAAAGTTTGCGCAATCATGAACTCTCCTGAGGTAGAAGCCAGGGCACACCAGAGGATTCTCTGATGGGACTGTTAAACCCTGCGAGAAGCAGTCCTTGCTAAGAAAAGTGTGGGGGAAGGTTCCCGAACACTCTATGGCTCACTTTTTACTTTGGTGAAAACCCAATCAAACATAGGGAGAACATACAAACTCCTTGCAGATCTTGTCCTTGCTGGGATTTGAACCCAGGATCCCAGCGCTGCAAAGCTTCAGTGCTAACCTCTGAGCCAATGTGCTGCCCTCTCTGTTCTCCATCTGATATCTAACAGGCTGGAGAAACTTGCACCTACTGCCACTCTATCTTCAGCTCCTTTGTGAGAAAATGTATTTGGGCAGCCACTCAGTCTACCAAATAAAATTCCTGAGAAGAAAATTGGGGATGGCTTCTCTACTGGTACTGGGGGCAGTGCTAATACCATGGCGTCGTACCATAAATCACTGGAAATATTACAGGCTGGTAGGAGGCAAGCGGATTCCCACAGAAAAGTACCAGCAGTAATGTTCAGGGACCCGCGCTTATAGAAGGCGGAGACAATACCGGGAGAAATAGTGGCGGCTGGGGACCGAGTATGGACACCCGGCCACCGCCGACATGAGGTTGTGAAAAGCTTCCGCCTCCACGAGCCTAAAAGGCCACATTTCAAGTGAAAGCAGCTTTAGAGGACTTCCTGGGAGAAATGACAGCTGGAGTAGATAGGGTTTCCCAAGTCCTTTCACCTCTTGCTCTGAGTAAAGTGATACAGCAGGCTACATCTGAGGGCCGACTACTGGCCCTTTAGGAATAGTAAAGGTCGCCTGATGGCCCTATAAAAATAGGCTTTGTGACTTTCAGAGTCCCTCCTTCATAAGTGAAACACAATGTGTCTGATGATATCTCACACACCACATAGCCAGATAAGGTTGTAAAATGTTAACCCCTTTAAAGGCCATGACGTACTATTCCGTACCTGCGCCGTGGGCTTTAAGAGCCTGGTACGGAATAGTATGTCATGGCGATCACGCCCGCACACAGGCTGTGCGGGCGCGATCACCGCCGGGTGTCAGCTGATTGTCACAGCTGACACCCGGTACTATGTGCAGGGAGCGGTCCTGCACCGCTCCCGGCACATTAACCCCCGCAATGCTGCGTCGAAGTCGATCGCAGCATTGCGGTGCCAAGGGGAGGTGATCGGGATACTCACCTCCTCTTCATGCCTCCAGCGCTGTCTACCGCGGCTTCCTGGATGTTGCCATGACGACCCGATGTCGTCATGACAACATCCGGGTCAACAGACAGCAGTAAGATAGTTTGGTCATGCGCAGTGCATGACCAAACGATCTACTCCCTGTGCAGCGCTGACAGCCTGCATGGCACAGGTATGGTGCTCCATTCTTGTGCTATGCAGGCGATCAGAATAAAAAAAGTGAAAGTCTTATAGTGGGACAAAGAATAAAAGTAAAAAAAAGTATGAGAAAGTAAAAAAAAAAAATAAAAAAAAAATTGTAAAAATATAAAAAAATAAATAAATAAATAATCCATCAAAAAAAATAATTAAATATACCCTTCAATAAATATTATTTCAGTGAACACGGTAAAAAAAAGAAATAAAAAATGAAGCAAAAAACAATGCTTTATCACCATGCCGCCAAACAAAAAATGGAATAACACGCGATCAAAAAGACGAATATAAATAAAAATGGTACCGCTGAAAATGTCATGTTGTCCCGCAAAAAACAAGCCGCCATACAGCTCCATCAGCCGAAAAATAAAAAAGTTATAGCTCTCAGAATAAAGCGATGCAAAAAATTATTTTTTTCTATAAAATAGCTTTTATTGTGTAAAAGCACCAAAACATAGAAAAACGATATAAATGTGATACTGCTGTAAACGTACTGACCCGAAGAATAAAGCTACCTTATCAATTTTACCACACGCGGAGCAGCATAAAAAAAAAAACAATTCCTGAATTGTTGGTTTTTTGTTTATTCAGCCTCCCAAAAAACGGAAGAGAAAGTGATCAAAAAATGTCATGTGCCCGAAAATGATGCCAATAAAAACATCAACTCATCCCGCAAAAAAACAAGCCATCACATGACTCTGTCGGACAAAATATGGAAAAATTATAGCTCTCAAATATGGCGATGCAAAAACTAGATTTTACAAAAAATGCGTCTTTTAGTGTGTGACAGCTGTCAATCATAAAAAACCCATAGGATTCTGGTATCGCTGTAGTCGCACCGACCCGAAGAATAAAGCCGTCCAATCACTTATACCACACGAGGAACGGTGTAAAAAATAAACTCTCGGGTTAGGGTTGTGCTAGGGCTGGGGTTAGGGTTGGGGTTGGGATTTTTTTCAAAAGTAAAAAAAAAAAAGATGACGATATGGCGACTAGTGTTGAG
Organism: Phyllobates terribilis; assembly: GCF_046119375.1. Classification (NCBI taxonomy): domain Eukaryota; kingdom Metazoa; phylum Chordata; class Amphibia; order Anura; family Dendrobatidae; genus Phyllobates; species Phyllobates terribilis. The sequence continues at coordinate 645,990,127 of NW_027362771.1, forward strand.
CGCAAGTGCTCGCTACTTGAGTTTGCATCGGGTGCTCTGGTATGCATTGAGTATCGCGGGTGCTCGAGTCTCCGCCCCATATGCCTCAGGGCCAAAAAATCCTCGCGGGGATTGCCTGCCATGCACAAGTGATCCCCGTATGTTTTTTTTTGGGTGTGAAACTGTGAAACATGCGGGCGGGGACTTGAGCATGTCACTCGAGCACCCGCGATACATGGTGCATACCCGAGTACCTGATGCAAACTCAAGTAGCGAGCACTTGCGCTCAAGAATAATGACAACTTATTCAATATGACGACCTAATGTTATCAAATTCTGTGTCGTACCTCTGGGTTCAAAATGTTCTCTATATCCCTTGATAAAATCCTTGAGGGGTGTAGTTTCCAAAATGGGGTCACTTGTAGGGGATTTCCACTATTTAGGCGCATCAGGGGCTCTCCAAACGAGACATGGCATCCGCTCTCGATTCCAGCCAATTTTGCATTCAAAAAGTCACACAGTGCTCCTTCACTCCTGAACCCTGCCGTGCGCCCAAACACTGGATTTTCCCTACATATGGGGTATTGGCGTACTCAGGAGACATTGCACAAAAGTTTTTGGGGTCCATTTTCTCCTCTTACCCTTGTGAAAATAAAACAATTTGGACTGAAACATCATTTTTGTGGAAAAAGTTATAAACTTCTGTAAAGGACTTGGGGGCTCAGGGTGCTCACCATACATCTAGATAAGTTCCCTGAGGGGTATAGTTTCCAAAATGGGGTCACTTGTGGGGGGTTTCCACTGTTTAGGCACATCAGGGGTCTCCAAATGCAACATGGCGTCCGCTAATTACTCAAGCAAATTTTACATTCAAAAAGTCAAATGGCGCTCCTTCCCTTCCAAACCCAGCAGTGCACCCAAACAGTGGTTTTTCCCCACATATGGGGTATCTGCATGCTCAGGGGAAATTGCACAACAAATTTTGGGGTCCATTTTTTCCTGTTACCCCTGCGAAAATAAAAAAAATTGGGTTTAAAATAACATTTTTGTGAAAAAAGTTAATTGTTAATTTTTTTCTTCCACATTCCAAAAATTCCTGTGAAACACCTGAAGGGTTAATAGAGTTCTTCAATGTGGTTTTGAGCACCTTGAGGGGTGCAGTTTTTAGAATGGTGTCACTTTTTGGTATTTTCTGTCATAAAGACCCCTCAAAGTCACTTTAAATGTGATGTGGTCCCTAAAAAAATGGTTTTGTAAATGTTGTTGGAAAAATGAGAAATCGCTGGTCAACTTTTAACCCTTAGAACTTCCTAATAAAAAAAATTTTGGTTCCAAAATTGTGCTGATGTAAAGTAGACATGTGGGAAATGCTATTTATTAACTGTTTTGTGTGACATATCTCTCTGATTTAAGGGCATAAAAATTAAAATTTTGAAAATTGCTAAATTTTCAAAATTTTCACCAAATTTCCATTTTTTTCACAAATAAACGCAAGTGATATCGAAGAAATTGTATCACTATCATGAAGTACAATATGTCATGAAAAAACAATCTCAGAATCAGGGGGATCCGTTGAAGCGTTCCAGAGTAATTAACTCATAAAGTGACAGTGGTCAGAATTGTAAAAATTGGCCTGGTCATTAACGTGCAAACCACCTTGGGGTGTAAAGGGGTTAAAATTACATTTCCTGGTGAATGCTTTTGTCACGGTTGAAAGCAATGCAAACAGTGCAAAAACACATCAAAAACGCTACATGTGAACATAGCCCAAGGTGTGGAGGAGCATTTTTGGTTTTGGTTATTTCTTTTGCCTTATATACAAGTCATTACCCTGGAAAGGATGTTCCTTAACATATTTCCCAGGAAAATCCATTTTGGTTTCGTTTTTGTATGTTTTATTGTGAGTCCGTAAAAGTGGCTTAATACTCTGACAACGTTGTTGACAGCAGTGACCTGGGAGTCAGAAATACTTCCAGGGGTCTTCCCCATGCTGTTCCCATGTCATTTGGGCACTGTTCCCATCGATTTGGGCAATTTTTAGGCCTCTGCAGACCGCCGGGGGGAGCCGCCTGAAAAATGCTCGCGTTTCCCATAGACTTACATTGGGCTCGTTGCTCGGGTCGACCACCCGAGTATTCCAATGTGCTCGACCCGAGCAACGAGTACCCGAGCATTTTAGTGCTCGCTCATCACTATTGATGTTGTCTGCGACATGCTGGTGTAGCGCAGGCACAGATTTCTTAGAGAAGTAATGGCGATTGAGCAACTGGTACTGGGGCACTGCGACGGCCATCTGTTTTTGGAAACCATCTGTTTCTACCAATCGGAAAGGCAACATTTCCGTGGCCAACAGATTGGAGATGGTGGAGTTCAACCTCTTAGCTTTTGTCATGCGTAGGATGAAACAATCTTTTACGTGACCACAACTGCGAAAAGAGGTCTGGAGGTGCTGAGAGAGGGCAGAGTATGGTGAACCGGAGAAACTGGTGGAGCGTGAGTGAGGTGCAGATCTTACGGTGCATTGAGAAACATGCGGTGTGCTTCCGTTACAGCTGACGGGCTGTCACTCAGCCTTACTGGAGCGGGTAAAGAACCGAAGTTTCTGCGATGGAAGACCTGTGTGACAATATTTGGCATGGTAACAGAGGAGGAGGAAGAAGCAGCGGATGAGTTTGATGGGGCAGCTGATGGTTGTTGAGGTGCGCTGGTCCTCATTTCTGCGCTGTAAGATTCCCCACGTAAAGAATGTTGTTTGAGCATGTGAACATTCATGTATGTAGTTGTCAAATGATTGCAGTTTTTCCCTCTACTGAGTTTTTTATCACAAAGTTTGCAGATAACGTGAGTTGGCTCATCCTTTGCAGTGACAAAAAAGGCCCAGGCTAGGCAACCTTTGCCACCCCTGCGAGCTGCAGACCCGTGACCTCTGCTGGCCACAGCCACAGTTGTGGCTAAGGATACAGTGCTCCTTGTGCTTGCATCACTCCATGTCTGCGCCATAGGGCGCAATGTAACCTCCTCGTTTTCCTCCTCCACCTCCTCAGAAGAGCTACTCAGCTGCGTGACTCTGGGTTCACACCAAGTAGGATCTTCAGCCTCGTCATGATCCAATGTGTTATCCCATTCCTCGCCCCCAGAGAGACCCCTCTCCTCTTGTTGCCCTGACAGCACAATACAGTTCACATGAGCCTCAGGTATCTGAGTCTCATCGGGAGCACCTCCCTCCCCTGCGGTTAACGTCTGGTGACGAGGGTCAGGAACTTGCTCGGACCCCACTTCGCCCTGCCCCGAATCCAAGCTAAAAAAATTTTGGGCATTGGTGCAGATGCTTTCCTCCCCTTGACTCTGTGACTGGAGTACACTTATGATGCCCATGGTGTAGAATGGGTGAAGAGTTCTACAGACTCGCCCATCTGTGTTCGCTACAAGTCAGTTGGACAGTTGGCCAGTTGTGACGTGGGGGGAAGCATGGGTAATTGGGGTGCCACCTCTGTGGACTGTACTGCGTGTGATGTTGAGGTGGAGGAAGAAGAGAAGAGGCCACTGGAAGCAGAGCTTGCCATCCACTGGAGCAAATGCTCTTTCTGGGCCTTATCAACAAGGCATATCGCTGTGTGGCTGCCAAAGGAAGGGAATGCAGTAGGTCGTCCACTAACATAAGTTGTCAGTTGTCTTTGGATATGACCTGTTTGTGTTGGTTCACTAGTTCTTTTACTAACATTACCATGTACTCCATGTACACCTTGAACACCAAGCCTATTCCTCCTTCCACCTCGATCCCGCTTTTCCCCACTCATTTTGGTCAAATACCGTGGTAGGAGCACGCAATTAACTAAAGAAAAATACGTTTTTACGTTTTTTCCTGTGCAATAGCTCAGTGCACACCTGAATTGACAAGGTAAGATATGGCCTGCCGTATAATGTTACTAACAGACAAAAGAAATTTGTTAGTGTGCATGAGGCCGATAAAACCTACGAGATATTCTCCAAACAATTTAAAACTGAGATGTCCCCTGCTGTATTACTTTAGGAACAGAAGAAATTTTTTTTTGAATGTGGATGAGGCCAGTATGACATAGAATATATGCTCCAAAATATTTCAAACTCAGATGTAGCCGGCTGTATCACTTTACTCAGAGCAAGAGGTGAAAGAACTTGGGAAACCGTATCTACTCCAGCTGTCATTTCTCCCAGGAAGTCCTCTAAAACTGCTTTCACTTGAAATGTGGCCTTTTAGGCTTGTGGAGGCTGAAGCTTTTCACAACCTCATGCCGGCGGCGGCCGGGTGTCCATACTCGGTCCCCAGCCGCCACTATTTCTCCCGGTATTGTCTCCGCCTTCTATAAGCGCGGGTCCCTGAACATTACTGCTGGTACTTTTCTGTGGGAATTTTCTTGCCTCCTACCTGTCACGGGTGTGTCGCCACGAAGATCGTCACGAGTACACAGCCTGACTTCTCGCAGCTGACTTGTTGGTGCTTTGTGTTTTTCGGCAGTGAGGGAGTTAATTCTCTCTCTCTCTGTGCTAGACGAGGTCCAGCCTCGCCCAGCTGCAATCAATACTGCTGTAGTGAGACTCCTTCAAATGCCTGCTGGTCTGTTTGGGAAGTGTCGGTGAAAGCATTTCATTCAGACTAACAGAGCGGATCGTGGTATTTGGAGTTTCTGAGATAAGTGTATTTGGAGTGTTTTTTCCCTTCCTCGCTTTATCATTTATCTCCTTTCCCGTTGGTGTTCCCTCTGTTGTAGTTGTGTAGTTGTTGTATGCAAGGTGGTTTTGGTTTTTCCCTTGTACTGTCTCGTTCGTCTAAGTACTGTGTGTGGGCATATTATTACTTGTCCCCTTTTGTTGTGATCAGGGTCCTTCTCAGGACTAGATTACTTAGGTGCAGGGATCCTCAGGAGGTAGGGGTTACGCTGGCGGCCTGGGCCTCTGTACCTTTAACAGTACCTCCAGGTTGAGGGATTAGTCAGGGCCCCAGCTTAGGGTCAGTTTAGGCCCCCTACCTCCAGTATACAGAGACAGCGTGACATTTTCACCGACCCACTTAGTTTTTCTCCAGCTACCATGGATCCAGTAGCCGGTCTAGCTCGGCAGTTGCAGAGTTTGTCCATGGAGCTGGCGGACGTTAGGTCCAAGGTTTTGCATCCTCAGGAGCAAGCCGGACCAGAACCTAAAGTAGCTCTCCCTGACAGGTTCACTGGGGGGCAGGACAAGTTTTTTGTTTTCCGGGAGGCATGCAAGTTGTACTTTCGGCTGCGGCCTCGGTCATCGGGGAGTGAAGAACAAAGGGTGGGAATTGTCATCTCGCTCCTACAAGGGGACCCACAATCTTGGGCGTTCTCTCTTCCCCCGGGCTCCCCGGCTCTCCAGTCAGTGGATAGGTTTTTCGCTGCTCTGGGACTCGTATATGATGACCCAGATCGGATCTCCCTTGCTGAGTCTAAGTTACGTAGGATCCAGCAGGGAGATCGTCCGGCGGAGGAATTCTGTTCGGAGTTCCGTAGGTGGGCCACGGACACCCAGTGGAATGACCCGGCTCTTAGGAGCCAGTTTTGTCAAGGTTTATCCGACAAATTACAGGATGTGTTGGCACAGTATGACTCTCCCGCGTCACTGGAAGCCGCTATGGCCCTTGCTATTCGCGTTGACAGACGGCTTCGGGAGAGGTGCGGGATAACTCTACCCCCTGTGATGACTCCACCTCCTACAAGGTCCCCTCATATGGTGGTTCCCCTGGTCAGTCCAGAGGAGCCTATGCAATTAGGAGGGACATCATTTCGGGGGAGGGGACCGGTGGTGCGCCATAAGACAGGAAGGTGTTTCTTCTGCGGGAGAAAGGGACATTTTATTGGGGGGTGTCCATCCCGTCCCTTGCAGAGTGAAGAGTCGTCGGAAAACTGTTGATCCCAGGTTGTGTGGTGGACGGCAATCTGGGAGTAGGTATTTCGTCCCTAGGTTCGTCTCAGTTTCTCGTACTGGCGGAGGTGGTGGTGGGTACGAGAACTGAGAGGATATCTGTTCTTCTGGATAGTGGGGCCGGGGCTAATCTGGTTGATGCTCGGTTTGCCCGGGTTCAAGGTATGCGATTGAGTGAGTTGGCTAAACCCATCCCCATATTCTCGATCGATGCCAGGCCTCTCGGTCAGGGAAGTTTTTTGCAAGCTGTGCATGACGTAAAACTTCAAGTGGGGGCGATACATAAAGAACTGTTGTCTTGCTACGTGTTGGAGGGTCTTCCCACTCCTATAGTGTTGGGCCTTCCTTGGTTAGCTAAGCATAACCCGGTTATTAATTGGCAAACCAGAGAGATAAGCCAATGGAGTAAATTCTGTAATAAAAACTGCATGAACACGGTCATCGGTGCGGTTACTCCTTGGGTCTTACCTCCATTTCTGGCGGACTTTGAGGATGTATTCTCGGAGAAAGGGTGTCAGGAACTACCTCCTCATCGCGAGTATGACTGTTCTGTAAAACTGCTCCCTGAGGCCAAGTTACCTAAAGCTAGGTTGTATAACCTTTCTGGTCCTGAGAGGCAGGCCATGAAGGATTATATTTCAGAAAGTCTGGCTAAGGGGCATATTAGACCTTCATCTTCACCGGTGGCTGCGGGGTTCTTCTTTGTTAAGAAGAAAGATGGAGGCCTACGCCCTTGCCTGGATTTCCGTGAACTTAATCGGATTACGGTCCGAGATCCGTATCCGCTCCCACTTATTCCCGATCTCTTTAATCAGATCGTGGGCACCAAATGGTTCTCTAAGTTGGATCTCAGGGGGGCGTACAATCTGATTAGGATGAAGGAGGGGGATGAGTGGAAGACGGCGTTTAACACTCCGGAGGGGCATTATGAGAACCTTGTCATGCCATTCGGTCTGACTAATGCCCCGGCGGTGTTCCAACACTTTGTTAATGACATTTTTCGCCGCCTGGTGGGACAGTTTGTTGTCATATATCTGGATGATATCTTAATTTACTCGCCGGATCTGGTGTCTCATCAGGAGCACGTTAGGCAGGTGTTACAGATCTTGCGGGATAATAAACTGTATGCCAAATGGGAAAAGTGTGTGTTCGCCGTACAGGAACTCCAGTTTTTAGGCTTCCTGGTTTCAGCGTCCGGTTTTCGTATGGACCCTGGGAAAGTGCTGGCAGTTCTTGAGTGGGATCGGCCAGAGAATCTTAAGGCACTACAACGTTTCCTGGGGTTTGCTAATTATTACCGGAAGTTCATTCGTAATTTCTCGTCCATGGTTAAGCCTCTCACAGACATGACTAAAAAGGGGACGGATTTTTCTAGGTGGTCTGACAAGGCTTGTCAAGCATTCTCCTCCTTGAAAAAATGTTTTGCCTCGGCACCCATACTCATTCAACCTGATGCGTCACAGCCATTCATTGTAGAGGTAGACGCTTCCGAGGTAGGGGTGGGAGCAGTATTGTCACAGGGTTCGTCCCCTGGTAAGTGGCATCCGTGCGCCTTTTTCTCTAAAAAATTGTCGTCCGCTGAGAGGAATTACGATGTCGGCAATAGGGAACTCTTGGCCATTAAGTTAGCTTTTGAGGAGTGGCGCCATTTTTTGGAGGGGGCAGTCCATCCGGTCACCGTCATCACCGATCACAAGAACCTGCTATATCTGGAGTCCGCGAAACGTCTGAATCCCAGACAAGCTAGGTGGTCATTGTTTTTTACCAGGTTTAATTTTGTCGTTACATATCGTCCTGGGTCAAAAAATGTAAAGGCGGATGCCTTATCTCGTAGTTTCCCTGGGGCCGGGAATACGGACGACCCGATTCCTATCCTTCAGGAGGGGGTGGTGGTTTCGGCAGTATGCTCTGAGCTGGAGGAGGAGGTATTGGAGGCTCAGGGGGACGCCCCTGTTGGACCTCCGGGGAGACTGTTTGTTCCAGATCAGTTGCGACAAAAGGTGATCGAGGCACACCATAACTCAGTTTTTGCAGGACACCCGGGGAGTAAAGCAACTGTGGATCTCCTCTCGCGTCGGTTTTGGTGGCCTAACTTACATAAGGAGGTGGTAACTTTTGTCGCGTCCTGTGGGGTTTGTGCGCGCTCTAAGACCTCACATACCCGTCCGTCTGGGGCCCTCTTACCTTTGAAGATCCCGGAGCGTCCTTGGACTCATCTGTCTATGGACTTTATTACGGACCTCCCTCCGTCTTCGGGTAAAACGGTCATACTCGTTGTAGTGGACAGGTTCAGCAAGATGGCACATTTTATCGCTCTTCCGGCTCTCCCTAATGCTAAAACTCTTGCGCAGGTGTTCATTGGGGAGATTGTGAGGCTTCACGGGGTACCCTCCGAGGTGGTGTCTGATCGGGGGTCTCAGTTTGTGTCCAAGTTCTGGAAGGCGTTTTGTGCACGGCGGGGGATGCATTTGTCATTCTCATCGGCTTTTCATCCTCAGACCAATGGTCAGACGGAACTTATGAACCAGAGCTTGGAGACATATCTCCGGTGTTTTGTGTCAGAGAACCAGGAGGACTGGGCTTCTTTCTTACCTCTGGCAGAGTTTGCTCTTAATAATAGGCGGAGCGAGTCCACTGGTAAGTCCCCGTTTTTTGGGGCATATGGTTTTCACCCCCAGTTTTATACTTTCAGTAGGGGGGGCTCTTCGGGGGTTCCTGAGGAGGAACGATTTTCCTCATCACTCGCTTCAGTATGGAGAGGGGTGCTGAAGAATCTGAATACTATGGGGAACCGATACAAACGTATGGCTGATAGGAGGAGAGTGTCTGGTCCGGACCTAAGTGTGAATGATCGGGTATGGTTGTCTACCAGGAATATTAAACTTAAGGTTCCCTCCTGGAAACTGGGTCCCAGGTTCATCGGGCCGTACAGAATCAGTTCTATTATTAATCCGGTGGCATTCCGTCTTGACCTCCCCCCTACGTTTAAAATTCACAACGTGTTCCACAGATCGTTGCTTAAGAGGTATGTGGCGCCGGTGGTACCGTCACCTTTACCTCCCCCTCCAGTGGTGGTCAATGGTAACTTGGAGTTCCAGGTATCGAGGGTCATCGATTCACGCTTTAATCGCCGGTCCCTTCAGTACCTGGTTCATTGGAAAGGGTATGGTCCTGAGGAGAGGATGTGGGTTCCTGCGTCGGATATTAACACAGACCGATTAGTTCGGGCCTTCCACATGACTCACCCGGATAAACCTGGCCCTGAGGGTCCGGAGGCCCCTCGTAGAAGGGGGGGTACTGTCATGGGTGTGTCGCCACGAAGATCGTCACGAGTACACAGCCTGACTTCTCGCAGCTGACTTGTTGGTGCTTTGTGTTTTTCGGCAGTGAGGGAGTTAATTCTCTCTCTCTCTGTGCTAGACGAGGTCCAGCCTCACCCAGCTGCAATCAATACTGCTGTAGTGAGACTCCTTAAAATGCCTGCTGGTCTGTTTGGGAAGTGTCGGTGAAAGCATTTCATTCAGACTAACAGAGCGGATCGTGGTATTTGGAGTTTCTGAGATAAGTGTATTTGGAGTGTTTTTTCCCTTCCTCGCTTTATCATTTATCTCCTTTCCCGTTGGTGTTCCCTCTGTTGTAGTTGTGTAGTTGTTGTATGCAAGGTGGTTTTGGTTTTTCCCTTGTACTGTCTCGTTCGTCTAAGTACTGTGTGTGGGCATATTATTACTTGTCCCCTTTTGTTGTGATCGGGGTCCTTCTCAGGACTAGATTACTTAGGTGCAGGGATCCTCAGGAGGTAGGGGTTACGCTGGCGGCCTGGACCTCTGTACCTTTAACAGTACCTCCAGGTTGAGGGATTAGTCAGGGCCCCAGCTTAGGGTCAGCTTAGGCCCCCTACCTCCAGTATACAGAGACAGCGTGACACTACCAGCCTGGAATATGTCCAGTAAACTATGGTACGACGCCACGGTATTAGCACTGCCCCCAGTACCAGTAGAAAAGCCATCCCCAATTTTCTTCTCAGGAATTTTATTTGGTAGACTGAGTGGCTGCCCAAATACATTAGCTTCTCACAAAGGAGCTGAAGATAGAGTGGCAGTAGGTGCAAGTTCCTCCAGCCTGTTAGATATCAGATGGAGAACAGAGAGGGCAGCACATTGGCTCAGTGGTTAGCACTGAAGCTTTTCAGCGCTGGGATCCTGGGTTCAAATCCCAGCAAGGACAAGATCTGCAAGGATTTTGTATCTTCTCCCCATGTTTGATTGGGTTTTCGCTAAAGTAAAAAGTGAGCCATAGAGTGTCCGGGAACCTTCCCCCACACTTTTCTTAGCCAGGACTGCCTCTCGCAGGGTTGGACAGTCCCATCAGAGAATCCTCAGGTGGGTCCTGGCTTCTACCTCAGGAGAGTTCATGATAGCGCAAACTTTGCAGCAGCTATGGGGCTCTTGAGTGGGAGAGAAAGGTGAGCCCTCAGAATCAAATCCTCTGGTGGGCACAATGTCTTTCAGTTTGAAACAGCTTCCCAGTGGGAGTTGTATTTCACCACAGTCATATTCTTTAGCTCAGTGAAAGGACTGGAATAGAGAGAAACCTTATCTACTCAGGCTGTCATTTCTCCGTCACCAGGTTCCGCCCATTGTCACACTAGACCATGCCTGGCTGTATGTTCAGCGGTGAGAGCCACAGATTAGGCTGCTGTATTACAGCTTTCAACAACTCTGCAGCACTGGGCGGTTTGTCACCTAAGCATTAAACATGTTGTTATCTTCAGCACAGCCTGTTGCTTCTTGGCCAAGGCAGTGCTGCAGTGCTGTCAGCTTGTGACTGATGCGGTCATTTCAAAGATGGAGGCCAAACTGGAGGAGGAAGTGCACGAGCTGAATAATGTGATTACATTGAGGTTATATTGGCGACTCTGGTTTTTATACTAAAGAAAGATCCTATTGTTTGTTTTTTTATTTACGTTATTTTTTAAGACAAATGCATTCACCAGGAAATGTCATTTTAACATTTTACAACCTTATGGCCATGTGGTGTGTGACATATCATCAGACACATGCTGTTTCATTTATGATGGAGGGACTTTGAAAGTCACAAAGCCTACTTTTACAGGGCCATCACGCAGCCCTTACTATTCTTAAAGGGCCAGCAGTTGGCCCTCGCTATTGTTAGAGAGCCATCAGCCGGCTATGCTTTGTTGTTCTCATTATTAACGAGTGGGTCTCCTATACTGTTATTGCATATGCAGTGACTGCAAGGGCTGCCAAAAATTCAGACGCAACCCAATACCCCTTTGAAGAGACATAAAGGAGGGTCTTAGTAAAAAAAATGTTCCCATTATAAAGGAGCGGGTCTCCTATAGTGGTAATGCCCATGCCCATGCTGTGACTGACAGGTAAGTGAAAGAGAATGAACAGAACCTTTATAAATACACCCACAATTGGTCACATGGTGCGTCATATGATTGACACACATAGCTGAAGATAAATGAGGATCTTAGATGGATCGTGCGTGGTAGTTTTAAACCTGCTCATGAATACTGGGCGTCATCATGCAACTCAGGATCAATGAAAGGCTTAAAGCGGCGCATGCGCGGCAGCACCAAACCCGTTTGGCCCCATGGATAATGGCCATCAAGCCCCCTGTATGCATCTCCAGCACGTGCGGTCACGCATCTGGAGACCACACACAGGGGATAAAGATAGCCAAATCCATGCGCAGAAATCGGGGGGCAGCGGCGCAGGCGCACATCGGCCCATAATGGCGCATGCAATCACTGAAAATCAAACATATGTCACCAACAAATACTACCTCAACTGGTGTATACAGTAAGTAGTACAGTGCATGAAATACACAAAATTACAAAAAAAGCCATGTAGAAGCATAACATGTAATGCACCCGCAAGATAATACATTTATATAAATACTTCTATCTAAAGACAATCCAACAGACATGTTTCCAATGCAGTCCGATAAAATTCCAAATGGCATCCAATAGGAATGTCGATATTTGATAGGAAGATCCCCGGAGAACTGCAGAGGATGGAAGATGAGGTGCATCAGAAGGCAATCCTGTTAAATACAATCAGATAAGAGGAAAACAGAATAATTAGAAAAGTAAAAAATTAAAAACAATTAAAAATTCCCACCATCCCAAATAGTCCATAAGGGATAACAGAAAATTCGGGAGAGCATTCAAAGCGGGCGCAATTGCAAAAATGATGAAAAGACCAGACTCTCATTCAGACCCTGCGGAGCCACGGAATCGAGGGTCACAATCCATCTGGCCTCTTTCTGGGCCAGAATTTGTTTCCCTTGCCCCTTACAAGAGACGTAGAGGTCAGAGAGCCTCCTAAAAACAATGTTCCCATTATTAGGAAGTGGGACTCCCATAGTGTTTGCCTATGCAGTGAAGCAACGGCTGCCAAAAATTTGGAGGAACTCCAATGCCCCTTGCAAGAGATATGTTGATATGGTATATATGGTGGTGATATGGTGGTGGAGGATGAGGATGTGGAGAAGGAGGAGGACAAGAGCAAATAGACAAAATCAGGAAGCGTATATGTAGCACCCTGAGGATTCGGCTGCTACAGGGGTATTGCACCTCAGCCAGAGGTGTGATATTCCACTCCCGGGTAAGGATGGAGTGTGGAACTGAGCTCGGTTAGCTGCATGCACTACACACATCCCATTTCCGAGGAACAGACCGATGGTACTCCCACTAGAGAAATGTGCAGGTACGACAGTGTCTGTTCCTGTCTGGAGTGGGAGGGGGGTGGAACATCCCAGTAGTGTAGGGGCAGATAGGGGGAGCAGCCTGGGTAAAGCTAGGAGCTCATTGGGTGCTGGTCACCTGAGCTCACACATAGAGGGAGTATTTAAGGTGGGCACCATCTTAGATCAGGGTCTTTGCAGAGGAGTCTTTTGTAGAAGGCTGGTCAGTCTGTCAGTCTTTTGCAGAGCAGTGGAGGAAAGCAGAGGAGCAGAGCAGCCCCAAGGCCAAGAGTGAGAGAGGAGAAAGAAAGACCCAGAGGGGGAGAAAGAAGGAACTCTGAGAGCCCAAACTAAATCAAAGGGTGAAGAGTTGGCAACAGGGTACCGGATCCCAAGCTGGCAGAGGCTACAGCACACCTTAGCCAGGAACCGGAGGTCGTGGGCAGGACTGATCTGCCACGATCACCCACTAAATCCACCCGGAAGGCAGACCACGCATAGGGTCAGGGAACCCAGAGACAAGGGTTCACCAACAAGAGGCCCGAGGGAGCCGGACTTAGGTGGATCCCTGGTGGGGAAGGCCAGAGACGAGGACAGGACAGAAAGGGAGCTCAGAACCACGCTCCAGAACTACTTGGGGGTTGGCCGAGTCCAGGACCTGGTGGACGCAGCGCGGCTCGGGTGGTCACTCAAGGCCGGAGTGACCGGTACAAGAACAGCAGTAAGTAAAGAACCCTGAACTGCACAACCCGACTCTGACTCTCATTACCATCTTCACTGCACTTCCACAACCACCATCCTCTGCACCTGACCCCCTGAGGCTATACCCCTCCCGTTGGGGGTTATACTACCTGGGCTGCACAAACACCATCAGCCTCAGCGGACCCTGCTGCAGCGGCGGCCGTAGTGACCGCAATTCAACGGGTGGCGTAGTCAACATAAAGAACTTTAGTAACATCATAAGGACTGCCACACACTGAGCTTGACACCCTGGGCACGGACCGGGTCACAGCCACTCGGAGACTACAACCCCCATCTGATCCGGCTCCGGGTATCCCCAACAACACTGGCCCAGGGGGCGCGTCAACTTTGGCGTAGTCGGCAGGATAACGTGCCCGCAACAACCGGGTACTGCGTGCCTGAAGAAAAGTTCACCGTTACCTTAAAAAGAAGTCTCCCGCCGGTTCCGGAGGGTCCCCGCCATCGGGCCCCATCACAGGTCGTTTCCCGCCGGTTGTCCACCATTTGCAGCTTTTTCCCGCCATCCATGGAGTTTCCCGCCACTGGGAGACGATTCCCGCCATTTCTGAAGATTTCCCGCCTTGGGGGAGCGGACGCCATTATGGGCGTGCCAGAGGGTGGCAAGAGGCCACCTCCCATCGTGGGCCAGGTCGAAGAATGGCGCCAAAAGCGGAAACCGCGCCCACCAACAGAGACTGTGATGCTGGAAGTGTCCATCAGCGTAAGAGAACTGCCCCTGGAACTGAAGTTGCCCCGGGACCACCCTCGATGTGGGCGGAGACAGAAGAAGAGAACAAAGATGGGTGTCGCCTGGAGCAGTCTGGAGAGAGCGCACCCGGAGACAAGACGTCTGGAAGAGAGTCCAGAGAGAGCCTACCCGGAGATGGAGGGAGAGCCAGGCAGCACCGACCCAGCGGTCAGGAGCCTGATGCGGGCCGCCACTCCAGGCAGCACCGACCCAGTGGTCAGGAGCCTGTTGCAGGTCGCCACTCCAGAAGGCCTGCTGGAGATCCTAACACAGCTCCCCCGAGACCGGGAGTGTGCACAGACCGCGTTGGAGGGCCTCGCACAGAGGTTGGCCCGGGTGCAGCGAGAGACGTTGGCGGAGTGGAGCCGAGAGATGGCCCAGCAGACCGAGACTCGTCAGCGGAGCACGCCACCCGAGACGAGGAGACAGACCGCCTCTGAGGATGGCGCAGGAGGACTGAAGGCCGGAGACGGCGCCGAGAAGGGAGCCGAACGAATGGAGGCAGGTAAAGGGGACGTCACTACCCCGAGCCGGGAAACCGCGTGCCTGCCCCAGCTCCCCGTCGCAGAGCCCGAAGTACCCCCTGCCGTGCCCGTCGCTGCAACGTCACCGCCGCAGACTAGGCCTCAAACGGAAGCCGCGACCCCTGTGACGTCACACGCCTCGACCCCGAGCGTAGCCAAGCAGGAAGTACCATCGGCCTGGTCGCAAGGCCTAGTACCCCCGGGCGCCGCAATACCAACAGCGCCCCCTACCTCCGTGGAGCCCCCGGCCTGGTCGCAGGGCCAAGTAACACAGGGCGCCGCCGTTCTTACGGTGCCCTTTACTTTCAAGGTGCCCCAGGCCTGGTCGCAAGGCCTGGTTAGCCCGGGCGCCGCTACCACCACGGCGCCCATAACACCTAAAGTACCGCACCTGGGTGAGGACCTGTTCGCCCAGCATACGTGCCCGGATGGGCAGCCCTTCGTATGGCCCCAGGAATACATCCAGCTGGAGCTGCAAAAAGCAAGGGCCATGTGCGAACCCCTGATCCCGGCTCCAAAGCCCATAAAGAGGATCTTGCCCCCGCTAGAAGAGACCCAGTTTGAGTGGGATCCCACGGGAGAAGACCTCATGGGGTTCACTCAGGAGACTCGGGCAGCCGCAGCGGAGCGTGCAGAGTGCTGCCGCCAGCAGCTCGAGGTCTTTGAGAGGGAGCGGAGAGAGAGGCGGGTCCGGGAACAACAAGCCCAAATAAGGAGCGCGGAGCAGAAGAGCCGGACCAGGAGAAACCCCCGTGCAGCGCATGGTCCCCGTACCATCGGGACTGTGATAAAGTTCAATCTGCAGCATGGGTGGGGTTTCATCAGGGATCACCGCACCCCAGGCGACGTCCTCGTGACCAGGAGAGACGTTGAGTCCCACCTACCGGAGGGACACAGAGGTCGTGACCTGTATTTAGGGGACGAGGTCACCTTCACCCGGCACAAGTGTGCCAAAGGACCCTACGCCCTCCATGTGCATCGCCTGACGGAGGAGGAGCTGCGGTGTGAGGAGGAGCAAGAGGGCCCGGACGGGTCTGAAACTGAAACTGTCCACAAAGAAAGAGCAGGAGGACGCCGTCGTTGAGTACGGTAGTGAAGAGACTGTATAAAGTTACCCGTCAGGGTATAAGAACTGTTCTAGTTAAAATATAGTCCCCGTTGGGACCAGCAGATTGAACTGATGCCCGTGTGTCCCTATTCCCACTGACCGAGGACTGAGAGCGGTCAATCCTCCCTAATACCTGGCCGAGGACTGAGAGCGGCCATATTCCCTTGTATATAGTTGCGCTTCCTAAAGCGCCCCCTACTGGTTTTATAGGAAACCGTGTTTCTTCAAGAGACTGTCGCACTTTACCCGGTCACAAGTTGCACCGTGGCCGGAGGAACAAGAGTGTTATTTATGATAAGTTTTATATGAAAAGTTTATGCTGATAATATATGATGTTTTATATGTTTATGTTTTATGAAAAAAAATGTATGTTTGTGGATGTTTATATCTTACAGCCCGAGGACGTGCTGTGATTTACCAGGGGGGAATGTAGCACCCTGAGGATTCGGCTGCTACAGGGGTATTGCACCTCAGCCAGAGGTGTGATATTCCACTCCCGGGTAAGGATGGAGTGTGGAACTGAGCTCGGTTAGCTGCATGCACTACACACATCCCATTTCCGAGGAACAGACCGATGGTACTCCCACTAGAGAAATGTGCAGGTACGACAGTGTCTGTTCCTGGCTGGAGTGGGAGGGGGGTGGAACATCCCAGTAGTGTAGGGGCAGATAGGGGGAGCAGCCTGGGTAAAGCTAGGAGCTCATTGGGTGCTGGTCACCTGAGCTCACACATAGAGGGAGTATTTAAGGTGGGCACCATCTTAGATCAGGGTCTTTGCAGAGGAGTCTTTTGTAGAAGGCTGGTCAGTCTGTCAGTCTTTTGCAGAGCAGTGGAGGAAAGCAGAGGAGCAGAGCAGCCCCAAGGCCAAGAGTGAGAGAGGAGAAAGAAAGACCCAGAGGGGGAGAAAGAAGGAACTCTGAGAGCCCAAACTAAATCAAAGGGTGAAGAGTTGGCAACAGGGTACCGGATCCCAAGCTGGCAGAGGCTACAGCACACCTTAGCCAGGAACCGGAGGTCGTGGGCAGGACTGATCTGCCACGATCACCCACTAAATCCACCCGGAAGGCAGACCACGCATAGGGTCAGGGAACCCAGAGACAAGGGTTCACCAACAAGAGGCCCGAGGGAGCCGGACTTAGGTGGATCCCTGGTGGGGAAGGCCAGAGACGAGGACAGGACAGAAAGGGAGCTCAGAACCACGCTCCAGAACTACTTGGGGGTTGGCCGAGTCCAGGACCTGGTGGACGCAGCGCGGCTCGGGTGGTCACTCAAGGCCGGAGTGACCGGTACAAGAACAGCAGTAAGTAAAGAACCCTGAACTGCACAACCCGACTCTGACTCTCATTACCATCTTCACTGCACTTCCACAACCACCATCCTCTGCACCTGACCCCCTGAGGCTATACCCCTCCCGTTGGGGGTTATACTACCTGGGCTGCACAAACACCATCAGCCTCAGCGGACCCTGCTGCAGCGGCGGCCGTAGTGACCGCAATTCAACGGGTGGCGTAGTCGACATAAAGAACTTTAGTAACATCATAAGGACTGCCACACACTGAGCTTGACACCCTGGGCACGGACCGGGTCACAGCCACTCGGAGACTACAACCCCCATCTGATCCGGCTCCGGGTATCCCCAACAACACTGGCCCAGGGGGCGCGTCATATACCCATGTCTGGGTGTGAAGAGGTGCATGGGAATACAGTTAGACCTCCCGAAAAAAAGACACTGGATTTGAGTTTATGTTACGCTGCTATCATTCAGTGGTGTTGAGAAGTCTGGCCCAATCCAGAGCTTGTTCATTTTGATAAGGGTCAGCCCGTCAGCATTTTCAGTTGACAGGCGAATGAGCTTATCAGTTATAATTCCACCAACGGCACTGAAAACCCGCTCTGAGAAAACGCTGGCGGCAGGGCAGGCCCGGACCTCCAAGGCATAGAGAGCCAGTTCATGCCACGTGTCCAGCTCGGATACCCAATAATTTTAAGGCACAGATGAATCACAGAGTATATTGGTACGGTCGGCAAGGTACTCCCTCACCATCTTCCGAAACTTTGCACTACTTGTGAGAGTACCCCACGCCTCAGGGCCTGTGCAATGGGAGGATCTGAGAAAACTGTCCCAGGACTTTGTGTTCCCCTGCCTCTGGTGGATTGCATTCCAAGGACTGGGGTAGGGACAAATGAGCGCTGTGCTGGGACAAGGACGTGGACATTCTTGCTGATAGTGCTAGTTGAGAGTGTTCAACGACAGGTGCAGGGCCGGAGGCATCTTGGCATACGCCATGGACAGGGGTTTGGCATGCACTCACAACAGCGGAACAAGCAGTGGTGTCACCCGCAGACACTGTTGCTGAACCCTGGGGTTCGGCCCACTTAGTCGGGTGCTTTGCTGCCATATGCCTGATCCTGCTGGTGGTGGTCAGGCTGGTAGTTTTACTACCCCTGCTGATGCTGGCCTGGCAGGTGGTGCAAATGGCCTTTTTGGGGCTATATGCAGAGTCTTTAAAAAAACAACCAGACTTGGGAAGACCTAACAGTTGTACTGGCAACTTCCGTCATGTTAATGTTACGGGGAGCAGTTGCCCACCTTCTGTCTGTGGCCACCATACTTCTTGTTGTTGCCTTGTTGTGGTGCTACGCCTTCCTCCCCCTGTGTGCTGCTGTCCTCGCTCTGCATGTCACCTTGCCAGGTTGGGTCAGTGACTTCATCGTCCACCACCTCGTCTTCCACTTCCGCACTCTGGTCCTCCTCCTGACTTTCTGGCAATTGTGTCTCATTATCATCCACCTCTTGTGACAGTTTTCCACCATCGCCTTCCTGTGACCGTGGCTGCTCAAATATTTGGGCATCGCTACATGCGATATCCTCTTTCCTCGCTTCAAGTGGACCAGGCGAGAGGCCCGAATCTATGAATGGAAAAGTGAACAGCTCTTCAGACTGTCCAAGTGTGGGATCAGATGTCTGTGGGCACTCGGCATGGTGGGAGGAAGGAGGATCAGGGTGAGGAATATGCGGTCCAGACTCACGTCTACTGAGACTTGACCGTGTGAAAGACAGGGTGGTGGAGGTGGTGGCTAAGTGACTGGAAGCATTATCCGCTATCCAACCAACAACCTTTTCACACTGCTCTGTGTTCAATAGTGGTGTGCTGCGGTCCGCTATTAATTGGGACAGGAAGGTCGAGCGGCAAGATGTGGCTGTTTGTTGTGGCACAATTTCAGCTTGCCCATGGCCTCGGCCTTGTCCTCTGCATGCACCATCATCACCATCACGTCCACTTCCCTATCCCTTGCCATGCACCTTGCCCATTTTAAATGGAGGACAATATTTTACACGTTCACTACAAATGGCTGAATTTGAACCACAGTGATATGTGATACGTGTGACGGAAAACCACAGTTTTAAATAGCTGACCTGTAGTTTACTATTTTTTACAGCAACCTGGTGTCAATAACTTCACTAACACACTGCAACAAAATTTAAACGGAGGCCAGAAATGGCTGAATTTGGAGCAAACTTATATGTGATACGGTACGTGTGACGGAAAACCACAGTTTTACATAGCTGGCCTGTAGGTAACTATTTTCCACAGCGACCTGGTGAATATTTTCCAGGTTCGCTACAAGTTTCTGGATTTTTATCGCTGTAATATGGAACAGATCTGGCTTTATTCTGCAGTGGCAACAAGCAAATAGAGCAGAAAAATTGTGTTTTCTGGATTGCTTTTTAAGCAAATAATCAGGATTAAGATAAAAAAAATAATTATCCCTGGCCCCTGATACCTGGGGCTATTTCTAGAAATATCTGTAACAGCAGCAGCAGACAGAACTGGAATGGACCCTCTTGCACTATATGCACTGCAGTCTGCAACATACACTGCCTGTCTGCCTAACTCCTGCTATCACCACTGAATAAATGCAGATGGATTACTCAGAAGGACTGTTAGTTCAGATGGATATATATAGATGTTGTGTAATACGTACAATAACTAATAAACAAGCAAATCTCTCCCTAGCTCAGCAGCATCTCTCCCTACATTGTCTGATTCCGGGGTAGACTGTGACGAGCATGGTAGCGCCAGGTCTTATATAGACCTGATGACGCTGTGCGGCCAGCCGGTCACTGTAATGCCACAAGCAACATGGCTACGGCATTACAGTGTGTGGCACGACATCCCTGCATGTTCATTGGCTCTCTAAAGAGCGCTAACATGCAGGGAGGGGACCCGAGCTCCCGCCTGAGCAATCAGGTACTGCCCACAGAGCGCTGAGCATCTCGAGCAGTGAGATTCTCGAGCGAGTACCGAGCAGTGACGAGAACGTTCACTCATCACTAGTATAGTGCTCTTGCCATCAGAAAGTACGTCTGGCATAATTAAGATTTTACGCTATTTTAGCTTTAGTGAAAGAAGTATTGGTTCCCATTATACTATTTTTACTCTAGTTAAATTGAAGCCACTTTGGTGGTGTCAGCCTCTAATTTTTGGAAATATGGAGACTCCTGATTGGGTCTCCTTCATGTGTGTTGCCTGTAGCAGTAGGCCTTCTAGACCAGCAGGCCTCCATTTACTTTTAGTCAACTACCCGTGTTACTATCCTTAAATTTTTGTACCAATGGTACTCTATGTCAGGAAAATATTAATGTCACGGATATATTAACAGAATATTAGCCCCTTCTCCCATGCCCTCTGCTGTAGTGTTTGTCCAGAGATGACAATCATACAATGTCTTACTGCAAATTATCACCACTTGTCAGCACCAAGCTTTCCCCTTCTGCTCAGCACAAAAGCCCCAATTAGCACACACC
Organism: Phyllobates terribilis; assembly: GCF_046119375.1. NCBI lineage: Eukaryota > Metazoa > Chordata > Amphibia > Anura > Dendrobatidae > Phyllobates > Phyllobates terribilis. The sequence goes on from NW_027362771.1 coordinate 646,010,670, forward strand.
TGGGAAATAGCTTATGCAAATGTATCTCCTCTTAACACAGACCTGAGATAGATTGACACCTACTCCCAGGCCAGAGTTTGGAGGAAAGAGGAAATGGTTTGTTAAGTTCAAAGGCACTCATAACAATCCCCGGCCACCAGCCATAGCCAGATCGACTCCGATATGAACTATGAAATATTATGAGTTCCATATGTCCGACAGTAACGGGACCCATATGTGTAGTGACCAAATCAGCCCAGGAATGTATAGGTAGTTTTCCAGGGCTTTAACCAAAATCAGGGAGCTGTGGCGCAAAAACACCAGAATGGCAGACTGCAGCTATGTGATGTGTGATATCTAAATAAAGATAAAATCATAAGGGAAAAAATGGCATAGTTTGCACGCTTCTGCGATCAACGAGCGATGAGTTATCGCAGAAGTCAGCCTTTTTAATAAAAATGTACAGGCTGGAGACCGGCCCACATGATGTCACCACCAGGGGTGTGTGGCCAGATCTCCCCTTAGGTATAAGAGAATCTATGGAGAAGACAGGAGCACTCATGGCCAGGGGGGAATAAGAATTATAAGCAACGGGTCCTGTTCAATAACAGCATATTCCATCTGGGGAGCCCCTCCTCCAACTATATTGAATCATCTCCGTGATCATATAGAGTAAGTTATCTTCTTTTTACCCTGTTTATTTTATGTAACTGCGTATGTATTTTAATGTCTCCCTTGTAACATCCTTGTATATATTTTTCCTAAACACTGCCTCCCTTTTGGATTAAATATAAAATTTAATAGACCTGTTTCTTTTGTTCTGTAATCGTTCCCTTCCCCGAAGCCATATACGCTACCAAAACGCAGGCATCTGGCCAGGTCTGTATTATATTTCAAACTCGGCCGGTGGTGGCAGAGAGTATTAAAAATTGGGCTATCGTGAAGCTGACAGTGACCGTACGGAGGGCGTTAAACACGGATTCCAGGCTGTGGAACCCAGGGAGTTGTGCCATACGCTCACTGGTCGCTTACCGATACCTACGTAGAGAGTAGTCTGGATCGCGTGCTCGCGACTCCGGACGAAATACTGACAGCGTGACAGCACGGTGAGATATTGCGTGATCTCCCCGGTGTCATCCCCCTGTGTGTTGGAATTCCTGACACTCTATGAAACTGATTTTTCTGCCATCTGAGTGTGGCTGAGCAGAAAAACAGATTGAGCTGTTGCATGTGGTATCAAGGCTCCCAACACAGCAGACCTACACTGATCCCTCACCCTTGTCTTAATTTGAAGTTCAGTTCAAAGCTGTAAATACTGGCCCAGACACTGATACTTCATTCATGGCCCATGGCTGACTGCTGATGTGCCGTTATAAAATTTGTGCTGTGGGTCAATTGATGCCACTTTTCCTGGTGTCTACCCATAATTTGAGCTGTTTTGGCAGCTTTTGGCTCATTTGAAGGTGTTGTGTATGCGTTTTGTTTTGCCTCCCATTGAATCCAATGGGTTTGGTAAGTTCGACGAACCGTTTGACGAATTATTCGGCGAACATTGGGAAGTTTGCTGTGTCGGGGCGAACCGAACTTTTTAAGGTTTGCTCATCTCAACTAGTAACCTGTTAACCAGAGGAATAGGGGGAAATATGCACCTCGTGAGAAAGAGAACTCTCAACCCAAGTTCTGTATTGGATACTGTAAGGTGGCTAATGGTCGTGTAGTCGATGGGAGGTATGTAGCACAGAGATGGCTGGTCTCTGTAATGTAGCCCGGTGTATTTTCTCTAGTGCACACATGCACTAAGAGGACTAATTGTTGCACCTGGGACCAGGTTACGGGTAGCTAGGAGAGATGGGCGGGTCCAGCTATCCACATACCTCACCTCTGGGTGTGGTTAGCAGCCTATATAATGGAGGCTGTTGTTTGGCACATGGTCTGTGTGCTTGGAGGGAGAAGGCCTCCTGTGTATGTTTGTCTCCAGACCAAGACAGGACACTGGATGCTACACCAGCTTGTGTATCCACAGCGCTGGCCATCCAGAGACTTTGGTAAAAGGACTGTTATCTTTGTTTTGCCTGCACTAAAGGCTGTTTTGTTTGCATTTTCCTTTTGAATGGTTTATAAAGCTAATAAACCATTATGGACATTCAAAGGAACCTGCCTCCTGTTTGCCTCAAACCGCACCTGAGTTAGTACCATCCCTAAAAATTGGTGTTAGACGTGCGGGCAGCAGTGTGACTGCTACAGGGAGGACTGCATGTCCTGGGTCAAGGTGGATGGTTAATCTGGACACGGTTAGCCCACGGGGGCTCAATGAGGCTTTAAGCTTCTCCCCGTTTTTATGATCTATATGGCTAGGGTTTTGTTCTCCTGCTGACTCTGTATTATAGTCCCGTGGCACTGTTTTTAATTTCCATTTTTATTCAATAAAATGTTCTTTTTTCTGTTCATTTTTCCTTGGTATTATGTTTTTAACATATATGTTTTTTATTTAGCATATCCTGTTCAGGATCCGCTGTACATCATTGCATGGACCTTTATTCGGATAGGAGCCTTGCTCTTTTCGATCCAGCATTCTATCCTTAAGCTATGGGACGAACACTTCATCTATGCCCGGAAAACTACTATGCTTGTTGTGTGGGCTATATATTGTATTTATATGTCTTCATGTATTTTTATATATATATAAAAAAAATATTTCTGTGTATCATCATGTTGTTTGCGCATGGACAATAATCTTTGCATTGATACTCATGAAGTGATATAATGTGCAGATGCCCATACCTGGGAGATTGTGTTGATTTCTTCATGTACTTTTCTCCTGTCTCTATTCGGGCTGCTCACGCTGTGCGCATGCGCTCCGTCGGTCCCCCTCGCTTGACGCGCGCCCGGCTATATGTCGCCCTCCGCTCAGTACGTCACTGCACACGCGCGGGGAGCGTGACGGCCTGGGCACGCGCGCTGGCGATAGGGCACCTATGGTGCATGCGCCATCCATAGCGGAAATTTTATGCCTTTGACGGTAACAGATCACATGCGGTCATGTGGTGAGTCACATGACCGCTTTATGGGCGTATTTAAAGGTCCTTGCAGCTACCAGGGATTAAACCTCTTGAGAAAGCCAACAAAATCCAGGCGAAACGCGCGTTGAGGCGCTTCCCCGCCACGGGTCACCTCTTCCATCACCTTTAGCTTTCTTTCCACCTCCCGGTAAGGCTTCTTTGTTCATGCGTTGACTATGGGCATACTTTAATATTGTGACTGATAGGAGTCCTATAAATGTATATTCCAATCTGCCCCTAGCCACCGTCTATTTATTTACTCACTTTGCCTGGGCTTCTCCACCCCACTGTTTACAATTTAACGTTGTGGGTGTGGGGTTGTAGGCTATATGGTGCTGTACCTTCTTGATCCTATGTACCTCTGTTTGTCTGTGCTGTGACTTAACTATTTATTATGATAATGCATTTAATAAAGATTATTTTCTACCATGTTGCTCCTTGGTTTCTCCCTTTTCCGATAATGTCCCGGGTCAAGTCTGTCGCAAGCCAGCAACCATCGCCAGACAAGATGGAGAACCTGCTGAAACACTTGGTCCAGTCGTAGCAGCAGCAGGAGACCAGCAGGCTGTTGTTACAACAGATCCAGCAGCACCAGCAGGAACATCAGCAGATGCAGCTTCTGGCAACCGCCATCCAGGGCAGGACGAGCGCCCCAACCCCAAGTCCGGCTGATGACGCCCACGTCCGGAAAGCAGTAAGATGGACTTTGCACAAATTAGACTCTAGAGGATGACATTGAGGCCTTCCTGACTGTGTTTGAAAGGGTTGCCGAGAGGGAGAAACTGCCGCCAGAGCAGTGGGCTGAGGTACTGGCGCCATACTTGACGGGAGAGCCCCAGAAGGCGTACTATGATTTAGCTTTGCAGGACGCCAAAGAGTATGGCAAGCTAAAAACTGAGATTCTCGCACGCTTGGGGGGTGACTATCAGGGCGCTGCCGGTACACCGCTGGGCGTATCACTGGGACAAACCACCTCGCTCCCAAATGTTTGACCTGTTGCACCTGGTTCAGAAGTGGCTACTGCCAGAGTCCTCTACACCTGTGCAGATGGTAGAGCGAGTGGTGTTGGACCGGTTTGTGCATTCTCTACCGAGGCCCATACAGACTTGGGTTGCCCAGGGTGATCCCCGGAATGCAGATGAACTGATCAGACTGGTCGAGAGGTACCAGGGGGTTGAAGGTTCTTTGGGAAGGCAGCCCACTCCATACTGTGGGTCCCAGCAGAAGGCGGAGGCCCAAAAGGGGCTGGGGCGTACAAGATCCAAAGAGGCCGGGGAGGTGGTGCCCAAGGTCCCTATGGGTTATGTTGTTTGCTGGAGGTGCCACGGCCCAGGCCATATAACCTAAAAGTCGGCATACGGTGCATCCACAGTGATGCTAAGGACTACCCTATGGCCAGAGTGGAGATTGAAACGGCCCACGTTATTAAGTCCAACAAGGTCGGTGTTGTTCAGGACTTGTTGCACGCCAAAATTGTAGGCCAGGATTTTTATTTATTTTGGGATCTGTGAGGGAAGGGTTCCGGGTTTGCTGGTTCAGATAGGAAACCAGTTAACCCTGATGAGGTAGTACCACACCCAGAGTCAGACAGGTTTCCCTTTTGGGTCCTTGTGGGGGATGAGGATGTAGTGTCCCCTGAATCTGATATTCTAGAGTAAGGGGTGACCAGTGAGAATTTTGGGTCTGCCCAACATAGGGACCTAACTCTGAAGGAAACCTTCAATAATGTCAAGGTCATAAATGTGGTTGCACGGGAACCTGGGGCTGACACACGGTTTCCTTATTTTATGTTGAGTGGGGAGTTGTTGTACCAGGTCACGAAAGTGAGGGAAAAGTTGGTGGAACATTTATTGGTGCTGGGTTCCTATAGAAGGAAGGTGTTGGATATGGCCCATTCACAAATCTTTGGGGGACATCTAGGGGTGGAAAAAATGCAGGAACGGATCATGCAGAGTGTAACATACCTGGCGGCGTCCTTGCATAGTGGTCCATCTCCCACTGTGCAAGAGTGCGCACTTCACTTGATCTCCAGTCCAGAATGTCTCTCTGGCTTCCCTCCATGCTGTCTGTTTGTGTCTGTTTCTGCTGCTTAAGGGCGGCGCCCGATCACTTCCTGCTTTTTGTACCTGCTGCAGGCACACCCCTTGTGCGTCCTCAGCCTATTGCTGTCTGTCACCTTGTATTTAACCCAGCTGCTCCAATCAATCCCTGCCTGAGCATTGTGTTTCATTCTGTGTGTTCTTGCACTCTGAATGTGCCAGGTCCCTTCTGTGTTCTCTTGTCTGCCTATCCTGGAGGCTGTATTTCCAGGCCTGTCTGAACACGCTCCTAGCCTGTTTCTCTCACCCTCTAGGGGCTGCTACCTCGACCCGCTCCTGTATCTTGCTACTGTGTCTGTTCTTGTCTGTATACTCTTCTAGCCTGTTTTCCCGTGTTTCTCTATGTCCGTACCTTTCCTTTTTCTGCAGAGTCTGAACTCGTACCTTACTCCTGCTTGTTGTCTCTGTACTCCTGTTTGTGAGTTTGTGGTCCACTCGCTACTTCACTGCAAGTACCCTGTGCGTATCTGGCTCTGCCTTTCCCTTCCTGTCTGTTCCGTGTGAACAGAGTCCTGTCCCCCCTGCTCTGCCTTGCTCACCGCTCCGGCGGTTCTAGCCTGCTCTGCCTTGCTCACCGCTCCGGCGGTTCTAGCCTGCTCTGCCTTGCTCACCGTTCCGGCGGTTCTAGCCTGCTCTGCCTTGCTCACCGCTCCGGCGGTTCTAGCCTGCTCTGCCTTGCTCACCGCTCCGGCGGTTCTAGCCTGCTCTGCCTTGCTCACCGCTCCGGCGGTTCTAGCCTGCTCTGCCTTGCTCACCGCTCCAGCGGTTCTAGCCTGCTCTGCCTTGCTCACTGCTCCGGCAGCCTTGCTCCGCTCTGACCCTTTTGCTCACTGCTCCGGCAGTCTCGCTCTGCTCTGACTCCTTTGCTCACTGCTCCGGCAGTTTTGCTCTGCTCTGACTCCTTTGCTCACTGCTCCGGCAGTCTCGCTCTTCTCTGACTCCTTTGCTCACTGCTCTGGCAGTCTCGCTCTGCTCTGACTCCTTTGCTCACTGCCCCGGCAGTCTCGCTCTGCTCTGACTCCTTGCTCACTGCTCCGGCAGTCTCGCTCAGCTCTGACCTCTTGCTCACTGCTCCAGGCGGCCTCGTCCTGCTCTACTTTTGCTCACCGCCCCAGGCGGCCTCGTCCTGCTCTACTCTTGCTCACCGCTTCAGGCGGTCTCGTCCTGCCCTGCTCTCGCTCACCTCTCTGGGCGGCCTCACTCTGCTGTGTTTGTCCGCCACATCTGTGGTTCTGTTCCTGAGTCCCAGTGTGTACTGGGTCCTATCCCGCCTGTGTTCCTACCTGCTAGTGCCTCCCTGTCTGCACTCTAGCCGTGCTTGCCTGTACCCCCCTGCCTGCATACCCGCCTGCCTGCATACCAGTCGTGCCTGCCTATACCCACCAGTCTGTTCCTGTATTCCCCTGTGTGGGTCAACAGCCGTGTCCGGGGTCTGTCCTGGAGTAGCACCTGGTCCCTCTGCTCGGTTCCTCCTTGGTGCACTGGCGCCATATGCCGTCGTGCGACCTTGGTTGGATCGGGTGAATACCTAGTTACGCCCCTCCAGGCATTCACTCTCCGGCACGGTCCAGTGGAATCACACGCACACGCCGCTCAGCCCGGGCGTGTGCATTACAGCATGCTCAGGCCATGGTTCCCGTTGAGCCCCACGGCCTTCGCTCTCTGAGACGTTTTCCAGTGAATACGTGCATTAAAAATAAATAAATTATTTTTTTTTATCCTTAGCTGAGTTCCAGGCGAATTACGCACCCGTCCAGATGGATCTATCAGCTCTCGTTCCTGCGGATCCGCCACGTTACTATGGGGATCCAAGACAGAGTCGTGCATTTGTGGAGCAATGCATGCTATACTTCAAGTTCTACCCTCTATGTTTCCCCACAGATCGGGCTAAGGTGGGATTCATGATATCTTACCTAGTGGGTGATGCCTTGAATTGGATCACCCCCCTATGGGACGCACAGGATCCTATCGTCCTGGACATAATGGCCTTCCTGGTGGCCTTTCTAATGGTCTTCGATGATCCTAACTCGGAGGCTCCTGCTGAAGCTTCACTTCCCAATATCCCGGAGCAGCCCCGATGGGTAATGTGTGTGGGTAGCGCAATAGTCCTCCAGCCCAATGAGACCACTGCCCACCCAGAATCCTCACAGGGTGACTACGCTCTCCGGAATACTTCTCCCTACCTCAAGAGGCAGTCCAGACGTGCTAGACGTAGAGGCAAGCCGTCACGCCAGGGTCTGTCCTCCCTGAGACCTCCTGACCCCAACCTTGAAGTCCCTACTGAAGCTTCATCTCCCTGTATCCCGGAGAAGCCCCAACGGGTAATGTGCGTGGGTAGTGCACCAGTTCTCCTGCCCGAAGAGACTGCTGCCCACCCAGAATCCACACCGGAGGACCCCCTGTTGCCTCCTGAATCCTCCGGGATACCACTTGATTACAATTGGAGAGAGACTTCCCTATACTCTGCACCTGATACCTCGCCCGCTTCGTCCAGTGAGTCCGACCTAGTGTTCTCCGAAGCTGAGGTTACCCCCGAGTCTCTACACCCCTCCGATCAGGCGGAGGATCTCCAGTTGTCTCCTGAACCCTTCGGGGTGCTACCTGGTAGCGAATGGACAGAGACTTTCCTATACTCGGTACCTGATACCTCGGCTGCTCCATCCAGTGAGTCCGACCTAGTGTACTCTGAAGCAGAGGTTACCCATGAGTCTCTTCACCCCTCCGACCTGGCGGAGGGCCTCCAGTTGTCTCCTGAACCCTTCGGGGTGCTACCTGGTAGCGAATGGACAGAGACTTTCCTATACTCGGTACCTGATACCTCAGCTGCTCCATCCAGTGAGTCCGACCTAGTGTACTCTGAATCAGAGGTTACCCATGAGTCTCTACACCCCTCCGACCAGGTGGAGGACCTCCAGCTGTCTCCAGAACCCTTCGGGGTGCCACCTGGTGGTGAATGGATGGACAGAGACTTTCCTATTTCCTGGATCTGATACCTCGCTTGCTTCGCCTAGTGAGTCTAACCTAGTGTACTCCGAAGCAGAGGTTATTCCCGAGTCTCTACACCCCTCCGACCAGGCGGAGGACCCCCAGTTGTCTCCAGGACCCTTCGGGGTGCCACCTGGTGGTGAATGGACAGAGACTTTCCTATACTCGGCACCCGATACCTCGCCTGCTTCGTCCAGTGAGTCCGACCTAGTGTACTCTGAAGTAGATGTTTTCCCCGAGCCTCTTCACTCTTCTGACCCGGCGGAGGACCTCCAGTTGTTTCCTGAATCCTCCAGGGTACCACCAGATAACAAAGAGACAGTGACTTTTTCTCACCCTCTACCTGATAACCCGTCTATTTCTTCCTTTGAGTTTGACAAGATGTACCTTGAAGCAGAGATTACCCCCAAGTCTCTGCTCCCCTCCAACCCGGTGGGGGACTTCCAGTTGTCTCCTGTACCCTCTGGGGTGCCACCTGAAAATATGTGGAGAGAGACTTCCTTGTGTGCTGTTCCTGGTACTCCACCCATTTCGTCTGTTGCTGAGGATGGCTGGATAGGAGGTAGCATCCTAGCTAACCAGATGCGACCAGTTTTTCCTGTGGACAGTGGAAGTGATCTCCTTGAAGTGAAGGATTGGCCCTCGAATTCCCTGCGGAAGATTCTGGCAGGCCTGAAGAAGAGGGGGCGTAAGGGGGGGGTACTGTAACATACCTGGGGGCGTCCTTGCATAGTGGTCCATCTCCCACTGTGCAAGAGCGCACACTTGATCTCCAGTCCAGAATGTCTCTCTGGCTTCCCTCCATGCTGTCTGTTTGTGTCTGTTTCTGCTGATTAAGGGCGGCGCCCGATCTCTTCCTGCTTTTTGTACCTGCTGCAGGCACACCCCTTGTGCGTCCTCAGCCTATTGCTGTCTGTCACCTTGTATTTAACCCAGCTGCTCCAATCAATCCCTGCCTGAGCATTGTGTTTCATTCTGTGTGCTCTTGCACTCTGAATGTGCCAGGTCCCTTCTGTGTTCTCTTGTCTGCCTATCCTGGAGGCTGTATTTCCAGGCCTGTCTGAACACGCTCCTAGCCTGTTCCTCTCGCCCTCTAGGGGCTGCTACCTCGACCCGCTCCTGTATCTTGCTACTGTGTCTGTTTTTGTCTGTATACTCTTCTAGCCTGTTTTCCCGTGTTTCTCTATGTCCGTACCTTTCCTTTTTCCTCAGAGTCTGAACTCGTACCTTACTCCTGCTTGTTGTCTCTGTACTCCCATTTGTGAGTTTGTGGTCCACTCGCTACTTCACTGCAAGTACCCTGTGGGTATCTGGCTCTGCCTTTCCATTCCTGTCTGTTCCGTGTGAACAGAGTCCTGTCCCCCCTGCTCTGCCTTGCTCACCGCTCCGGCGGTTCTAGCCTGCTCTGCCTTGCTCACCGCTCCGGCGGTTCTAGCCTGCTCTGCCTTGCTCACCGCTCCGGCGGTTCTAGCCTGCTCTGCCTTGCTCACCGCTTCGGCGGTTCTAGCCTGCTCTGCCTTGCTCACCGCTCCGGCGGTTCTAGCCTGCTCTGCCTTGCTCACCGCTCCGGCGGTTCTAGCCTGCTCTGCCTTGCTCACCGCTCCGGCGGTTCTAGCCTGCTCTGCCTTGCTCACCGCTCCGGCGGTTCTAGCCTGCTCTGCCTTGCTCACCGCTCCGGCGGTTCTAGCCTGCTCTGCCTTGCTTACCGCTCCGGCGGTTCTAGCCTGCTCTGCCTTGCTCACCGCTCCGGCGGTTCTAGCCTGCTCTGCCTTGCTCACCGCTCCGGCGGTTCTAGCCTGCTCTGCCTTGCTCACTGCTCCTGCAGCCTTGCTCCGCTCTGACCCTTTTGCTCACTGCTCCGGCAGTCTCGCTCTGCTCTGACTCCTTTGCTCACTGCTCCGGCAGTCTCGCTCTGCTCTGACTCCTTTGCTCACTGCTTCGGCAGTCTCGCTCTGCTCTGACTCCTTTGCTCACTGCCCCGGCAGTCTCGCTCTGCTCTGACTCCTTGCTCACTGCTCCGGCAGTCTCGCTCAGCTCTGACCTCTTGCTCACTGCTCCAGGCGGCCTCGTCCTGCTCTACTCTTGCTCACCGCCCCAGGCGGCCTCGTCCTGCTCTACTCTTGCTCACCGCTCCAGGCGGTCTCGTCCTGCCCTGCTCTCGCTCACCTCTCTGGGCGGCCTCACTCTGCTGTGTTTGTCCGCCACATCTGTGGTTCTGTTCCTGAGTCCCAGTGTGTACTGGGTCCTATTCTGCCTGTGTACCTACCTGCTAGTGCCTCCCTGTCTGCACTCTAGCCGTGCTTGCCTGTACCCCCCTGCCTGCATACCCGCCTGCCTGCATACCAGTCGTCCCTGCCTATACCCCCCAGTCTGTTCCTGTATTCCCCTGTGTGGGTCAACAGCCGTGTCCGGGGTCTGTCCTGGAGTAGCACCTGGTCCCTCTGCTCGGTTCCTCCTTGGTGCACTGGCGTCATATACCGTCGTGCGACCCTGGTCGGATCGGGTGAATACCTAGTTACGCCCCTCCAGGCATTCACTCTCCGGCACGGTCCAGAGGAATCACACGCACACGCCGCTCAGCCCAGGCGTGTGCATTACACAGAGGTTCTATTGGCCCGGGTGTCAACGGGAAATATTAAAGTATTGCAGGTCCTGCCCTACATGTCAGTTAACCGCCCCCACCTCTCACTTTCAAATTCCCCTCATGCCATTGCCCATTATTGAAGTGCCATTCGAGAGAATTTCCATGGACTTGATCGGTCACATGTTAAATCTGCTTGTGGGCATCAATATATTTTGGTCATCTTGGACTATGCCACCCGCTATCCTGAAGCGATACCGCTGAGAAACTCCTCCATCAAGACTATAGCTCGTGAGTTAGTCCATGTTTTCTCCCAGACAGGGTTGCCAAGGGAGAAGGTGACTGACTAGGCAACACCCTTTATGAGTAAGGTAATGACAGAATTGTGCAAGGTCCTGCAAATCTCCCAACTGAGAACATCAGTGTACCATCCTCAGACAGATGGCCTCGTAGAGAGGTTCAACAAAACTCTGAAGAGTATACTGAGGAAGGCCATAGAAAAGGATGGGAGTGACTGGGACGGTCTCCTGCCGTATCTGTTGTTCTCTATCCGAGAGGTTCCACAGGCCTCTACCGGATTCTCGCCATTCGAGCTCCTATATGGCCGACATCCGCAGGGTCTCCTGGATATAGCAAAGGAAACCTGGGAAGCTAAAGTCACGCCCCACAGAAGCATCATTGAGCACATCGTTCTGATTCAGGAGAGGATTGCGAAAGTGATGCCCATCGTCAAAGAACATCTCCTTCTGGCACAAGAGGCTCAGGCAGGGTCTACAACTGCTCAGCCAGAGTGCGGCAATTCAATCCTTGTGACAGAGTCCTCGTTCTGATACCTACCTTGGAAAGCAAATTCTTGGCCAAATGGCAAGGACCGTATGAGGTGGTGGAAAAGGTTGGAGAAGTGTACTATAAGGTTCACCAACCGGGACGATGTAAGCCATACCAAATATACCACGTCAACCTCATCAAGCCATGGCTAGACAGGTAGGCTGTGGAAGCTCCATGCTTGCTGGACAAGCCAGCAGACGATGAGATTGGAGGAGTCGCAAAAGCGGAAACCCTAACAAAGGCCCAGAAACAGCAGTGTTGGGAATTACTCCAGAAGAACAGGAATTTGTTCTCGGAATTGCTAGGCTGCACAAGGGTCATAGAACACAAGGTTCTGACAGAGCCACATTTGTGGGTGAACTTGAAGCATCATTGGATACCTGAGGCCCGACAAGAGTTGATCTCCAAAGAGGTGGCTCGTATGCTGAAACTCGGTGTCATAGAAGAATCCAAGAGTGGTTGGTTGAGCCCGATCGTCTTGGTCCCAAAGCCCGATGGTGAGTGGAGATTTTGCAACGACTATCAGAAGTTGAGTGAAGTCTCCAAATTCGACACATATCCCATGCCACGCGTCGATGGGCTGATCGAGAGGCTTGGGCCAGCAAGGTACATAACCACCTTGGATTTGACGAAGGGATATTAGCAGATCCCCATGGCACAGGGAGCCAAGGAGAAGACTGCGTTTTCTAAGATGGATGGATGCTTCCAGTATGTCCAGATGCCGTTTGGACTGCAGGGGGCCCCTGCAACCTTCCAGAGAGCTATGGATTGAATTCTTGCACCCCATAAGCAAGACACCACAGCATACCTGAACGATATTGTTATCTTCAGTCCGGACTGGGAAAGTCATCTGGAAAAGTTCCAGGCAGTGTTTGATGCTCTCAGGAAGGCGGGGTTTTCAATAAACCTGAAGAAATGTGCAGGAAAGGCAAAGAAGAAGCCAAATTCCTGAGTTATGTGGTTGGTAGAGGTGAGATCAAACCCCAAATCAGTAAAGTTGAGGCAATCGAAACCTGGCCGAGACCGCTGTCAAAAAAGCAGGTTAGAGACGTCCTGGGGATCGTGGGAAACTACAAGAGGTTCATCCCAAACTTCGCCATGATGGCCGCACCTCTGACTGACCTCCTTAAGAGGACAAAATCAGCTATGGCCAAGTGGACTGCAGAGTTGGAGTCGGCCTTTCAAGAAATGAAGGGGGCGCTGTGTAACAACCGCAACCGGTCCTGGTGGCCCCCAACTTTAAGAAGGAGTTCATACTCCAAACGGATGCCTCAGATGTCAGTTTGGGAGCAGTCTGTTCTCTACCTGAGTAGAAAGCTGTCCTCCTGCGAGAGAAATTATTCAGTCATAGAGAAGGAGTGCTTGGCCATGAAGTGGACACGTTACAGTACTACCGCTTAGGTCGAAAATTTAGACTAGTATCCGACCATGCCCCACTCAGATGGATGAGGGAAACAAAGGGAAAAAATGCCAGGGTTACCCGCTGGTTTTTAGCCCTACAGGATTTGACTTGTGAAAATAAAAAAAACACATTTTTTCCACAAAAATGTAAAAAAATATATTTTCGCAAGGGTAACAGGAGAAAGTGGACCTCAAAATCTGTTGTCCAATTTCTCCTGAGTATGCTGATACCCCATGTGTTGGAGAAAACTATTGTTTGGGCGCATGCCAGGGCTCAGAAGGGAAGGAGTGACGCTTTGGAATGCAGACTTTGATGGAATGGTCTGCGGGCGTCATGTCACGTTTTCAGAGCCCCTGATGAGCCTAAACAGTGGAAATGCCCAATAAGTGCCCCCTTTTTGAAACTGATACCTGATTTGTGAATTTTAGAATGTAGTGTCATACGTCAGTTGTGTAGGACAACCTGACGAACACTACACAACTGACATAGGACAACCTGACAAACACTACACAACTGATGTAGCACAACCTGACAAACACTACACAACTGACGTAGGACAACCTGACAAACACTACACAACTGACGTAGGACAACCTGACAAACACTACACAACTGACGTAGGACAACCTGACGAACACTACACAACTGACGTAGGACAACCTGACGAACACTACACAACTGACGTAGCACAACCTGACAAACACTACACAACTGACGTAGGACAACCTGACAAACACTACACAACTGACGTAGCACAACCTGACAAACATTACGTCAGTCGTGTAGTGTTCGTCAGGTTGTCATACATCAGAAATTTATTTAGTAGTGCATGGAAGTATGGTACCTTCTGAAGCATTCTTTCATGCACAGGCCAGGTTTGTCGGGCAGTCGGCGCATTGGTAAGTGGTGTCCTTGCGTATTCCCCTTTTATAACACACTCGGCGCCTCTTTTGTGACTTACCTTTTTTTTCCTGTTTGAGGGACCTCTCTTGGGAAATTCTGGCCTGGTACAATTTGAGGTCCTTTAGTTCCTGAAGTACTGGGGTCCGCTTCGTCACCGCAGCCAAATATCAGGGCCTTGATAACTACTTCCTGGAAGTGAAGGTATGACGTAGAAGTCTGGCCTGCACATTGTGACAGAAGGAAAGCGTTGTGCATTGCCATCTGAATGATGTGCACGGCCAGCTCCTTGTACCACATTTTGGCCTTTCTCAAATCACTTTACGGCTGGAAGACTTGATCAGAGAGATCAACTCCCCCCATGTACTTGTTGTACCCCACTACACAGTCTGGTTTGACAACCTGTGAAGAAGAACCTCTTACAGTGCTGAGGGTGCTGTCATCACCATGTATGGTGGTCAAGAAAAGGACATCCCTCTTGTCCTTGTCCTTGACCACCAGTAGGTGGTCTCTATATTGGGCTCTGCTCTCACCCCTTCTGAGCATCTGCCCAATTGGCGTCTTCGGGAGGCCTCTCTGATTTTTGTGGACAGTACAGCAGGCTGCGGTACATCGCGCAGAGAGGGATTTGAAGAGTGGGACGCTAGTATAAAAGATATCCACGTAGATGTGATAACCTTTATCCAGTAGTGGGTGCACCAATGCCCACACAATTTTACCACTCACTCCCAAGACAGGGGGGCATTCAGGGGGTTCAATCCGGGAGTCCTTCCCTTCGTAAACTCTAAACTCGTGAGTGTACCCTGAGGTTCTCTCACACAGGTTATACAGCTTGATCCCATACCTGGCCCTCTTACTGGGCAGGTAATGCTGGAATCTAAGCTGCCCCTTAAAATGGATTAAGGACTGATCCACGCAGATGCACGTACACTTCAGCAAACTTGTTGAAGTGCTTGATGACCGGCCAAACTTTGAAAAGACGATCAAAGTTCGGGTCATCTCGTGCAGGACACCTTGCATTATCGTTGTAATGCAAGAACTTGTGGATGGCCTGAAAGCGTCTCCAGGTGATGACCATTTGGAACCCTGGAGTGTTATACAAAACGTCAACACTCTAGTATTGCCGAAGTTCTGGCTTCTTCAGGATCCCCATATGAAGGATCAGGCCCCAAAGCTTCATCATTTCTACTATTTCTGTGAGGCCGGTGGTGTCAAACTTGATTCCTGATTCCGCCACGAAATCAGGAATCAGTAGCTCATAATTTTTGGGGGGCGAGGTCCATACGGGGTCAGTAGTGGGGTCGCTGGTTCATCTTCTCTCCTGGGTCGACTACGGGGCGGTCCAGCAGCACCTGAGGAGGCAGAGGAAGAGGAGGAAGAAGAGGAGGAAGAGGAGGAGGACGACAAGGAATCATAAAAAGAAAGGTGGGATCCTCGCCATCGCTGTCAGTGTCGTAGGCAAGGAAAGTGTATGCCTCCTCCGCTGAATAGCGAGTTTGGGATGATAATAAATAGCAAGAGGGTAAAACATAACCTTTATTCAGTATTGTTTAAAAAAAGGTTCAAAAAGGTGCAAGGTGCATGCATAAGTACAAGAAGTACCAAAGTACAATAATATTAAGACACAATAGGAAACTTATCCTTATCCTGATGGTGTTCCTATATAAGAAATAGGTCACACAAGACCTTTGAGGAAATTATTTCTCAGGTAAATGATGAATACTAACAAAGATAATCTCACTGGTATAGTTCACCAAACAACCGTGTCCTCTCTAGATATTTCCCATCCATAATTCAGCCAAATAAGATGTAGATACAATACACAGCGTATGGGAAAGGTTTATGCTAGTCAGTGTATAAAGCAACTCAGCCAACCATATAGAACAACAACAACAGCAAAAATGTATTCATTATATCCACAACTGAATAAACTATTTTGTGGCATTAAACATTATTATATAATCATAGAGGAAATTTTTCAACTTATCTGATCCTCCATTAATGATGGGTATGCAGTCTCAATGCAGGCAGGCTCCCGACGCGTTTCCCTTTAATCATCAGGGGAGTAAAATGCCTATAATCATGCCCCCATTCGTTGGATATGCTTTAGTGGCTGGTTAGTAGTACCCATTGCTGCAGTGCCCCTTATACATGTGCTGCATGCTGAAAACAGCATTTATTTCCGGGTATGACGTCATATCCTGCGCACAGATCGTACAGGACGATAAAAAATGACAACTTCCGATCTGTGGAACGCACTAGATTCGCGCATGCGCAGTAGCGATCCCAAAACCAATCGCAGTAGCGATCTCAAAATCGCTTCATAGATACAATGTGCTAATAGAGGGCGTGTATCTAACAAACATGCTCACAATGATCTAGTGCCAGACGCTAAATTATAAGCAATATAAAAGCGCCAAAATGTGATCAAATAAGCCCAAATATAAAGAATAAGAGCCACAACAGACCACATACCACAAAGTACGTACAGTACCTAGTCACAGATCTACATAAGCGTACACTGATGAACGCGGAATTACCAAAGCCAATAGCGATAAGGGATAAATATGGTAGTATAGAGGTAAACAAAAATTGGAAAAAATGGAAAAAATAGCCAGGGGTCACATACCGACACATACCGACACAAACATGTGTATGGCAAGGTGGGAAAAAGGGGGAGAAAGGAGAGGATCTGACATGTCCCTGTGGTAGCTAGACTGAACTAGCCCTACCTACCGCGGAGGTTGGCAACCTAAGGAAAACGAGAATGGCGCCCCCACTCGTCGACGGCTGACCCTCTCTAGGATAACCCTGATTGGCCCTCTCACTATAAAAAAGAATTGAAGGATAGTTGTTCATTTAGACCTGAGGGTTGTGTTGTCCTGAGCCAGAAAATCCACTTGCATTCTTTTTGTAGGATTTTCTGGTCCCAATTACCACCTCTGACTGAGGGTGCAATCCTGTCAATTCCCATAAACTGAATGAAGTTAACATCACCCCCATGATTGACATTAATGTGATTCGATATCGGGGTGTCACGTTTGTTAACAATATCATGGACATGTTCTCTTATCCTTCTTCTAAATTCCCGTCTAGTCTTGCCCACATATTCTATTCCACAACGGCATGTAGCTTTATAAATCACTCCTGTTGTGCGACAGTTGATAAAATGACATATAACATACTCTTTCTCAGTCACATTCCCTACAAAGGATCTTCCCTTTATCACGGATTTACATGCGCAGCAATTACCACAACTGTAGCAACCCTTAGTCTGGTGACCCAACCATGATGGATCTGATGTCTCTTTGAAAAAACTATGAACGAACCTGTCCTTGAGCGATCTGCCTTTACGATAGGTAATCTGAGGAAAGGGACCTACCGTTTCTTTGATGTCTGCATCCATAAGTAAGATCGGCCAGTGGCGTTTCAGAATCTCTCTGACTCCCTTGGCCCCACTGGAGAAGGTAGTAATGAACCTTGAGATCCCCTCCTTTTCTTTCATAACCTTTGGGGTCAACAAAGTCTTTTGATCTCTAGATGGTGAGTCATTATAGGCCTCAGCAAGTATGTATTCAGGATAGCCTCTCTCAACAACACGTCCACGTAAGTCATGGGCCTGTTTCTTAAAAGTACCGAGATCAGAGCAATTCCTGCGTATCCTTAAATATTGTCCTTTCGGAATTCCTCTCTTAAGAGGGCCAGGATGACTACTCTCCCATCTCAAGAGAGAGTTTGTAGCCATAGGTCTCCTGTAGTTACTAGTGTTCAATTCACCAGTGTTATTTCTCTGAACACAGACATCAAGAAACGGTAGTTTGTTATAATTACATTCATGTCTGAATCTTAGACCAATGTTGTTCACATTAAGTTGTGTAACGAAATCACCAAACGAAGATTCCGATCCCCTCCCAGATAACAAAAATGTCGTCAATGTAGCGTAGCCAAACAATGACATTGTCACTCAGAGGGATGGCTGGTTCACAAAAGACCATAGTTTCCTCCCACCAGCCCAGGAAAAGGTTAACATACGAGGGGGCAGAAGGGCTCCCCATCGCGGTACCCCTGAGCTGGCAGAAGTACTTCCTGTCAAAAATAAAAAAAATATTTTTGAGACAAAATTCCAGAGCACGCAAGACAAAGGTATTGTGTCTATGAAACTGACGACCTCTAGTGCTCAAATAGTGGTCAACTGCTTGTAATCCCAATGCATGAGGAATGGAGGTATAAAGTGCTTCCACATCAATGCTGCACAACAACATATCAGGTTCCAAACAAATCCCATCTAATTTACTCAAAAGGTCCGTTGTGTTGCGGACATACGAGCTCAGTAACCCCACAAATGGCTTACGTATACAATCAACATAAACACCCAATTTTTCTGTTAGACTGTCGGTCCCTGCCACTATAGGTCTACCCTTTAAGGGATTACACCCGTTATGAATTTTGGGTAAACAATAAAAAGTGGCCATGATCGGAAATTGTGGATAGAGAAATTCTCTTTCTTTACTATCCAGGACCCCAGCAGCAACCCCTTCATCAACAACAAGCTTCAGCTCCCTTAAAAGACCTTTGGTGGGATTAGTGGTTACAACCTTGTAACTAGTGTGGTCATTCAATAATGTCAGACATAGGTCCTTATAGTCACAAGTATTCATTACCACTATATTCCCACCTTTGTCAGACTGCTTGATGGTTACATTTATTTGCTATTTTTGCGAGTTTGGGATGAGCAGGACATTTTTTGCTATGTACGTGGTTAGTGATGAGCGAGCACTAAAATGCTCGACCCGAGCAACGAGCCCAATGTAAGTCTATGGGAAACTCGAGCATTTTTCTGGCGGCTCCCCTGGTGGTCTGCACAGGGCCTAAAAATTGCCCAAATCGATGGGAACAGTGCTCAAATGACATGGAAACAGCATGGGGAAGACCCATGGAAGCATTTCTGACTCCCAGGTCACTGCTGTCAACAACGTTGTCAGAGTATTACGCCACTTTTACGGATTCACAATAAAACATACAAAAACAAAAACAAAATGGATTTTCCTGGGAAATATGTTAAGGAACATCCTTTCCAGGGTAATGACTTGTATATAAGGCAAAATAAATAACCAAAACCAAAAATACTCCTACACACCTTGGGCTATGTTCACACATAGCGTTTTTGATGGGTTTTTTCACTTTTGCATTGCTTTCAACAAAGACAAATGCATTCACTGGGAAATGTCATTTTAACATTTTACAACCTCATCTGGCCATGTGGTGTGTGACACATCATCAGATACATGCATACAGTGCTTAAAAAAAAATGGGAACAGTATGGGGAAGACCTCTGGAAACATTTCTGACTCCCAGGTCACTGCCTAAAAGTGTGTCCATCATAAGTGATCCTTGGCACATGCGAAGATGCCTCCCGCCATGCACCTGTCGTTGCAGACTTGCAACAGTCACTTGGAATGCAAGCACAAGTATGCAGCCAACCAACCACCCACCCACAGGCTGCAATACTATACTGCCAATTTTTTGACAGCTGCTTGCACTTGAAATGTGGCCTTTTAGACTAGTGGAGGTGGAAGCTTTTCATAACCTCATGCCAGCGGCGGCCGGGTGTCCATACTCGGTGTCGTCTCCGCCTTCCACAAGCACGGGTCCCACAACATTACCCGTGCCATCCCCAGTGCACTTACTGGGAAGGACCGCCTAACCACAAACACGTGGACAGGTGAATGTGGCCAGGGACGGTACAGAGCCAGTCCACAGCTTTTTTTGATGAGAGTTGTATTTAGCTCGGTGAAAGGACTGGCATAGAGGGAAACCGTATCTACTCTGGGTGTCATTTCTCCGTCACCAGGTTCCGCCCATTGTCACACACGACCATGCCTGGCTGTATGTTCAGCGGTGAGAGCCACAGTGTGTTATAGCTTTCAACAACTCTGCAGCGCTGGGCGGTTTGTCAATTAAGCATTAAGCATGTTATCTTCAGCACAGCCTGTTGCCGCTTGGCCAAGGCAGTGCTGCAGTGCTGGCAGCTTGTGACTGATGTGGTCATTTCGGAGATGGAGGAGGAGGTGCAGGAGCTGAACAATGTGATTACATTGAGGTTAAATTGGTGATGCTGTTTTTTATACTAAAGAAAGATCCTATTATTTTGTTTTTTTTTACGTTATTTTTTAAGACAAATGCATTCACTGGGAAATGTCATTTTAACATTTTACAACCTTATCTGGCCATGTGGTGTGTGACACATCATCAGACACATCCTGTTTTATTTATGATGGAGGGACTCTGAAAGTCATAAAGCCTATTTTTATAGGGCCATCAGACGGCCCTTACTATTCTTAAAAGGCCAGCAGTTGGCCCTTGCTATTGTTAGAGAGCCATCAGCTGGCTATGCTTTGTTGTTCCCATTATTAACAAGTGGGTCTCCTATACTGTTATTGCATATCCAGTGACTGCAAGGGCTGCCAAAAATTTGGACGCAACCCAATACCCCTTTGAAGCGACATAGAGGAGGGTCTCAGTAAAAAAAATGTTCCCATTATAAAGGAGCGGGTCTCCTATAGTGGTAATGCCCATGCTGTGACTGCAAGGGCTGCCAAAATTTGGGAAAACCCCACTAAGAATTTAAAGACACGTAGAGCAGGGCCACAGTAATGACAAATTCCCATAAGAAAGGAGAGGGTCTGCTATACAGTTATAGGGTATGCAGTGAGTCCAACGGCTGACTAAATTTACGAAAAACCCCACTAAGAATTTAAAGACACACAGAGCAGGGCCACAGTAAAAAGTACGACATGTTTTCATTAGAAAGGAGAGAGTCTGCTATACAGTTATAGGGTATGCAGTGAGTCCAAAGGCTGAACAATTTTAGGAAAAACCCCACTAAGAATTTAAAGACACACCGAGCAGGGCCACAGTAACGACAAATTCCCATTAGAAAGGAGAGAATCTCCCATAGCGTTGGCCTATGCAGTGAATGCAAGGGCTACCAAAAATTTGGAGGCACTTCAATGCCCCTCCTATACTTGTAATGCCCATGCACTAAGTGTATGGGCTGACAAACATTTACCCCTGGGGGGTATACATGAACATACTGTATAATTTTTTTTTTTACGGGCATCATAAACACCCTTTTAAAAAATTATGTGGGTGTTGCATCACAGACCACGGTCACCCTGGTGATATGGTGGTGGAGGATGAGGAGAAGGAGGAGGACAAGAGCAAATAGCCAAAATCAGGAAGCGTGTACCCATGTGTGGGTGTGAAAAGGTGCATGGGAATACACCTCCCAAGAAAAGACACTGGATTTGAGTTTGTGTCACTCTGCTATCATTCGGTGGTGTTGAGAAGTCTGGCCCAGTCCAGCCCTTGCTCATTTTTATGAGTCAGCCTGTCAGCATTTTCAGTTGACAGGCGGATGCGCATATCAGTTATAATTCCACCATTTATATATTCAATTCCGCAACAAGGGCCTTCTGGTACAGCCCCATTTTTATAGACATGTCTGCCTCAGGAATAAGAGATATAAAATTCTCCTTGTAGCGTGGGTCTAGAAGTGTCACCAACCAGTAATGACTTTCACCCAAAATTTTGAGAATGCGAGGGTCATGGGAAAGGCAGCGTAACATAAACTCAGCCATGCATGCCAGACTACTAACAGGCTCTCCTCCTCCTCCTCTTCTTTGTCCTCTGGCCATCCACGCTGAACAGACGGTATGACAGCTGTGCAGGTAGTACCATCTATAGTGCATGAAACTAGCTCCTGTCCATCCTCCTCCTCCTCTTCCTCATTGTCATCCAATCCACGTTGGGATGAGATGAGGCTTGGCTGTGTGTAATCACCTGTATGGTTCCTTGGTCCATCTCATCGTGCTCTGCCTGCAATGCATCCTCTTTGATTGTGAGCAGAGAGCGTTTCAGAAGACAGAGTAGCGGGATGGTGATGCTAATTATGGCGTCATCACCGCTCACCATCTTGGTGGAGTCCTCAAAGTTTTGGAGGATGGTACATATGTCTGACATCCATGTCCACTTCTGAGGTCTTATGTGTTGAGTCTGAACTGAATACCGACGGCCTTGTTGATGCTGGTACTCAACAACTGTACTCTTCTGCTCACAAATCCTTCCCAACATCTGCAGTGTAGAGTTCCAACGCATGGGGACATCACAGACCAGTCTGTGAGCCGGAAGCTGCAAACGCTGCTGAAACATGGCAAGGGTTGCGGAAGCTGTAGCTGACTTTTGTAAAATGGGCACACAGGCGGCGTACTTTAACAAGCAGATCCGGCAGCTCCGAGTAGGATTTGAGAAACCGCTGAACCCCGAAGTTAAGCACATGGGCCAGGCATGGTACGTGTGTGAGCTCGCCTCGCCTCAGAGCCGCCACCAGGTTCCGGCCATTATCACACACGACCATGCCTGGCTGTAGGTTCAGTGGTGTGAGCCATAGATCGGCCTGCTCTTTCAGAGATGTCCACACCTCTTCAGCATTGTGCGGTTTGTCACTTAAGCATATTAGCTTCAGCACAGCCTGTTGCCGCTTGGCCGACGCAGTGCTGCAGTGCTTCCATCTTGTGACTGATGTGGTCATTTCGGAGATGGAGGCTGAAGAGGAGGAGGAGGCTGTGGAGAATGAGGTGCAGGAGCTGTAGATCGTGGGAGCAACCCTGATTGACCTAGGGCCCACAATCCTTGGCGTCGGGAGGACGTGTTCCGTCCCAAGGTCCGACTGGGTCCCGGCTTCCACTATGTTAACCCAGTGTGCCGTCAGTGAGATGTACCGTCCCTGCCCAAAGCACTTGTCCATGTGTCCGAGGTTAGGTGGACTTTCCCGGTAAATGCGTTGTTAAGGGCACGGCTAATGTTTTGGGACACGTGCTTGTGTAATGCGGGGTCGGCACACCGGGAGAAATAGTGGTGGCTGGGGACCGAGTACCGAGGGACGGCTGCTCCCATCAGGTTGCGGAATGCTTCTGTCTCCACGAGCCTAAAAGGCAACATTTCAAGCGCAAGCAGTCGTGAAATGTGAGAATTTAGTAGTGTGGCCTGTGGGGCGTTGGCTGCATATTTGCGCTTGCGTTCCAAGGAATGGGGTATGGACAACTGAACGCTGCGCTGGGACAAGGACGTAGACATGCTTCCTGATGCTGCTACTAGAGAGTGTGCAATGACAGGTCCAGGTCAAGAGGAAGAGGCATCTTCGCATGCACCATGGACAGGGGATTGGCTTGCATGCACAACAGCGGAAGAAGCAATGGTGCCACCTGCAGACACTGTTCATGGACCCTGGGGTTCGGCCCACAAAGTGGGGTGCTTTGTTGCCATGTGCTTGATCATTCTCATAGAATCATAGAATCATAGAATGGTAGAGTTGGAAGGGACCTCCTGGGTCATCTGGTCCAACCCCCTGCTCAAAGCAGGATTCACTAGATCATCTCAGACAGATGTCTGTCCAGCCTCTGTTTGAAGACGTCTATTGAAGGGGAACTCACCACCTCTCGTGGCAGCCTGTTCCACTCATTAATCACCCTAACTGTCAAAAAGTTTTTTCTAATATCTAATCTGTGTCTCCTCCCATTTAGTTTCATCCCATTGCTTCTAGTCTTTCCTTGTGCAAATGAGAATAAAGATGATCCTTCTACAATGTGACAGCCCTTGACATATTTGTAGACAGCTATTAAGTCTCCTCTCAGTCTTCTTTTTTGCAAGCTAAACATTCCCAAATCCTGCAACCGTTCCTCATAGGACATGGTTTGCAGACCAGTCACCATTCTGGTCGCTCTTCTCTGAACTTGCTCCAGTTTGTCTATGTCTTTTTTAAAATGTGGTGCCCAAAACTGTACACAGTATTCCAGATGAGGTCTGACCAAAGAGGAGTAAAGACCGATAATGACTTCACGTGATCTAGACTGTATGCTTCTGTTAATACATCCCAGAATTGTATTTGCCTTTTTTGCTGCTGCATCACACTGTTGACTCATGTTCAGTCTATGATCTATTAGTATACCTAAGTCTTTTTCACATGTACTGTTGCTTAGCTCTATTCCTCCCATTCTGTATATGCTTTTTTCATTTTTATTGCCCAGATGTAGTACTTTGCATTTTTCCCTGTTAAAAACCATTCTGTTGGTTGCTGCCCACTGCTCCAGTTTATTTAGGTCTTTTTGAATCCTCTCTCTCTCTTCTCTAGTATTAGCTATCCCTCCTAGCTTTGTGTCATCAGCAAATTTAATCAGTTTACCCTCAATTCCTTCATCTAAATCATTGATAAAGATGTTGAACAATACAGGTCCCAGGACAGAGCCCTGTGGTACCCCACTTGAGACATTCATCCAGCTGGATGTGAAGCCATTTACAACCACCCTTTGAGTCCGATCACTAAGCCAGTTATGAATCCACCTAACAGTTGCCTGGTCCATTGCATACTTGGTCATTTTTTCAATAAGGATGGTGTGAGATACTTTGTCAAATGCTTTGCTGAAGTCAAGATATACTATATCTACAGCATTTCCCTGATCCACCCAGTCAGTGATTCTGTCATAGAAGGAAATTAAGTTAGTCTGACATGACTTGTTAGTTACAAACCCATGCTGACTCTGGTTAATCACTTCATTCTTATCCATGTACTTACATACATGTTGCTTAATAATTTGTTCAAAGATCTTTCCTGGTATAGAAGTCAGACTCACCGGCCTATAGTTCCCTGGGTCCACCTTCTTCCCCTTTTTGAACATAGGAACAACATTTGCTCTTCTCCAGTCTTCTGGGACTTCTCCTGTTCTCCAAGAATTTTCAAAGATTATGGAGAGTGGTTCTAAAATTTCTTCTACGATCTCCTTCAGTACTCTGGGGTGTAATTCATCTGGACCTGGAGACTTGAACTCATTTATGTTAGCTAAATATTCCCTCACAATCTTTCTGTTTACAGATAACTTGGATTCCTCTATTCCTTTAAAAGGACAGTGAAGATCAGTTGATGTTACATTTTCTTTCTGAGAGAAAACGGATGCAAAATAGGAATTAAAAAGTTCGGCCTTCTCAACATCCTCTCTTACCATTTCTCCATTTTCATCCTGTAAAAATCCTATAGCATCTTTGACTTTTCTTTTACTTTTGACATACCCCCAAAATCCTTTTTTATTGCTTTTGACATCTCTTGCAAGCCTTAATTCATTGTCCGCTTTAGCTAACCTGATACGTGCCCTACAGGATCTGCAGACTGCATTATAATCTTCTTTAGATATGCCTCCCTCTTTCCATTTAATAAACATTTCTTTCTTTCTTTTTAGCATGTGTTTAAGTTCTGTGTTCATCCATCCTGGTTTCCTTAAATGCTTCCCATTCTTCCTACTTTTCGGGATTGTTAACGATTGTGCTTTGAGAATCTCATTTTTAAAAATTTCCCATCCTTCCTGGACATTTTTGTCCTTAAGGACATCCAGCCATTGGATCCCTCCTATTCTCTTTCTGAGTCTCTTAAAATCTGCCTTTCTAAAATCTAACCTTGAAGTTTGAGTCTTCACATGTCTTCCTCCTCTAGTTATCCAAAATTCTATAATAGCATGATCGCTGCCTCCTAGGGTCCCAGCCACCTTTACCTCCTCAACCATTTCCTCCCTGTTTATTAGGATTAGATCCAAAGTAGCAGATCCCCTTGTTTTCTCCCCTACCTTTTGGAAGATAAAGTTGTCAGCAAGAGAGGATAAGAATTTGCTTGACCTGTTAGTTTTACTTGAGAGAGATTCCCAACAAATGTCTGGATAGTTGAAATCTCCCATGACCACTACGTCATATTTTTTGGAGAACTTGGTCATTTGATACATAAAGAGTTCATCCATATCTTCAGCTTGCCCAGGTGGCCTGTAGTAAATGCCTACAATGGTGTCCTTTCCGTTGTTCTCTCCTTGTATTCTTACCCAAACAGTTTCCACAGTACTCCCAGTCTCTGAAGCTTCAATCTCTGTGCAGATATATGCTTTTCTAACATACAATGCGACACCTCCTCCTCGTTCTGGTGGTGGTCAGGCTGCTAGTTTTGCTACCCCTGCTGATGCTGGCCTGGCAGGTGGTGCAAATGGCCTTTTTGGGGTTATCGGCAGAGTCTTTAAAAAACAACCAGACTCGGGAAGACCTAACAGTTGTACTGGCAACTTCCTTCGTGTTGGTGTTACAGGGAACAGTTGCCTGCCTTCTGTCTGCGGCCACCATACTGATTCTTCCTGCCTGTTGGGGTGCTCTGCCTCCCTCCCCCTGTGTGCTGCTGGCCTCGCTCTGCATGTCCCCCTGCCTGGTTGGGTCAGTTACTATATCATCCACCACCTCGTCTTCCACTTCTGCGCCCTGGTCCTCCTCCTGACTTTCTGGCAATTGTGTCTCATAATCGTCCACCTCTTGTGACACTTTCCCACCGTCGCCTTCGTGTGACCGTGGCTGCTCAAATATTTGGGCATCGCTACATGCGATCTCCTCTTGCTTCAAGTGGACCAGGCAAGAGGCCCGAATCTATAAATGGAAAAGTGAACAGCTCTTCGGAGTGTCCAAGTGTGGGATCAGTTGTTTCTGGGTACTCGGCATGGTGGGAGGAAGAAGGATCAGGGTGAGGAATATGCGGTCCAGACTCACGGCTACTGAGACTTGACCATGTGGAATAATAATAATAGTTTTTATTTTTATAGCGCCAACATATTCCGCAGCACTTTACAAATTTTAGGGGGGACATATACAGACAATACAGAATAAGCATATCTCATATCGAAAGGAGTGAGGGTCCGGCAGCTCGCAAGCTTACAGTCTATGAGGAAATGAGGGAGACACAAAATGTAAAAAGTACATATATTGTATAATGCAGCCTTGATATACTGAATAGGATAAATAATAATACATGGACTGGTTGCAGCCAGTATGTGTGCAGTCCTGACAGAGGCTATTAAGGGCATGGTTGGTATGAACCTGAAGTTGAAGAAGATTTTAATATGGGGGAAGACGGGGTGTTGGTGGTGGTGGTGACTAAGTGACTGGAAGCATTATCCGCTATCCAACCAACAACCTTTTGACACTGTTCTGGGTTCTATAGTGGTCTTCTGCGGTCCCCTAGAAATTGGGACAGGAAGGTCAGGCGAGAAGATGTGGGTGTTTGCTGTGGCACAATTTCAGCTTGCCCACGGCCTTGTCCTCGGCCTCTGCATGCACCATCACCTTGCCACGTGCCTTGCCCATTTTAAATGGAGGACAGCATCTTCTACGCTCACTACAAATGGCTGAGTATATGTGATCCGTGTGACGTAGAAAACAGAGTTTTAAATACCTGGCCTGTAGGTAACTAGTTTGAACAGCAAACTGCGGTGAATTTCTTCACTGATTTACTAAAGGAAATTTTTAATGGAGGCCAGAAATGGCAGTATTTTCTGACAACATATGTGTGATCCGTGTGACGGAGAAAACAGAGTTTTAAATAGCTGGATTTCTAGCGCTGTAATATGGAAAGGACCTGGCTGTATTCTGCAGTGCCAACAAGCAAATGGCGCAGAAAAACTGTGTTCTCTGGGTTGCTTTTTATGCAAATAATGAGGATTAAGATCCAAAAAAAATTATTCCTGGCCCCTGAGACCTGGGCCTTTGTATAGAAATATCTAACAGCAGCAGAAGGCAGAACTGGAATGGAGCCTCTTGTGCTATATACACTGCAGTCTGCTATATACACCGCCTGCCTATATACACTGCCTGCCTGTTATCTCTGCAGATGGATTAGTCCTCAGAAGGACTGTTTGTTAAGATGGATATGTGTAATTTACGGTTTTTCTCCCTACACTACCTAATACACAAGCAAATCTCTCCCTAGCTCAGCAGCTTCTCTCCCTACACTGTCTGATCCGGAGTGACTGTGACGAGCATGGCGGCGCCCGGTCTGATATACACCTGATGACGCTGTGCGGCCAGCCAATCACTGTAATGCCACAACCAACATGGCTGCAGCATTACAGTGAGTGGCAGACAATCCCTGCATGGTCATTGTCTCTGTAAAGAGCGCCAAACATGCAGGAAGGATACCCGAGCTCCAGCCGAGCATCTCGCAAGTACTCGGCGAGCTCCAAGCATCTTGAGTACTGAGATGCTCGGGCGAGTACCGAGTACTTGCGAGTATGCTCGCTCATCACTAGTGATTAGACGACTTTATTCTTGGGGTCGGTGCGATTACAGCGATACCAGAATCATATCGGGTTTTTATGATTGACAGCTGTCACACACTAAAAGACACATTTTTTGTAAAATCTAGTTTTTGCATGACCATATTTTGAGAGCTATAATTTTTCCATATTTTGGCAGACAGTCATGTGATGGCTTGTTTTTTTGTGGGATGAGTTGACGTTTTTATTGGTGCCATATTGTTTTTTTATGTTTTGGAGCTTTTACACGATAAAAGCTAATTTATAGAAAAAAAATGTTTTTTGCATCGCTTTATTCTGAGAGCTATAACTTTCTTTTTCGGCTGATGGAGCTGTATGTCGGCTTGTTTTTTGTGGGACAAGATGACGTTTTCAGCGGTTCTATTTTTACTTATATTCGTCTTTTTGATCGCGTGTTATTCCATTTTTTGTTTGGCGGTATGATGATAAAGCATTGTTTTTTGCCTTGTTTTTTTTTTTTTTTTTTACCGTGTTCACTAAAGGGGTTAACTAGTGGGACAGTTTTATAGGTCAGGTTGTTCCAGACGCGGCGATATCAAATATGTGTACTTTTATTGTTTTTTTTTTCATAATAATATTTATTGATGGGTACATTATATTTTTATTTTTGGTGGATTATTTTTAAAAAAATATTTTTACAATTTTTTTTTTTACTTTCTGACACTTTTTTTTACTTTTATTCTGTGTCCCACTATGGGACTTTCACTTTTTTTTATTCTGATCGCCATTATAGCATAAGGATGGAGCACCATCCCTGTGCTATACAGGCTGTCAGCGCTGCAGATGCAGAAGATACTTTGGTCATGCACTGCGCATGACCAAAATATCTTCCTGCTGTCTTGTGACCCGGATGTTGTCATGACGACATCGGGTCATCATGGCAACATCCGGGAAGCCGCGGCAGACAGCGTTGGATGCCGGCAGGAGAGGTGAGTATCCCGATCACCTCCCCTTGCCACCGCAATGCTACGACTGACTTCGATCGCAGCATTGTGGAGGTTAATGTGCCAGGAGCGGTGTGGGACTGCCCAGGGCGCAGATACGTATTAGTACATCTTGGGCTTTAAAGAGGTTAACAGAACAATTTATAGAAGGACTGCTGTCTACCATGCATAAGACCCAATGTCCTTACAAAACCCTGACATGAAATTTGCTCAATTTAAGGACAGGGTGATCCGTGTGCTACGAGAAACGTCCCCTAGCGATACCGCACCCACTAAACACCCAGCAATACTCTACCACCAGGAGGCAGTGTCTTTGCCCAAGGAACCTGTTGAGGCTGATGCCCTGACACTGAGTAACGAACCCTCTGCAGACTTACGCCCACAGGTACAAGAACTAACCAGAAGTGTGGCTGCGCTGGCAAAAACAGTGCAGTCTCTACAAGTGTCTTCCCCTACAGAGAAGTTCCAGCTGGCCTGGAGTCCGGATGACCTACTGTAGCAATGACAGGGAAGACTACGTGCGACCCTGGAAAAAGGTACAATAAGAATTTGAACTGCGGGATCGCATAGGAAGAAGCTGTGAATAGTTACCCGGTAGGGTGTTTATATAGAAAGTTATAAGTAAATAACTGTGTAGTAACCGTTAAACAAAGGACGCTGTGGGTGTGGATATTGAACAGCCAGAACTTCTTTTGTATAAAGTTGGCACTACTTAATGTAATGTGCTTTTTGTTTGTTTTATAGGCCATTGAACAAAAACCTGTTTGGCGTGTCCGAACACGTGGTCCAACGAATGGATCAGCTATGCCCTGTAGCCACGCCCAGGGCCAATGTTGGGGGTTTTAGGACGGGTCCCCCATATTGCACTTGAAACAGTGAGATGGACACCCTGAAAGGATATCTCACTGGAGCCTTCTGAACTTGTTTGACAAAGTGTTATTTAAAGTGATCTTATATTGTTTTATATACCGGTTGTTATATATAACGTTTAAGAAAAGGTGCCTCCCATAAAGGGAAGAAAAGTTATTTATTTACCGTTTCTACCTGTGAATGCATTCTAAAAAAAATTTGCATGTCTTAAGTTCTTGTTTTGTACTCTATTCCAGCCCGCGGACGTGCTGTGTTTAACGGGGGGAATGTGGTGCCCCTGCGGGTCCAGTTGCCACAGAGGTATTGCATCTCAGCCAGAGGTGTGGTACCCCACACTCAGGTAAGTAGGGAGCACTACCCGGGACCCACACACTCACATCCAACGCTACACCACTCCATTAGGGAAGGGCAAAATTGTTCCTGAGGGAGAGCACAGACCCGGTCCCTGGCTGGAGGATGGAACTATGTAGAGGAGGTGGGTGGAGTAAGTAGTTTAGGGGAGCACTGAAGGGAGAACTGAAGGTAGAGGGGACCACATAGAGTGACAGTTGGTGATGTGGGTCACATGACAGAGAGTATATAAGGAAGGGTAGATCTAGAAGTGTCTGGTCTGAGCTCCTGGGTCCTAGGAGCAAGGGTGCATTGAGTGAGGACCGTGGAAGAGAGAGTTAGTCAGTCGGTGACAGGAGTCTGTCACAGGGAGTGAAGAGTGAAGGCCGGAGCAGTGAGAAAGGCTCCAGAAAGAGAGAAAAGATCCTAGGGGCACGGGAAGTGCCGAGTCCACCCATGCTCCCGAGTTCATGCCGACCGTGAAAGAATCAGGTCGCAGTAGAGGACTGGCCGCAGACTAGTGGAGGACTACAAGACTCAGCTAGCAAACCGGAGTTTGAGGTATCTTTAAGTGCCATAGCCAAAAAATACACACATTCGCTTAAAAGGTGGCCATATAGGACCAAGGGGACAGAGAGAACGTCGCCCGACAAAGCCGGGGGCCACTGGCTCGGGACACTGTGTGTGAGGCACAGGGCAGGAGGGCGAGAGCCAGCACAGAGACGACCCGGGAAGGTACACAAGAAGGGGGTCCCGATCAAGTGCACCCAAGTTATCTGAGAGTTGGCTGGATCTCTTCCCCGGAGGACACAGGACTCAGTGGGCTGTTATAACCTGGATAGCCGCTGTAATCTGGAACACCATAAAAACTATGAGTAAACACTTGAAGACTGCACCCTGCTGTGTCCTTGACTTAATTGCTGAGTCACCTGCCTTGCACTACACCAACATCAAAGATCATCTCTTTAACTGCCCTGGGGCCTAGCTCTACCCGTGGAGAGCTGAACCATCTCTGCTGCGTCACCAACAGCTCCAGTGGATCTGAACAGCAGCGATGGCCACCTATAGCCGCATACCATGGGTGGCCCCATGAACTTTATCCCCAAAACTTTATTCCCCTATTTTTCTTTATTTATTGACCGCCCTGGGCCACGGACCGGGTCACTGCCACCGTGACTACCCCAAAAAGAACCGACCAGCCTGGCTTCTGAGTACCCCACGGCCCCAGGGGGTGCGTCATATATATTGGCCCCACATCTCCCCATGTGTTTCTGCTGGGGGAGGATTCAATAGAATGTCCGGCCATGTGCTAAAACAGGTTTTGTGAGTATGGATGGACATGAACAAAGACCTTAACCAGTGGGGGGGGGATAAGACATCATTTCCTGTCACATGAAGCTGGACACTTCCTCTTGTGTGGAGGGCTTAAAAGCCCCAGAGCTAGCAATGTGGCGCTCTCTATGACTCTTGGAGACGATGGACACAACAACAGATGGCTGAGTACCTCTCTACCCCTGTAACTTCTTTACTTACTAGCCCTACATACCCTGTACTAACCCTCCTAGATATTGATATCCTTGTATCTGCATATATATATAGGGAAAGTTAGTATAGTTGGGTGGGCCAATGTTGCATGAGTGATTAGGAAATGTGGGTGGAAAATATATTGGGTAATTGGGAATTGTATATCCGTCTTGTGTGCTATTGTTATTATTATTGTGTACTGTGTTAGTGTGATAAATAGTAGTATATTAACTGTAGACTTGTCTGTGAACTGGTCAGGCCAGAGGGACATGGACAGGTTACATTGATACAGAGTGAACTGTTGTGTAATTCTGTGCGTTCAGAGCTAATAGTTCGGACGGATGACGCAGATTTTTAGCACGAGCTATACACGGGACAAAATATATTAACTGTAGACTTGTGTGTAATAAATACCTTTTACTAGTACACGGTTTTGTCTCAGTTGGTATATAGTATAAGGCACAGATAACGTTAAGGCATAACTTAGTGGATGTTAATTATTAATAGTCAAGTTTGATGGTAATAATTAATATCGGACCTCAATAGAAGTGTAGGGGAGTTCCCCCATTAATAACTGATATTTTTGGAGGGAAACCCGTCCTTTAACAGCGGCGAGCCAGCCCCAACTGTTGCGATTTTGTTTTTTGTGTCTTGCTCTGTGAATATCTGGGGTCATTGTCTGTGAACTAATCAGGCCGGGGGACGTGGACAGGTTACATTGATGCAAAGTGAACTGTTGTGTAATTCTGTGCGTTCAGAGCTCATAGCTCGGACGGATGACACAGATTTTCAGCACGAGCTATACACGGGACAAAATCTATAGCAGAGAACCAAATCTTTTGTTTTCTTCAGATTTTTAATGTTTTTCTGTTTGCTTTCCAATCTTTGAGCATTTGGGGTGATCTATACCAAGGCATTCTTCCAAAGAAGCAGCTAGTGATGCCATAATCAATCAGTTGAGTGTTGATCTTGATACTAGATCCAAACTGATTACAAATTTGCAAAATATGATCAATGATTTTTCAAACATGGTGCCGGTCTTCTCTTTGTCTCTGAGACCAAGGCCAGATTGTCTACCAATTGTGCCCTGTGCAGGACAAAAAGGGGGGGAGTGATGGATCCAATATTTCATCAAATTTTGATACAATTAATAAATGTAACGACAAGTGTAAAATAATGAGAAAATGCAAACGTAAAATTGTTAAAAGTGAATCCCTAGTTTAAAATATCCAGACAAAAGGAAGTATGTTCTGTTAGGGGTCCTACATCAAGCATGGCATCCATTAGATGTTATGCTGGTGCTGGCTCAGGTCATATTGCCAGGTACTGCAAATGGTCAGGTACAAGGAGAGGGAGGAGATATTGTTCTGTTAAATGTTTTAAATGTGGTCACTTTGGATATATTGCAAAAAATTGTCATTGCACAATTAATTGTGAGAAGTCCAGCATGGAGAAAAGACATTTACAGAGACAAAATAGTATTTTCTCTCAGTCTCCTGCGCCCCACCATGTGCAGATGTGTCAAAATGGCCGACTACAAGCAAGGGATGAAAGGGTAAATTTTGCTCCCTAGTAAGGCCTTGATTAAACTCAATCAGCAGAGTTTCTAGCAGACCTGTACTGTTCTATATCTATGTTGTTTTGTCTTATTAGTTTATTTTACTGTTCTTTTACAGTTTATATACATTGTTAGACCTGTGAGGCTCCTAGAGGTGGCAGGAAGGCTTTATAGGGGTCTCAATGTGTATGCAATTTGTTTTCTGCTTTCTATCAGACCCCTGTCAAGTAAATGAGGTTTATTTGCTGGTACTTTTATTTTTAGCTGCAGTTTTTCCATAGGATTCATAAGGTTAAAAGTAGCACAGATCGCGGGAATGTTTATTTTATTTTATTTTTTCTGTTTTTCTTTGGTAATAGAGCCACATCCGTGGATGAGCTGCTTTTGCTGCATGGACTAAGATAGGTAGAGAGGTGTGGACAGGTATATCGTGCACCTAGGCCTTGAAGTTCAGGTGGATAACTTGTTAATGCTTTGTTTTTCTTGTTTTCTGTGCATTTTGGATTGAATAAAGGGTGTATTACGTGAACTAGGACAGGCAGAGAAGCATGGACAGGTAACAAACCGAATCCAGGGATGGGCAGTTTCATGATGAGGCATGAGGCTGGCAAAGGGCCACTGGGAAGTTACTCAAGAAATGCGGAATTAGTTCAAGCCAACGATAGACGATGAGCCTTTGTCTCTGTGTCGTCTGTTTGAAGCTGCGAGGGCTGGATGTTACTCTTTCGTATTGCGAAATACTGGAAGGGGTGTCTGTATAGGAAGCAGAAGCAATTGACTAGGAGCGTACTAAAGAAAAATCACATTCATTTTGTGGGGTCCAAGAGAGTCAAGGCATTACCTATGCAATAGGAACTTGCTAGGCATCTCAGGAAAGGTTACCAGGGGGAGGTCACCCGGAAGGAACAGGAGTTTGATGGGACAGATTAACTGCTCCAGGACAACTCCCAGGAGCGTATTGTTCCCTTAATCCCATTTTAGGTATGGATGTAGCAGAGCATAGTGCTGAAGAACACCTATCACTCCCGATAGAAGTCTTGACCTTCACCCAGATACCCCTGAGAGACTCCAGAACACCCCTCTTGTGTTTGTCACAGAGCTGAAACATCTCCTCTCAGATTTCAGCCATGAGGAGGAGACTGTAATAAAGCCCCAAAGCTGCCTCTTCCGGTCATTGCCTCCAGGTCGTAATCTCATATATTGGACTGTTTCTGATTTGCGGGAGGATCAAAAGACTGTCTGCCCAACTGCACAGAAGTCAGTCTGAGCACCATGAGCTCAGCCAGAGACGGGGGTTAAGGCCATAAGACAAATACAGTCCTCCAATATACTGTACATTGTGTATATATAATTTAATGTAAATTTATGAGTTTTACTGTATACTGAAATTCCATATGTGTGTATATAGACACTTTAGGTGTAAGTGCAGAACTACCTGTGCATGGACATACTCAGTCCACAGTAAGGGTGTTCATGTGACGCTGTTCATGCATTTGCAGCCGGTAGTGAACTGCAATTGCACATGGGTCAATGATCTGCATGTGCTTTATGGATCAGTTAGTATACATGCTATTTTAGCTCAAGACTCTATATCCATTCAAACCAAAAGCTTATTTTGAAATGGAATTGTAATGTGTGTTCTGTGTGGATGGGGAAATAGAGTGAGGTTTCTCTAGGGACGGGTCCCCTCACTTTCTAAGGTATGTGCCACTTCAACCCTAGCCGTGCCTGAGGGATGTCGTGCCTCTACTGAAAGACCACGATTGATCATACCCCAAAAAGAAGGAGGTGCTCAAAGAAGCCACGTGGTGAGGCCCAACTACAGACTGACACCCAGCAGTCTCATCACGCCAGGAGTACTCATAACCCCGCAGAAGCAAGCTGCGGGAGAGGACTAGAAAGACTGGCAGGGTGAGAGGTGTACACAGGATAGTGACTCGGGCCAACCTATACACTGAGGGTAAAGCCATTCCAGAGTCTGACCAGCAAGACGACTTTGGGATAGCCAAATACCTGAAGACTGGCAACGACAGAACCACAGCAAAAAGACTTTAACAACAAAAAGACTTTGATTAAAGATCCAAGAAAGAAGCAGAGTATATTCTGTGGAGGGATATGTTGGATTACGATGAAAGGCAGGGAAGAGCTGATGGCCGTGATGGGTGATGTCTATATACCTAAGTGCAGAATTATACTTCATTCCATCCTGGACTGTCACAACTTTTAAATGGGTTTGAGTAGGCAAATAAATCGCAGTACAACACTTCCCTCAAATTTCATTGTCGTATTCTCGACAACAGGGGGAAGTGTCCCAGGTTGTACATGTATCTGCATGCTAGCCATGCGTGCAGATACATATATATGTATATATCGGCCCCACATCTCCCATGTGTTTCTGCTGGGGGAGGATTTAATAGAATGTCCGGCCATGTGCTAAAATAGGTTTTGTGAGTATGGTTGGACATGAACAAAGACCATAACCAGTGGGGGGGGGATAAGACATCATTTCCTGTCACATGAAGCTGGACACTTCCTCTTGTGTGGAGGGCTTAAAAGCCCCAGAGCTAGCCATGTGGCGCTCTCTATGACTCTTGGAGACGATGGACACAACAACACATGGCTGAGTACCTCTCTACCCCTGTAACTTCTTTACT
The DNA here is from genome assembly GCF_046119375.1 of Phyllobates terribilis. Lineage (NCBI taxonomy): Eukaryota > Metazoa > Chordata > Amphibia > Anura > Dendrobatidae > Phyllobates > Phyllobates terribilis. The sequence goes on from NW_027362771.1 coordinate 646,046,566, forward strand.
TACTAGCCCTACATACCCTGTACTAACCCTCCTAGATATTTATATCCTTGCATCTGCATATATATATAAGGAAAGTTAGTATAGTTGGGTGGGCCGATGTTGCATGAGTGATTAGGAAATGTGGGTGGAAAATATATTAGGTAATTGGGAATTTTATATCCGTCTTGTGTGCTATTGTTATTATTATTGTGTACTGTGTTAGTGGGATAGATAGTAGTATATTAACTGTAGACTTGTGTGTAATAAATACCTTTTACTAGTACACGGTTTTGCCTCAGTTGGTATATAGTATAAGGCGCAGATAACGTTAAGGCATAACTTAGTGGATGTTAATTATTAATAGTCAAGTTTGATGGTAATAATTAATATCGGACCTCAATAGAAGTGTAGGAGAGTTCCCCCATTAATAACTGATATTTTTGGAGGGAAACCCGTCCTTTTACAATATTGAACTCTGTATTGGATGGGCAACCAGTGCAATGACTGGCACAGGGAAGAGGCATCGGTGTAGCGGTTGGAGAGGAATATGATCCTGGCTGCTGCGTTAAGGACGGATTGGAAAGGGGAAAGTTTAGAAAGAGGGAGCCCGATTAGTAAAGAGTTGCAATAGTCCAGACAAGAATGAATAAAAGTTACAGTAAGAGTTTTTGCCGCGACAAAGGTAAGAAAAGTTCTGATTCTAGAGATGTTTTTGAGGTGCAGATGACAAGAGCGAGTGAGTGATTTGATGTGAGGAGTGAATGAAAGATCTGAATGAAGTATGACCCCAAGACAGCGGGCTTGTTGCTGGGGAGTAATGGTGGACCCACAAACAGGAATGGCAAAATCGGGCACAGGTAGGTTAGTGGAGGGAGGAAATATGAGTAGTTCAGTTTTTGACAGACTCAATTTTAGACAGAGGGAGGACATAATGTTGGAGACAACGGAAAGACAATCACTGGTCTTTTGTAATAATGCAGGGGTGATGTCTGGAGTAGAGGTGTATAATTGGGTGTCATCAGCATAGAGATGGTACTGAAAACCGAATCTGCTGATTGTTTGTCCAATAAGAGTGGTGTAGAAGGAGAAATGAAGGGGGCCTAGGACTGATCCTTGAGGAACCCCAACAATAAGGGGAAGGGGAGAGGAAGAGGAGCCGGCGAAAGACACAGAGAAGGAGCGGTCAGAGAGATAGGAGGACAACCAGGAGAGAGCGGTGTCCTTGAGGCCAATAGTGCGGAGCATAGTGAGGAGGAGCTGGTGATCCACAGTGTCAGATGCTGCAGAGAGATCCAGGAGAATCAGCAGGGAGTAGTGACCATTAGATTTAGCTGTTAGTAGATCATTAGAGACTTTAGTGAGGGCAGTTTCAGTAGAATGTGAAGAGCGGAAACCAGATTGTAAAGGGTCAAGAAGAGAATTATCTGAGAGATAACGGATTAGACGGGAGTGGACCAGGCGTACCAGGAGTTTAGAGATAAAGGGAAGATTGGAAACAGGTCTGTAGTTGGCCGTGCAGTTCTGGTCGAGGGATGGTTTTTAAGTAATGGATGTATGCTGGCGTGTTTAAAAGAAGAGGGAAAGATACCAGATGACAGGGAGAGGTTGAATATTTTAGTTAGGTGAGTGGTGACAGCTGGAGAAAGGGACTTAAGGAGATGTGAGTGAATAGGGTCACTGGTGCAGGTGGAAGAGTGAGAGGAAGCAAGGAGCCTGGTCACTTCTTCTTCTGTGACTGGTTCAAAGTCAGAAAGTGATCAAGATACAATGTTGCGGGGGAGAGCATGCATAACATTTGGGGATTGAGAGAAAATTTCCTGTCTGATATGGTCAAGTTTTTCTTTGAAATAATTGGCCAGATCGTCAGCGCTGAGGTCGGTGGTCGGGGCCTGTACTGTTTGATTAAGGAGAGAGTGAAAAGTGTCAAAGAGGCCTTTAGGATTATTGGACAGTGAGATGATGAGGTTCTTAAAGTAGGTTTGTTTGGAGAGGTGAAGGGCGGAGTTATAGATTTTAAGCATAAATTTATAGTGGAGGAAATCTTCGGGCAGATTAGATTTTCTCCACAGCCGTTCAGCGCACCTGGAGTACCTCTGGAGAAGACGTGTTTGAAGCGTGTGCCAGGGTTGTTGCCGTCTTTGTCGAGTTGTTCTCTGTAGGAGGTGCAGCTTCATCCAGGGCGCATTGCAATGTTTCGCTATAAAGCTTCAGTGCAGAGTCAGGACATGAGACGGAGGAGATCGGGGCCAATGGTGATTGCAAATTTTTCATAAATTTCTGGGTGTTAATGGCGCGTATATTTCTATAGGTGTGGAAAGTGGGGGTGTCTTAAGCAGGGAGACAGTTCTTGACTGAGAAAGAAAGAAGGTTGTGGTCAGACAGAGGAAGAGGAGAGTTAGTAAAGTCATCTATTGAACAGAGCCGGACGAAGATCGGGTCCAGAGTATTTCCATCTTCATGTGTAGGAGAGTTAGTAAGTTGTGAAAGGCCGAAGGAGGAAGTTAGTGATAAAAGATGAGCTGCAGATGGGGAGAGGGGAATCGCCTATTGGGATGTTAAAGTCCCCCATGATGAGGGTGGGGATGTCACAGGATAGAAAGTTTGGAAGCCAAGTGGCAAAGTGATCCAGAAACAGACGGGAGGGGCACGGAGGGCGATACACAACTGCCACTCGCAGGGAGAAGGGCCGGAAGAGTCTGACTGTGTGGGCCTCAAAAGAAGGGAAGACAAGTGAGGGAACCGGGGGGATAACCTGAAAAGTACATTTTATTGAAAGCGGCAGACCAACACCTCCACCTGATCTGTTGTCAGGTCTCGGGGTATGAGAGAAGTGTAGGCCACGATATGAGAGAGCAGCAACGTCGGTGGTGTCCGACTGCTGGATCCAGGTTTCAGCGAGAGCCAGAAGGTTAAGGGAATTTGAGAGGAAGAAATCATGGATGTAGGAGAGTTTATTACATGCTGACCGCACGTTCCAAAGGGCACAGTTGAATGAGACAGCAAATATGCAGGGAATATTAATGAGATTAGAAGGGTTTCTGAATGTAGCAGGGAAAGAGTTAGTGTTATTATTTCTGGAGGGTCCTGGATTAGGAGAAATATCACCAGCGACTAAGAGAAGGAAGATAGAGAGAGTGAGCAGATGGTTAAGTGATTTGTGAGAGCCTTTCTTGTGTTGCGGGAGTGAATGGGTCTGTGCGCTATAACATTGTGAAGAGAGCATGACAGCATGTGCATAGGAGAAGAGAGGAGAGAGGGGTTAATATGGATGAAGTGTGCCGAGTATGTGGGAGAACGGTGAATGTGGATGATTGCAGCAGCCAGAATATAAATGGCACAAATACAAATGGTGAACACTGTTTGCAAAATAGATGACCTGGAAGCAAGGTTGTTTAATTGTCTTGTATGTCTTACCTGTTTCCTGCCCTGTCCAATTGCCATGTCTAACTGTGCTGGGACTTTGAAAACCAATGGAGCTTCGAAAAACTATGCATAAATGCTATATGCATAAATGTACCCCGCTTAATACATCTAGTGGTCAAATTTCTGTTGCGGAGACTAGTGACTCCACAAGAGAATTTGACATGCCGCGGTCCTGAAAGACGCGCTGCATGTCACTGTCCGCGGGTGACCCGCAGCCTCAGATGCGCATAGTGGACATGGGATTTCTAGAGATCCCATCCACTATGCTGTAACATCTGGACGCTGTGAGTTCAACAGTGTATAAACACGCAGCGTCAAACCCGCAGCGGCTCCTGACTGTGGCCACGTATCCAAACTCACCCGCAGCATGTCAATTTCTGTAGTGAACACGCCAGTCTCTGCTGCAGATTTTAACGGATTGAAATGTGATTAGATGCGGTGGATACACGTGTATTGACAACATAAATTCGGTATTAGAACACAAGTGTTTTGAATGCAGCGAAAATACGCTGTGTCCAAAGTGCTGCTGTTGCTGTTCGTGAGGATGTAGTAGTCAGGGAACATTTTTGCATAATGGCACCTTCCTAGGCTAAAAATAGCAGCTGCCCCAGAAATGACTTGAATGGAGATGCTAATGAAATTGGGTATATTGGATTAGCTGACGCCTAGCCCTTTTGTTTGGTGATGACAAGATGTCAATCAGACCCTTTCATTACTAAAAGCTAATTAAAGTAAAGAATTAAATAAGCACACACACACAAGTAAACACTTTATTTGAAATACAACAGACACATTCTTTAATCATTTAAATTAACCAATATACTCATCCCAGGTCTGACGGTAATCTAAGGGTTGAAGCAATGTCTCACGTTTCATTTTCCAAATATCTTTATTTAGCTCCAAAAAGGATTCATTGATGTCCAAAAAATGCATAAAAAAAGCATCAAAAACATGTGAAAATTGCGGCAAAACGTGCGTTATTTCACAGCGCATTTCCTGCCAAGAGATGTGGGTCAAATCCTGAATGTGCGCACAGAGCCTAACAAGGGTGATGTCCACTTTTATATAATCCCTGCAGAGAACGCCTTGTAGATGAGGGAGACAAGCTGGGCGAGAGAAAGTCTCCTGAAGTAGGAGTCCTCTTTGCTGCATCTAATTTCCGTTTTTTCTCAGGATTTCTGCAGCTTGGGATCGTCATTTATTAAAGGTAAGTACTTTGTAATATCAACAATAATCGGGTATTGGGGACTGTACTGGGTAGTAAAAGTAATAGTCCCGCTATTGTTAGGCGTCTTATTATGTTTAGTTTGTATTATCCGCCATCAAATCTTTGCGTTTTATTTTGTTAACTCTATTTTCTGCTTTAGATAGAGGACGATCTATGGCGATACCTCTATCACACCTGTATCTATATTACCCATAAGAGTGACATCCAAGTAATCGATCCTTACATTTGATGATTTATATGTAAAGGATAGATTAAATGTATTATTATTAACATATGACATAACCGTATTAATTTCACTGTCTAGTCCTTTCCATATAATGATTATGACATCTATATATCGAATTGATTTTTATGTAAGCAATCTCCCTCATCTACACGGCTTTCCCTGCAGGGATTATATAAATGAGGATATCACCCTTGTAAAGCATTGTTGCATGCAGAAAATAAAAGAACTAAATTTAAATCTTTGGTTACAAACAGAGAATTTGCTATTACTAGTTTTATTAATTGAAATACTACAGGTGTGATATACCTTGTAGAATGCAGGAAATGTGTGTTACAACATGCTGCTTGTACCGTGGGACTCCTGTAGAAACCTATTCGTAGACATTTATCAGATGCAATTAATCCCACAGCTGCAACACGTCAGCGGTATCTAAACTTTAATCTCAGGGGAGGTGTCAGAGCAATGAAGTTTTCAGGTATAGAGAAAGTTTTTAGACCAGTAAGAGGTGAGTGATTTAAGGAGAAAGGTATTTAATAGAGAAACTTTTTGGATTTTTAAGTTACATACTAGAGTACCGCAAGGTATGAATACCTGCCAGGATCTTATCCTACAATATAATTAATCAAAAGGATTCTTAATCTTCGCTGTAGATTTGTACTTCACATGGTAATTAATCTTTATGGTTTTACTTGTTTTTCATCTCACTTTTTCTTTTCTCTCCGTTTACATCTATGGGCATTATGAGACCGACACCCATAGAGTTAATTCTCAGGTGATATTCACTAATTTACTGACCTCACACCCTTGGATCTTCTTGGATGTGTGCTTATTTAAGGAAACACTAAGGTCTCATTCACACACCAAGGCATCTAGCTGAAACGCGTAGGCTTTTGTATGTTTGGATTGTAATGACCATGCACTAAGTGCCTGAGCTGAAAAACATTTACCCCTGGGGGGTACACATGAACATACTGTATAACATACAGAATGTTAGAGGTAGGCCTCTAAAAAAAATTCCCTATGGGCATCATAAACACACCCTTAAAAAAATTATATGGGTGTTACATCACAGTCACCCTGGTGATATGGTGGTGGAGGATGAGGAGAAGGAGGAGGACAAGAGCAAATAGCCAAAATCAGAAAGCGTATACCCATGTGTGGGTGTGAAGAGGAGCATGGGAATACACCTCCCAAGAAAAGACACTGGATTGGAGTTTATGTTACGCCTCTATGATTCGGTGGTGTTGAGAAGTCTGGCCCAATCCAGCCCTTGTTCATTTTTATAAGAGTCAGCCTGTCGGCATTTTCAGATGACAGACGGATGCGCTTATCAGTTATGATTCCACCAGCGGCACTAAAAACCCGCTCTGATAAAACGCTGGCGGCAGGTAATGCCATGTGTCCAGCTTGGATATGTCTCGCCCAGGGGGATATAGGGGACTCGGTACCCGGGCCTTTTACCTTGTTTAGGATGTCACGGCAGTCGGCTCCCGGGCCCGTACTCTGGGGTCTCTCTTGAAAAACTGTTTTTTGGTTGGTAACAGTTTTTGTCTCGTGACGCCACCTGTGGTTTCTGGTAACGGATACCAGCGCTGCTGCAGACCTCCGGGGCAGGTGTTAGGGCAGCTGGGTTGGTGCGGCTCTCCACAGGCAGAGCACAGCCCCAGGGCAGTGTAGGTGCAGATGGTGATGCTGGGCGTTGTAGTGCAGAAGAGATGGCACAGCAGGAGAGACAGGAGATTCACTTCAGTACCTTTACTGGAGCAGATGTCAGGTACGGTCCAGGGTACTCGGTAGGAAGGGTGCACTTCTGGACTCTCCCCAGTGAGCGGGTATAAGGCCACCTGGTCCATTTCTCCCTCTCTCTAAGCTCCTGACCAGCCTGCAACTGGGCCTAGCTTCTGTGTAGTGTTGTTCTCTCACCTGTCGCTTGGTAGTAGGACCTTTCTCTGACAACCACTATCCCTGGTCGCCGGGGCCTTCGTGGTTCCTAGTCCTGTAAAGGGTTTAGCTTCAGGTCGACCAGGGATCTGTAATCCTCCTGGTATGCGGGTAATCCCTACTGGGTGTAGAGGACCCTGTAGGCGCGGACCCGGTGTCCGGTTTGTATTCTGGGGTGAGCCTGTGATGCTCCTCTGCCCCCTTAACTCCTTTCTCCTCTCCTCTTTGCCTCCGGCCACACTCGGGGCCCTCAGTACACAGCAGCTCACGTGCTGCTTCTTCACTGGTATAAGTGCCAGCACACTGTCCCTCAGACTCAGACTGACTGCCTAACTCCACCCTCCAATATATATATCCCTAACAGGGCTCCCTCTGGCGGTATGAGGTGGAAGGGTGGAGGTGTTTGTAATGTAGTGAGGGCCTCTTGTGGAGAAGTCCGTCCATGCACCCTTTTGGGTCCTGTGGTACCTGTAGTAGCAGGATGCCACATTCCAACCTAGTACAATTCAGTACTCCTGAACTGAAGCATTTTTTTTAAAACAGGTAACAACAATAACAATAGTAATAACAATAATAACTACAACAACAATGTTACAATAAGTCCCGTCACCAGGTGTCCATTTCGCTGATGAAAGTGTAACAACAGGCATGAGGGACCCGCCTGAAAATCCTCAACGTAGGCCCTGGGCGTGGCTACAGGGCATAAGTGATCCAGGTCTTGGACCACATCTTCGGCCACGCCAAACGGGTTTTTGTTCTGTGGTCTTCTTATATGCAACAAATAAGGGGCACTTTGATAAGTGCAACTATTTACAAAGGAAAGTTTTTGGCTGCTCACAGTCCTCAGCCTACAGTCTTTATACCCTTACGGGTAACTAAATGAGTACATTATTTGCAGTTCATACACATAAATAACAGCAGCTAATACCCAGCTGGGTAACTATTTATACTTTAGGCACTTTGTACTTATTCCATATACCTGGCAGGGATTTGGCCTTGTGTGCTGCCTGTGGATCTTCGTAGCACTGGGGTGGTACTGGTGTTTGTACATACACTATCCGCTAACCTTTCAGGTCTACGTGTAGGTAAGTCATAGAACTGCCTCAATCTCTCTATGGGACTGGCAAGTACACTGATTACTGGGCCTTCAGGCTCTGCTTCAACGGGTGATCATCCTCTTACTGGGGACTCTTCCTGTTCCTGAGCAGGTTCTTCTAGGGCGCTTACAGGTTCTACTGGTGGTGGAGGTTCTTCTGGTTGCTGATAGAAGTGTATCACTGGTATGATAACTGCTCCATCAAGTTGAGGCCAGTCCGCAGGGAAGTCTCCTAGAACTGTATGAAGTACATCTTCCTCGGGTTTCTCCGATATTACAAGAGGTGCTTCTTCTTCCGGTGTCTTCAGTAGACCTGGGCACAATTTCAAGTGGTCTCTTGAGACTGTTGCTGTCGTCTTACCTCCATCCTTACTGATCAGGCTGGTTTTACTGTTGTCAAATCTGGAATTTAACACAGTGTAGGGCTCTCTTTCCCACTGGTCATCGAGCTTGTGACCTCTCCTTTTCCGCTTTAGCACTATTTCTCCTGGTGCCAAGGGTTCTGCTGGTGCATGTTTGTTATACTGCTCTTCTTGTCTTTCCCTCACCTTGTTTAGACTGTCTTCGACACAGGCCTGTACTTTCCTGTACTGCTCTTGCCGACTCGTGTCCCAATCTTCAGTGGACATATCTGCAGTAGGTTCTACCACTCCGAGTTCCAGGTCCATGGGCAATTTTCCGGGTCTTGCTCTCATAAGGTATGCTGGGGTACAATTTGTAGAACTCACGGGTATGTGGTTATACAGGTCCACTAGGTCAGGTAGGTTTTCTGGCCACTGGTTCCTCTCTTCCAAAGGCAGGGTTTTTAACAGATCTATGACGATGTTATTCATTTTCTCGCACATACCGTTGGTTTGCGGATGATATGGCTTAGTCCGGATCTTCTTGCATCCATACAGGTGACAGAATTCCTTGAATAGCTCAGCTTCAAAATCAGGGCCTTTATCTGTTAGCACCTTGTCTGGAAATCCATGCGGTCTGCAGAAGTAGGCTTGGAACGTTCTTGCTGCAGTTTCTGCTGTCAGATCCTTGACAGGGGCTACCACCAGGAACCGGAAATAATGATCCACCATGGTCAGGGCATAGGAGTAGCCTGGTCTGCTGGGTGACAGTTTGACGTGATCCAGAGTGACAATCTCCAGGGGTTGGGTTGTTTTGATGGACTGCAAGGGTGCTTTCTGGCTGCCGTAGTCTTTCCTTCTGAGGCTACAGGGTCCACAATTCCAACCCAATAGAACCGGTCCTTCAGCAGGGTTTCCAGCTTCTTCCAGCCAAAGTGACCTGCTTGGTCGTGGTAGGCCTCTAACACCATCTGGATATCTTTCCTAGGTACAACAATCTGCCACACCATTTCATGGGTCTTGGGGTTGACATACCTTCTGCACAGCTTCTTTCTGTAGATGAACAGCCGGCTTCTCTCATTCCACAGGTGCTTGGCTTGTGGGGGAGCATCCTTCTCCAGGTGAGAACCTTCTTGGGTTATCAGTCTTTTGATGAGGCTGACAACCAGGCCACTGTCCTGGGTCTCCTTCCAGCTGTGATGAGGTAGAGGGTTTGGCGTCCTACCATGACATCTTCTGGAGGAATGTTGCTCGTGGACCACTCCGCTTCTGTGGAAAGCAGGTAATTCAATTTCTTCTAGGTCATCCACTTCATCCTCGGGGTCCGACTGGTGGGGCATTCTTGACAGGGCATCAGCATTGGTGTTCTTGTGACCTGCACGGTACTTGATTGTGAACTGATAATTTGACAGTCTGGCCACCCAACGCTGTTCCATGGCTCCCAACCTGGCTGTCTCCAGGTGTGTCAAGGGATTATTGTCGGTAAAGGCTGTGAATTTAGTTGAGGCTAGGTAATGCTTGAATCTTTCAGTGATAGCCCAGACCAAGGCCAGGAACTCCAGCTTGAAGGAACTGTAATTCTCCGGGTTCCTCTCAGTAGGGCGAAGCTTCCTACTGGCATAGGCAATTACCTTTTCTCTGCTGTTTTGCTTTTGGGACAATCCCTCGTTGCTGGCGTCGGTGTACAACAGGAAAGGTTGGCTGTAGTCGGGGTAAGCCAGGATTTCTTCACCGGTTAGGACTTCCTTCATTGATGCAAAGGACTCTGTCTGCTCTTTGCCCCACTGGAATGGGAGACTTTTACCTCTTTTGGACTGTCCTATCAGGAGATCTTGTAGAGGTGCTGCCTTTATGGTGTAATCCTTTATGAACCTCCTGTAGTACCCAACCAGTCCCAGAAACTGATGTACTTCCTTGATGTTTCTCGGTTCAGGCCACTTCTGGATGGCAGTGACCTTCTCCGGGTCTGGTGCTACTCCCTCTGAGCTGACTACGTGTCCCAAGTACTGAACCTTCTGTTTGAGCAGGTGGCACTTGGAAGGTTTTAGTTTCATCCCATACTGGGACAATGCTTCAAATACCTCCACCAGGTGCTTCAGATGGTCTTCATACGTCCTCGAGTACACGATAAAGTCATCTAGGTATAGCAGCACTGTCTCAAAGTTCCGGTGTCCCAAGCAACACTCCATCAACCTCTGGAACGTTCCGGGGGCGTTGCAGAGTCCAAATGGCATACTGTTGAACTCGCATAATCCCATCGGGGTGGTGAAGGCTGTCTTCTCCCAGTCTTCGTCAGCAACAGAGACTTGCCAGTACCCGCTAGTGAGATCCAATGTAGAGAAATAATTGGCAGATTTTAGTGCAGCCAGGGATTCCTCTATACGGGGCAGAGGGTATGCATCTTTATGTGTTATTCGATTAATTTGTCTATAATCTACACACATCCTCATGCTACCGTCCTTCTTTTTGACCAGGACCAGGGCAGCTGCCCAGGGGCTACAGCTATCCCTTACTACCCCTGCCTTTTTCATGTCATGCAACATTTCCTTGGCTTTTTGGTAATGTGCTGGTGGTATGAATCTGTAACGCTCCTTAATGGGTGGATGGTTACCGGTGGGTATGTGGTGTTGTACCCCTTTAACCCTTCCAAAATCAAGTGGGTGTTTACTAACCACTTGTTCATATTCCTGAACCACTCTGTAGACACCGTGTTTTTGATAGACAGGAGTGGCATCAGTCCCAACATGGAGCTGTTGACACCATTCCTCCAGCTGAGCTTCGGAGTCATTGTCCTCCACTGTATCCGGTGGGGTCAAGGATTCCACTGTGTATGGCATCATTATTCACTGTATACAGTCTGGCAACAGTGGCGTATCGTGGCAATTTGACTTCCTTCTCCCCACAATTAAAGAGACGTACGGGTACCCTCCCATTGCGTACATCAACTACCCCTCTAGCAGTTAGGAGTGTAGGTCTGTGTTCTGATCTAGTGGGCTCCAGTACCGCCTGGTAGTTCTGTCCATTGAGACCTATTGCTGCCCTACACCAAATTAGCATTTCACTCATTGGGGGAATCACAATGGGTATCGGGTCTGTCACCCGTACATTACCAATCTCACGACCTGTTAGTTTTACCTGCTGCTGGTACAGGAGGGCTCGAATTTCCTTCTGGAGCACCTTCCTCTGCCCCGGTTTGGCAGTGTCAGCCATCTGTTGGAGTAAGAACAACACTTCTCCCAAACAGTTGCCAACTACATTTGTACCAAGTATCATATACAAGTCTGTATCACCGGGGTTAGACTCAACTACAATCAGCCCTTGCTCGTTTAGTTCCGCTCTCCCCACCTTCACTGTCACGTCCTTAACCCCTACTAGGTTAATAGGAAGGCCATTGGATGCATACACAGAGAGATTTGGGGCTGGCAGATGGAGTTCATCTAGGGACCAGTACCTTTTGTAGAGGATGTCAGGTATGATGGTTACCTGTGACCCGGTGTCCAATAGTGCAGGTATTGCTATCCCATCCAGCACGATAGACAGGAAAGGCCTTCCTCCTACAAACCGGTGGTACCAACTTGATGGGCCTGGTTGGTCTACTCCTGGGTGTCGGCCCTCGGCCCCAGGGTTTGCCCGTTTAAAGGACAGGTCCGGGTGGTATGGCCTGCCTTGTGGCAAAGGTAGCAGACGAATTCTCGGGGTGGCGTTGTCCTCCTTCTTCTCCTCATCCAGGGGACATCCTCAGGACTGTCGGCGAGTAGGATCCTTCCCTCCGGCTTGGGCTCCGCCTGTAGCTGCAGGGCGCTCAGGACAGTGGTCAGGGTTTTACTTAGCTGACGCACTTCAGAGCGCAGGCTGTCCTGCTCGCTAGGGGGCACTGTTTGCATCTTTGTTTCAGCCGTTAATGAAGGAGCAGTGGGTGCTGCAGGCACTGGGGTGGCCCCACCCTGGTAACACTGGATAGCAGTATCTGATGGTTCCAGGGGCTGCAGACCCTTAATAGCCATGTCCTTCAGGGCGTCAAAGGTGGCATTTGGATGATCTAAGGCCCACCACCATACGGTTCTGCTCTCCTCCTGGGACCTCAACCCCCGGATGAATTGTTCTATCAACATTTTGTCCTCATCATGTATGCTGGCTGGACTAACCTGTTTCAGGGCCAGAGGGCCTCTTGTAGACGCCAGGCATAGTCCCGGATACTGTCCTCAGGTTTCTGGGTACAGTGGTAGAACCTCATCCGGAGATCTGTCTCAGTGCGGTTTTCAAAGACAGTTTGCAGTCTGTTAAATATGATAGATACTGATTCCTGGTCTGCGGCTGGCCAGGTTTCAACTTCCCGCTCGGCGGCACCAGTCAATTGTCCCAGCACAACAGCGGCTCTCTGTTTACCAGTCATTGAATACATGTCCAATACACCGCATATCTTTCTCTTGAATCCAGACAGGGTGTCTGGTTTGCCATCATACTGGGGAAGCCATTTTGCTTCGGGGATGTACGGCAGGGCCATGGGCATGACTGGAATCGCTGCTGGTGGGTTGGCTGCTCCGGCCTGAGCAGCGCCGGGTGTGAGTTGAACATCAGGAGCGTTAACTGGTGCTCCAGCGTTTTGCTGGTCGTCGGCCATGGTTGCGCCCCCCTAGTGAACCGTAGCCTACCTCCTTTACTTTTGATCGGGTAGGCCGCAGCTCCGCAGGCGACGGTCTCTTTCCAGGACCTTGCGTTTCCCTCACGGCTGATGTCAAAGCGTGCGCTTGACAACCGTTTCCTTCCAGGACCTGACGCTTCCTGGTTCGGCGTCGAGGCGCGAGGCGGGGCCTGGGCTTTGTGCGCTACCAACAGTCACGCCTCTCTGGTTCCTGCGGTTACGCCCCTCTTCTTCTCGCGTGGCGACGCGGCAATGGCGGCGATGTTCACCACAGTTTAAACACAGTTCAATTGCGGCACACAGTACCCGGTGGCAACGGGCACGAAATCCTGTTCGTGACGCCAGGAAGAGAGTGTCTCACCTAGGGGGATATAGGGGACTCGGTGCCCGGGGCTTTTACCTTGTTTAGGATGTCACGGCAGTCGGCTCCCGGGCCCGTACTCTGGGGTCTCTCTTGAAAAAGGGGTTTTTGGTCGGTAACAGTTTTTGTCTCGTGATGGCTCCTGTGGTTTCTGGTAACGGATACCAGTGCTGCTGCAGACCTCCGGGGCAGGTGTTAGGGCAGCTGGGTTGGTGCTGCTCTCCACAGGCAGAGCACAGCCCCAGGGCAGTGTAGGTGCAGATGGTGATGCTGGGCGTTGTAGTGCAGAAGAGATGGTGCAGCAGGAGTAACTGACAGAGACAGGAGATTCACTTCAGATGTCAGGTACGGTCCAGGGTACTCGGTAGGAAGGGTACACTTCTGGACTCTCCCCAGTGAGCGGGTATAAGGCCTCCTGGTCCATTTCTCCCTCTCTCTAAGCTCCTGGCCAGCCTGCAACTGGGCCTAGCTTCTGTGTTGTGTTGTTCTCTCACCTGTCACTTGGTAGTAGGACCTTTCTCTGGCAACCACTATCCCTGGATGCTGGGGCCTTCGTGGTTCCTAGTCCTGTAAAGGGTTTAGCTTCAGGTCGACCAGGGATCTGTAATCCTCCTGGTATGCCAGTAATCCCTACTGGGTTTAGAGGACCCTGTAGGCGCGGACCCAGTGTCCGGTTTGTATTCTGAGGTGAGCCTGTGATGCTCCTCTGCCCCCTTAACTCATTTATCATCTCCTCTTTGCCTCCGGCCACACTTGGGGCCCTCAGTACACAGCAGCTCACGTGCTGCTTCTGACGCGCCCAGGGGATGGGGATGACTCGGCGCCCGGGCCTTGTTGCCTGGTCTTGGGGATGTCGCGGTAGTCGGCTCCCGGGCCCGTACCCTGGGCCTCTCTTTAAAAGGGTGAATAATTATGTGAAAGTTCGTGACACCACCTGTGGTGTCTGGTGAGGATCACCAGCGCTGCGGCAGCCCACTGAGGCTGGTGTTAAGGCAGCTTGGGTGGTATAGCTCCCCACAGGTGGAGCTAGGCCTCAGGGCAGCGTGGATGAAGGGATGCGGGACAGGGAGAACCCAGCCGGGTCTGAAGAAGGATAGGCAAACACACAGTTCGCTTCAGTACCTTTTACTGATGGAAGTCCAGGCACATTCCAGAGCACTGTAGGGTGAAGGGTGCATATCAGGATTCTCCCCAGTGAGCGGGTATAGGGCCTCCTGTTTCTTGCCTTTGTGTAGAAAGTTTCTGACCTGCCTGGAGCTAGGCCTAACTTTGTCTCTGTCCTGCACCGGCTGACTTTGTGGTAGGACCTTCTCTTGGAGTACACGCTCCCAGCTTGCGGGGCCTCCGTGACTCCTGGCTCTGGTACGTATCAGCTTTTGGGTGCTCCTGGGACCTGAAGTCTTCCAGGGGTCTCCGGTTGTCTCTACAGGGGAATATACGGCCCTGTAGACGCGGACCCGGTATCCGGTATATGTTTCCTGGGGTGAGCTTGCACAGCTCCTCTGCCCCCAATGCTACTCACCCCTCTAGCCTTCTGCCTCGCTCGAGGCCCTCACTAGGCTATACACACTAGCGGCAGCTTGCCGCGCTTCACCGCTCTTATGGCGTCGGCACGCCTTGGGCTCTAACTGAGCTCCCTGAGTCTAGCTTGCAGGAGCCTCGTGCTCCACTGCTGAACTATTAGCTGTGTTCTTTAGACTCCTCACAGACTGAGCTCCACTGCAGGCTGACCTCTCCAGCTCATCTACTGCAGGAACTGACTGCCTAGCTCCACCTTCCCTTTTTATATCCCTATCCGGGCTCCCTCTGGTGGTCTGAGGTGGAAGGTGGAGGTGTATGTATGCTATGAGGGCCTCTTGTGGAGGAATCCGTCCATGCACCCCTCTAGGATCTGTGGCACTCATTCGCAGCAGGGGCGCCATATTCCCTCCTAGCAAAGCTCAGCACTCCCGGGCTGAAGTACATTTTGAAACAACAATATAACATGAACAATAACAATCTTTCCTTTATGGGAGGCACATTCTTAAACGTTGCATATAACATTAATAAGTAATAAATAGATATATGTATTGGAATAAGCAACCTAGAAGTTCAAGTCTCTTTTGGTGAGGTTGCTCAATGGGGCGCTCCAAGGAGTGCAAATATTTACAAAGAAAAGTCTTTGGGCTGCACATAGTCCTCAGCCACAGAGTTCTTAAGTACCCATACGGGTAATGAGAAGTAAATTGGTAAAGTGTCCATATCACTTGAATTGTCCATTAATGAAGGCAAAAATATAAGTTAAATGCATATAAAAGGCAATGAATACATGGCAATATACAAGATAATACAGTAATATACAATACAATGCTATATAATACCCCAGGGGTAACTATCTACACTTGTCAGAAGTTTAACTATTTTACTCAGTGTATCTGACAGGGGGTTGACCTCTCGTAGTACGTGTAGATCTGCGTAGTGCGGTGGTCTGTGTAGTATCAGTATTGTCAGCTACACGGTTTGTTCTACTAGTAATGGTATTGAGAAACTGCCTTAACCTCCCTTTGGGCCTGGCAAGTTCACCGTTGGCTGGGCCTTCCTGCTCTTCTCCTGCCGGGGATCCTTCGTCCGGGGATTCTTCTTGAGCTGGCTCTTCTGCAGCACTTGCAGGTTCAACTTGCTGTGGAGGGTCCTCTGGCTGTTGAAAGAAGTGGATCACAGGTATTATTACTGCTCATCCTAGTTGAGGTCAATCTGCCAGGAAGTCTCCTAAGTCAGTATGGATTACTGCTTCTTTAGGTTCCTCCAGGATAATGAGAGGCACTTCTCCTTGGGGCTTTAGCAGATCTGGACACAACTTCAGGTGGTCTCTAGATACCGTAGCAGTTGTTCTTCCCCCGTCTCTGCTAATCAAACAGGTTTTCTTATTATCAAATCTTGAATTCAACACAGTGTAGGGTTCTCTCTCCCACTGGTCATCAAGTTTGTGGTTTCTTCTCTTCCTTTTTAACACTACTGCACCAGGTGTGAAGGGACCTGCTGGGGCACCTCTGTTGTATTGAGCTTCCTGCTTGTCCCTCACCCGAGTGAGACTGTCTTCGACACAGGCTTGTACTCTTCTGTACTGCTCCTGTCTGGTCGTGTCCCAGTCCTCAGTGGTCATATCAGCTTCAGGCTCGACAACACCAAGCTCCAGGTCCATGGGCAACTTTCCTGGTCTTGCTCGCATGAGATATGATGGAGTGCAATTGATGGAACTTACAGGTATGTGATTGTACAGATCTACCAGGTCAGGTAGTAGGTCTGGCCACTGGTTCCTCTCCTCAAGTGGTAAGGTCTTCAGCAGGTCGATGACGATGTTGTTCATCTTTTCACAGAGGCCATTGGTTTGTGGGTGGTACTGTGTAGTTCTTATCTTCTTACACCCGTAGAGATGGCAGAACTCTTTGAACAACTCAGCCTCAAAGGTTGGGCCTTGGTCCTTCAGCACCTGCTCAGGGTATCCATGGGGCCTGCAGAAACAAGCCTGGAACGTTTTTGCTGCTGTCTCTGCCGTCAGGGCTTTGACGGGGGCGACCACCAGAAACCTGGAGTAGTGATCCACCATGGTCAGGGCATAGGAGTACCCTGACCTGCTGGGTGATAGCTTGACATGGTCCAGGGCCACTATCTACAGGGCTCGAGTCGTCTTGAGGGGTTGCAGGGGTGCCTTCTGGCTGCTGTAGTCTTTTCTTCTGAGGCTACAGCGTCCACAGTTTCGGCACCACCGCTCAATGGAGCTGCACATTCCTACCCAGTAAAATCGACACTTCAGCAGGGTCTCTAGCTTCTTCCAGCCAAAGTGCCCCACCTGATCGTGGTAGGCCTCCAATACCATTTGGATGTCTGTCTTGGGGACCACTATCTGCCATACCATCTCATGGGTTTTAGGATTGACGTACCTCCGGCACAGCTTCTCACGGTAGATAAACAGCCGGCTTCTCTCGTTCCACAGCTGCTTTGCTTGCAGAGACGCTTCCTTCTCCAGGGAGAAACCTTCTTGGGTTATCAGCTCCTTGATACGGCTAACAACCGGGTCACTGTCCTGGGTCTCTTTCCAGCTGTGGTGAGGCAAAGGGTTTAACGTCTTCCCACGCTGCCTCCTGGGGGCTCGTTGCTCGTGGATCATCCCATTCCGGTGAAAGGCAGGCAGCTCAATCTCCTCCAGGTTATCCACTTCTTCTTCTGTGTCTGACTGGTGAGGCATCCTGGACAGGGCACAGGCGTTGGCGTTCTTGCGGCCTGCCCGGTATTTAATTGTGAATTGGTAGTTTGACAGCCGAGCCATCCATCGCTGCTCCATGGCTCCTAGCTTGGCTGTTTCAAGATGGGTCAAGGGGTTGTTATCAGTGAAGGCAGGAGGCCAGGTAGTGCTTGAACCTTTCAGTGATGGCCCAGACCAAGGCCAGGAACTCTAACTTAAAGCTGCTATAGTTCTCTGGGTTTCTCTCAGTCGGGCGGAGCTTCCTGCTTGCGTATGCAATCACTTTCTCTTGGCAATTCTGCTTCTGACTTAGGACAGCTCCCAGTCCTTCGTTGCTGGCATCAGTATACAGCAGGAAAGGTTGGCTGTAGTCAGGGTAGGCTAGGATCTCGTTGCTTGTCAGGATCTCCTTCATCTCTTGAAATGACTCGGCTTGCTCCTTACCCCAGTGGAATGGATTTCTGCCTTTGGGGGACTGTCCTACCAAGAGGTCTTGCAGAGGGGCTGCTTTCTTAGTGTAGTCTTTTACAAACCTCCGGTAGTATCCTGCTAGTCCCAGGAACTGACGCACCTCCTTGAGGTTCTTCAGCTCCGGCCACTTCTGGATGGCAGTGACCTTCTCCGGGTCTGGTGCTACCCCTTCTGGACTGACAATATGCCCCAGGTACTGTACCTTTCTCTTGAGCAGGTGGCACTTTGAGGGCTTCAGCTTCATCCCATACCGGGAGAGTGACTCAAATACCTCCGCCAGGTGCTTCAAGTGGTCCTCATACGTTTTGGAGTACACTATCACGTCATCCAGGTATAGTAACACAGTCTCGAAGTTGCGGTGTCCCAAGCAGCACTCCATCAATCTCTGGAACGTTCAGGGGGCATTGCAGAGTCCAAACGGCATACTGTTGAACTCGCAGAGTCCCATCGGGGTCGTGAAGGCCGTCTTCTCCCGATCCTCCTCAGCCACAGCTACTTGCCAGTACCCACTAGTAGGTCAAGGGTAGAAAAGTAATTTGCAGACTTTAAGGCAGCCAGGGATTCCTCAATACGGGGTAAAGGGTATGCATCTTTATGTGTAATGCGATTTACTTGTCTGTAATCTACACACATTCTCATTTCCATCCTTTTTCCTAACTAAAACTAGGGGAGCTGCCCAGGGACTACAACTATCCCTTACTAACCCTAGCTTCTTCATATCGTGCAACATCTCCTTGGCTTTCTGGTTGTGTGCTGGTGGTATAGGCCTGTAACGTTCTTTGATGGGTGGATGATCACCTGTGGGGATGTGATGTTGTACCCCCTTAATCCTCCCAAAGTCAAGTGGGTGCTTGCTGAATACCTGCGAGTATTCCTGAACCACCCGGTGTACCCCCTGTTTCTGATGGGCAGGAGTGGTGTCTGTCCCAACATGGAGCTGTTGACACCAATCCTCCACCTGGGTTGCCGGGTCATTATCCTCCACTTCGTCTGGGGAGGTCAAGGACTCCGCCGTGTGAATGGAGTTGTTATTTACAGCGTGTAACTTGGCAACAGTGGCATAGCGTGGTAACCTGACCTCATCTTCCCCATAGTTGAGAAGACGGACGGGCACCCTCCCATTGCGTACATCCACTACCCCTCTGGCAGTTAAGAGTGTAGGTCTGTGCTCTGAGCTAAGGGGCTCTACTACCGCCTGGTAGCTCCGTCCTTTAAGACCTTTTGCTGCTGTACACCAGATAAGCATTTCACTCATTGGGGGGATCACAATGGGTATAGGGTCTGTTACCCGCACATTACCAATCTCACCACCGGATAGCTTTACTTGCTGCTGGTAAATCAGGGCTCGGATCTCCTTCTGGATCGCTCTTCTCTGCCCCGGTCTGGCGGCGTTAGCGAGCTGTTGGAGCAAAAACACCACTTCCTCCAAACAGTTACCAACAATGTTAGTGCCTAGTACCATATTCAGTCCTGAGTCATCAGAGACAGTCTCTGCTACAATGAGTCCCTGGTCCTTCAGCTACATTCTCCCCACCTTTACCGTCACATCCTTAACCCCGACTAGGTTAAGAGGGAGGCCGTTAGAGGCATATACTGAAAAGTCTGGGTTCGGGGTTTGGAGACTGTCCATGGACCAGTATCTTTTGTAAAGGACATCAGGCATAATTGTTACCTGAGATCCAGTGTCCAGCAGGGCAGGTATCGCAATGCCGTCCAGGATTATGGACAGGAAAGGTCTTCCTCCCACGTATCTGCTGTGCCAGTCTGAGGGGCCTGTTGAGTCTATTCCTGGGTGTTGGCCCTCGTACCCAGGGTTTGCTCGTTTAAAGGGCAATCGCGCACTGTGTGGCCTGCCTTCTGGCAGCGGTGGCAGACAAACTCTCGCTGAGGGTGGCGCTGGTTGTTAGTCCTTCCACGGGGTGGCGTCGTCTTCCTCCTCCTCCTCATTCAGGGGACATCCTCAGGGCTGTCGGCTAGCAGGATCCTTCCTTCTGCCTCGGGCTCTGTCCACAGCTGCAGGGCACTCAGTACAGTAGTCAGGGTTTTGCTCAACTGACGCACTTCAGACCGCAGACTATCCAGCTCACTAGGGGATGTTGCTGGAACCTTGGCTTCAGCAGCTACCGGGGAAAAGGTGGACGCTGCAGGCACTGGGGTGGCCCCACCCTGGTAACATTGGATAGCAGTTGTTTCCAGGGGCTGCAGTCCTTTTATAGCCATGTCCTTAAGGGTGTCAAAGGTGGCATCTGGATGATCCAGGGACCACCAACGCACAGTCCTGCTCTCCTCTTGGGACCTCAGTCCCCGGATAAACTGTTCTTTCAGCATTTTATTTTCATCATCGATGCTGGTTGGACTAACCTGTTTCAGAGCTCGCAGGACCCCTTGTAAACGCCAGGCATAGTCCCGAACTCTGTCCTCCGGTTGCTGAGAACAGTTGTAGAACCTTATCCGGAGGTCTGTCTCAGTACGATTCTCAAAGACAGTCTGTAACTTTTTAAAGATTGCGGACACTGACTCCTGGTCTGCGGCCGACCAGGTTTCTACTTCTCGCTCCGCAGCACCAGTCAATTGTCCTAATACAACAGCGGCTCTTTGCTTGCCTGTCATAGAGTACATGTCCAGTATACCGCATATTTTCGGTTTAAATCTAGACAGGGTATCTGGTTTGCCGCTGTACTGGGGGAGCCACTTCGCTCCAGGGATGTACGGTAGGGCCATGGGTATGACAGGGGTTACAAGCCCTGCTGGTGGAGCGGCTGCTCCGGCCTGCTCGGCGTCGAGCGCGGGTTGATCATCAGGTCGGTTAACCGGTACTCCGGTGTTGTGCTGTTCTTCAGACATTCTGGCGCCCCCCTAGCGAACCGTGGCCTACCTTCTTTTCTTCCGGTAGGCCGCAGCTCCGCAGGTGACGGTCTTCTTCAGGACCTTGTGTCGCCTGCGTCCTACGTCAGAGCGTTCAACGGGGCTCCTTCCAGGACCTGGCGCTTCCTGGTTTGACGTCGAGGCGTGGGGCGTGTCCGGGGCTTCGCGCGCTTCAGCAGGTATGCCTCTCAGTTTCCCGCGGTTACGCCCTTCTTCCCGCTCGGGGGCCCAACAATGGCGGCAATCTTCTCCACAGTTAAATACACAGTTTTTGATTAAAGGCGCACAGTACCCGGTGGCAACGGGCATAACACTCCGTTGTTGCAGCGGACACGGAATCCTGTTTGTGATGCCAGAAAAGAGATGACGGGATGGGGAGGACTCGGCGCCCGGGCCTTGTTGTTGGTTTTGGGGGATGCCGCGGTGGCCGGCTCCCGGGCCCGTACCCTGGGGTCACTCTTAAAAAGGGGGAAAATAATGAAATAATGGGGGAAAGGTGTATGGGATAGGAAAAGTTTGTGACGCCACCCGTGGTGTCTGATGAGGATCACCAGCGCTGCTACAGTCCTCTGAGGTCGGTGGTCAGGCAGCTTAGTTGGTGCGGCTCCCCACAGGTGGAGCGGGGCCTCAGGGCAGTGTAGGAAAAGGGATGCAGGACAGAGGGGACCCAGCCGGGTCAGAGGAAGGATAGGCACACACACGACAGTTCACTTCAGTACCTTTACTGGTGGTGTTTCAGGCACGATCCAGGGCACTGTAGGGTAAAAGGTGCATTTCAGGACTCTCCCCAGTGAGCGGGTGTGGGGCCTCCTGTTTCTTGCCTTTTCCTGATAAGTTTATGACCTGCCTGGAGCTAGGCCTAACTTGGTCTCTGTCTAGCACCTGCTGACCTGGTGGTAGGGCCTTCTGTTGGAGATCACACTCCCTGGTCTCTTGGGCCTCTGTGATTCCTGACCCTGGGATAACGGTCAGCTTCTGGTGTTCCTGGGACATGTAGTTCGCCAGGGGTTCCGGTTGTTTCTGCTGGTCCTAGAGATCCTTGCAGACACGGACCCGGTGTCCGGTATATGGTCTTGGGGTGAGCTGGCTAAGCTCCTCTGCCCCCTATGTAGCTCGCTTACTCCACTTGCCTTCGGTCTCGCTCGGGGCTCTCACTAGGCTTCACACTGGCAGTAGGCCTCGCTACTCTTCACCACTCTTATGGCGTCGGCACGCCTTGGGCTCACTAACCTGAGCTCCTCAGTCTGGGCTGGGCTGACAACCTCTCTGGCTGCAGCAGACTGTAGACTTAGACTGTAGATTCCAGACTTAGACTGTAACTGGACTCCTTACAGACTTCAGACTTACTCCAGACTGAACTGCCTAGCTCCACCTTCCCTATTTATATCCTTATCCGGGCTCCCTCTGGTGGTCTGAGGTGGAAGGTGGAGGTGTGTGTGTGCTATGAGGGCCTCTTGTGGAGGAATCCGTCCATGCACCCCTCTAGGATCTGTGGCACCAATGCGCAGCAGGGCGCCACACACACATATCAAACAGATCCTCGGAGTGGTCAAGCTTGGGGTCATATGTCTGCTGTGACTGATAATGGCGGGAGGAAGGAGAACCAGCTTCAGGATTGGATGGGCCAGCCTTCTGTGTATGCACAGTAGACTGTGTGGTCGTGGAAGATTTGTTGTTGCTTGGCAAATGCGTAAAGGCCTTCTCTGCTATCCAAGACAGAATCTGCTCTCGCTCTTCTGGCTTCCACACACGTTTACGTTCCAGACCGGGAAATTTTTCCAGGAACATAGTGGATGCATCAAGCTTCTTCTGACCTGACAGAGACTGAGTGCCTTCTCGCGCACCACTGACAACACCACGTCCACGTCCACGTCCCTTAAGAACAGGCTTTTTTGGCATTTTGGGTCTTGTTGACAGATTTTCAGATGTTGATGGCACAAGCCAAGCTAGCCGTCACACCCAAAATAGTGGGTAAAATGGGCTGGTGCGTGCTTGGT
The DNA here is from genome assembly GCF_046119375.1 of Phyllobates terribilis. Classification (NCBI taxonomy): domain Eukaryota; kingdom Metazoa; phylum Chordata; class Amphibia; order Anura; family Dendrobatidae; genus Phyllobates; species Phyllobates terribilis. Next base: position 646,069,358 of record NW_027362771.1, read on the forward strand.
AGCAGGCAGTAGGAAATGTTTGGACTACTGCTTTGCGTAGGGCACCAAACGCTTATTAAGTGGACTAATGTGGACAGAAGGCAGGCTCTGACCCCAAAAACAGCGGGGAAAATAGACCGGCGCTTAAAAAAAAGGCAGCACACAATGCTAATTCTGTGTGTGCTGGAAAAATATTGCTTTGCCTCTGACAAGAGCTGTTTTAAGATTGACACTTGAAGAACACTTTATCCTCTCCCTACCTAATACACAATCTCTCCCTCCCTGTCCTCTGACTTTGTTGTGAGTCTTCAGCTCTGAAAAGAGCTATTTTTTGGTGGTATTATGGAGCTAGTGAGCGGCTCCTTTGACCCCTTTCCGACCTGGTTGGAAAGGCCGGTTCAGCGGGGGCTCCGGCGCTGAGCCCGCACTGAACCGGGCACGTCAGCTGATTATTACAGCTGACATGTGCCCGCAACAGCCACGGGTGGAATCCCGATCCACCCGCGGCTGTTAACCAGTTAAATGCCGCTGTCAATCTCTGACAGCGGCATTTAACTCGCGCTTCTGGGAAGCGTGTCCTAAGCCCCGCCCATCGGTGACCCCATCTAGTGATCGCAGGTTCACCAATGGGTGGGCATGACAACCCAGGGTCTGCAGCAGACGCCTGTGGTTGTCATGTCTCAATTGCTATGAGCGCCACCTAGTGGTCGGCGCTCATAGTAAGTGAGGACATCTGCTGTATACAGGTGATCTGCTCATCGCCTGTATGCAGTAGAAGCAATCAGACTACTGCTGCTTCTAGTCTCCTATGGGGGCTATTGAAACATGCAGAAAGTGTAAAAAATTTTTTTTAAAAAATATTAAAAAAATAAAAAATATATAAAAGTTGAAATCACCCCCCTTTCGCCCCATTCAAAATAAAATAATTAAAAAAAAAAACCACATACACATATTTGGTATCGCTGCGTTCAGAATCGCCCGATCTATCAATATAAAAAAAGAATTAATCTGATCGGTAAACGGCGTAATGAAAAAAAAATTCTAAATGCCAGAATTACGTTTTTTTGGTCGCTGCAACATTGCAATAAAATGCAATAACGGGCGATCAAAACATCGGATCTACCCCAAAATGGTATTACTAAAAACTCGGCTCGGCGCGCAAAAAATAAGCCCTCACCCGGCCCAAAATCACTAAAAATGGAGACGCTACGGGTCTCGGAAAATGGCATCATTTTTTTTTTAGCAAATTTTGGATTTTTTTTCACCACTTAAATAAAAAAGAACCTGTACATGTTTGGTGTCTCCGAACTTGTGATAACCTGGAGAATAATGATGGCAGCTCAGTTTTAGCAATAAGTGAACGTGGTAAAAAAAGGACCCAAAAAACAACTGTGGAACTTCATTTTTTTGCAATTTCACCGCACTTGGATTTTTTTCCCCCGTTTTCCAGTACACGATATGGTAAAACCAGTGATGGCGTTTAAAAGTACAACTCGTCCCGCAAAAAATAAGACCTCACACGGCCATATTGAACGAAACTTAAAAAAGTTCTGGCTCTGGGAAGAAGGGGAGCAAAAAATGAAAACACAAAACCAGAAAGACCCAAGGTCGTTAAGGGGTTAAACTGTCCCTGCTCGAGTGTCTCTCCCTCCTTACTCTACACAGAACTAGTATACACTGCAGGTAGCCATGAAAAGGGCTTTTGTTTTATCAAGAGGCCTAAACACTCCCTAGCAGCTCAGCGATCTCTCCCTATGCTTGTAGAACGCTCCGGACGCAATGTGCACAAAATGGCGGCGGCAGGGCTTAAATAGACCCTATGATGCTGGGCGGCCAGCCAATCACAGTAATGCCACAACCAAGATGTCTGCGGCATTACTGTGATAGGTCAAGAAGCCCAGCATGTTTAGTGCAAGGCGGGACATCCGAATATAGCGAGGCAATATAACGAGTAACCCGAATACCGTAATATCCGTGCGAATAGCGAATAGTAACGAATACACTCGCTCATCACTAGTCTTTATCTACTGGGTTGGCTGTAGTGGAAGAGGTGTCGGTCCTAATTATACTATTTGTACTGTTGTGAAATTGATGCCACTTTGCTGGTGTCTGCCACTAATTTTTGGAAATGTGGAGATACCTGATTGGGTCTCCATTTGCTGGGATGGGTGTAGTGGAAGAGGTTTTGGTCTCCATTATACTACTTCTAATCTGGTGAAATTGATGCCACTTTGATGGTGTTAGGCCCTAATTTTTTCAAATGTGAACACTCCTGATTGGGTCTCTTTTCTTTTCAAAATTCTTTTATATTATTATCAAAGAGTAAATTTCACATACAGGTTCGAGACTTACTCAAGGAACAAAATTAAGTAATGTATAATAAACGATTGTTAAGCAATATGAAAACAAGTGTGGCGCCCCTGAGGGTTCGACCGCCACAGGGATGCTGCACTTCTCTAATGGAGTCGTGTTCCTCCTCTGACGTAAGAACAGTGCGATGGTCAGGACCCTCCCTCCACATCCAACACCACACTTCTCCCACCAGAGGGGGCTATTAGGCACCAGGTGCTGCCCCTACTGGGGGTTGGGAGACTGGGGAACCAAGAGATAGGGGAACCAATTAGTGGGTGAGGGTGGAGGATTCACATTTTAGTTACACTTTAAATTTCATATTTAATTAAAAGCCATCTTGGTTCTGGGTTCTTTGATCGTGATCTCCCTCCCTGAGCGTGGATCCAGTGTGGACCTGCAGAGGATGGAGACACGGCCCTCGTATCCTGGCCTTGGGTCGAAGCTCAGGAGTGTAGCTCCACCGCAAATGGATCCCGGGGGGGATATAGACGGAGTGGTATACGCCACTTGTCCTCACCAAGCTGATCTATTCAGAGGGATTCCGGCCCCCGACACCTGACCTTGCTACTCTATGTCCTGGTTAGGGAAGTCCGGTAGGCCCTGAGGATCCCACCGGGTAACGGAGGGAGCGGAGCTGTCACCCGTACCCTTTTTCTGAGTGAAGTTCAGAGAGAGACCCGGCCTATCTACACACACACAGACAGGAAAGGACCTGGTCTGAAGTCTAGGAACACTCTGGTGCGGGGTCCTGATTGAACACTGGACTTACTCGGAGGTTGTTGGACCCCCCCCCCCCATCTCTGGTGACCGCAGAACTCCGCGAGGAGCAGGGAGAAGCCTTTCAACTGCAATCTCCACTGTGAGTAAAACCCTGGAAGTTGACCCCTATGGCCTCCGGACTCTTTATTCTGCATTACACCGCACTACGCAGCACCAGACCTCCTATACTACAACCCCCTCTATCCTGTCTCTCTGCCCTGAGGCCCTGCTCCGCCTGTGGGGAGTAGTACCAACGATGGCTGCCATAACATCGTGCCTCAGCGGTCTTCAGCAGCGCTGGTGGCCTTCACCAGGTGCCACAGGTGGCGTAGTCGAGAGCAGCCACTCAACCCGGATAAGCCCGGACCATCCTTTTTAATGTGACGGCCCTGGGCACGGAGCGGGTCCTGGCCACGGCTGCACCCCCCCATCGACAACATAGGACCCGGCTCCGAGTCCCCCATCTCCCAGGGTAGGGCTTCCACGCGTCACACAACTTGGCGTAGTCGGCAGGATTGCGTGCCCCCAGCAAGGGAGGGAATTGCCAATTGCTACCGGGTACCGTGTGCCTTACACCTTAGACTGTCATTTCCACTTAAAATGGCGCCTGCCCAAGAAGAACAGACGCCATAGTGCATCAGGAAGACGGTCTTCTAACACCTCCTATCGTGGGCCAGACTCCCACTCGGCGCCAAAAGTGTGGACCGCCCCTTCCATCAGAGACTGTCCACGGGGTAATGCTCGTCAAAATGGATGGGCTGAACGAAGGCGTGTCTGTCAGCATACTGCCCGGGAGCCGCCCCGAAGGAGGAGGGAAAAAGAAAAACAACAAGGTGCGGCCATAGCAGTTGGAGTTTGGCGACCTTCAGGAGCGGACATGGATGCTGCTGGAGCGCAACAAACGGAACCTTCCGAACCCGGCCCAGGTTCTTCTCCCAGCAGGGAGCGAAGCGGCAAGATCCTTACAGCGGGAGATATTGAATTTCTCCCCCAGGAAGCCCCGGGCCTTGCGCGGAGACTGGATGAGGCCCAGAAAGCGGCGTCTGCGGCGTGGCGGGAGGAAATGCTGCTGCGCATCCGGACCTGCCGCCAAGGAGCCGAAGCTCAGGGAGAAGCGGTGACAGAGGTCGCAAGCAGCCCAGAGGCGGGTGAGTGTGCTACCCCTGCCCCGGCTGCTGGGCCTACCGTGCCCGTACTGGACCTCATGGCCGAGTATCTGCTGCCCGGCGCGGTCACCTGGGAGCAGGTCTTTGCCCCGGAGCTACAAGCTTCTGCTATCGGTGGGGACCTGCACTGCCGCCCAACTCCTGACTCGGAGGAGCCTAAGTCTGCTGGGGTATCCACCGACCCCAACCCGGACTGGTCCGCACTTGCAGAGGACCCGCAGCGGCCCCTGATGACACCGCTGCCCGCACCGACAGTCACCTGGCCGGCGGCTGAGGAGTGGGCCTGGGACAACCGGGGGGGGGGACGACCTGATGGGCTTCTCCCGGGAGACCTGGACTGAAGCGCGCAGGAGGAGCGAGCAGTGATGTCAGCAGATCCTCCAGCTCGACCGGGAGCAACGCCAGAGGGAGGTCCGCTGCGAGCGCCTCGAGGTGCGCGCTAAGGCTGCAAAGTCCTGGGCCCGCCAAGAGGAGGCAACCCGTCCAAGCCCCCGTGTGGAAGGGCAAGTTGTCTGCTTTCACCACGAGGCGGGATGGGGATTCATACGGAGTTCCCAGCATGAGGACGACGTTTTTGTCAGCAGGCGGGACGTCGAGCCGCAGCTGAAAAAGGGACACCCTGGCCGGAACCTCTTTCCGGGTGACATAGTCACGTACACCCGCCACCATGGGGTGCGGGGGTGATACGCCCTGGATGTCCACAAGGTGTCCAGGAGCGATGCCCCCTCGCGTTCGGCCATAGAGGACAGGTCAGCCTCCGTCGGGAGGAATGAGCCTTTTCCCCGGAGGGGACCCGAGAATTAAGCAGCCCCGGCGGCTGTAACCTGTTTAAAAGTTGTGTTTATGTTTTACCATGTTTTTCCCCGGTTTTTCTAGAGACATTTGTCCCTGCGGACTTGCAGCAGACAGACTCCTAATCTGTAAATAGTTTGCATCTCTTTAGGTGCTCCTTATTGGTTTTATGTAAAACCGCGGCTATTTCTACCTCAGACCTCAGAAGAAAAACCTGTCTGGAGTGGCTCTCCTGGAGGTCCAACTCAGGATCTTCATGCCCTGCAGCCACCCCAGGGCCTACGTTGGGGGTTTGGGACAGGTCCCTCGCGCTTCTGAACTGATATTTCGTCCTTGCACTTTAACCTGTCTGTCTTTTCAAAAATATCTCTGGATGGTTTTTTACTTTTATAATTTTTTAGTTTTGTACTTTTATATTATATGCTGTTAGTAACGTTAAAGAAGAAGTGCCTCCCATAATGGGAAGATTGTTTTTTTTTGTTGTCAAAATATAAAAAGACTGTACCAGGTATTGCTCTTTTGCAGCCCGCGAACGTGCTGCGTTTCACCGGGGGGGAATGTGGCGCCCCTGAGGGTTCGACCGCCACAGGGATGCTGCACTTCTCTAATGGAGTCTAGTGTTCCTCCTCTGAGGTAAGAACAGTGCGATGGTCAGGACCCTCCCTCCACATCCAACACCACACTTCTCCCACCAGAGGGGGCTATTAGGCACCAGGTGCTGCCCCTACTGGGGGTTGGGAGACTGGGGAACCAAGAGATAGGGGAACCAATTAGTGGGTGAGGGTGGAGGATTCACATTTTAGTTACACTTTAAATTTCATATTTAATTAAAAGCCATCTTGGTTCTGGGTTCTTTGATCGTGATCTCCCTCCCTGAGCGTGGATCCAGTGTGGACCTGCAGAGGATGGAGACACGGCCCTCGTATCCTGGCCTTGGGTCGAGGGGCAGGTTGCAGATCATGTATGTCTCAGCCCGGTCAAGGACCATGACCAAGAAGGCTCGGAGCTCAGGAGTGTAGCTCCACTGCAAATGGATCCCGGGGGGGGGGTGCAGACGGAGCGGTATACGCAACCTGTCCTCACCAAGCTGATCTATTCAGAGGGATTCCAGCTGCAAAAGGGGTACCGGCCCCCGTCACCTGACCCTGTTACTCTATGTCCTGGTCAGGGAAGTCTGGTAGGCCCTGAGGATCCCACCGGGTAACGGAGGGAGCGGAGCTGCCACCCGTACCCTTTTTCTGAGTGAAGTTCAGAGGGAGACCCGGCCTATCTACACACACACACAGACTGGAAAGGACCCGGTCTGAAGTCTAGGAACACTCTGGTGCGGGGTCCTGATTGAACACTGGACTTACTCGGAGGTTGACGGACCCCCCCTCCCGTCTCTGGTGACCGCAGAACTCCGCGAGGAGCAGGGAGAAGCCTTTCAACTGCAATCTCCACTGTGAGTAAAACCCTGGAAGCTGACCCCTATGGCCTCCGGACTCTTTATTCTGCATTACACCGCACTACGCAGCACCAGACCTCCTTTACTACTACGCCCTCCATCCCGTCTCTCTGCCCTGAGGCCCTGCTCCGCCTGTGGGGAGTAGTACTAACGACGGCTGCCATAACATCCTGCATCAGCGGTCTGCAGCAGCGCTGGTGGCCTTCACCAGGTGCCACAGGTGGCGTAGTCGAGAGCAGCCACTCAACCCGGATAAGCCCGTACCATCCTTTTTAATGTGACGGCCCTGGGCACGGAGCGGGTCCGGGCCACGGCTGCACCCCCCCATCGACAACATAGGACCCGGCTCTGAGTCCCCCATCTCCCAGGGTAGGGCTTCCACGTGTCACACACAAGCAAGAAGAGAGATGGAGTTTGCACTATGATAGTGTTTCAGTTCTCGGAGAACCGGACGGACCGGTTGTAGTGCGGAGTGTAAAGGTACCGTCTCACATAACGACGCACCAGCGATCCCGACAACGATACGACCTGGCCGGTATCGCTGGTGCGTCGCTAAGTGATCGCTGGTGAGCTGTCAAACAGGCAGGCTCACCAGCGATCAGGGGAGCAGCGACATCGTGGAAAGAATCTTTCCACGATGTCCTGCTCCTGGTTACCAGCCTGCTGAAGCAGGAGCAGGCTGGTAACCATGATAAACTGCGGGTTACTAGGGGCACACGCGCACTTAGTAACCCGCTGTTTATCATGGTTACCACTCTGCTACGGTGAGCGGGAGGTTACCGCTCACTTTAGCAGGCTCGTAACCATGATAAACAGTGGGTTACTAAGTGCGTGTGTGCCCCTAGTAACCCGCAGTTTATCATGGTACCAGCCTGATCGCTGCTCCCGTTGGTCACACACAGCGATGTGTGCTGACCACCGGGAGGGCAAGGACCAAAAAATGGTCCAGGACACTTTGCAGCGATCAGCGACCTCACAGCAGGGGCCTGATCGCTGCAAAGTGTCACACATAGCGACATCTCTGGTGAGGTCGCTGTTGCGTCACCAAAACCGTGACACAGCAGCGATCTCGCTATGTGAGACGGGGGCTTTAGTCTGTTGGAAGGGTAAAGTAAAACATATTGAGCCCACTCATGTGTTCTAAACTTGCCTGAGAATCAAGGTGTTTAGAACCAGCGATATATGTATAAATTTAAATAAAGATTAATAGAGAGTAAGATAAAGGAGAGAGTAGAGATGGAGAGTAGATACAGTAAGGGGGGGGGGGGTAGATGGAAAAGGGGAAGAGAAGGATATGGGATAGGGATCTATAAGTAATCCATGGTTGCCAAATGTCTAGGAAGGAGACCTGAGTGTGGTTCACCAGTGACATAGTTTCTGCTACGTGGTAAAGCATATGAACCTTGTCCTGGAGGTGCAGTAAGGTGGGAAGGTTAGTGGTTTTCCAGTGGATCGGTATTAACAGTTTGGCCGCAGCAATAATATGTTGAGCCAAGATCGATGTCTTTCTATGATCAGGCCAGATCAAAAAGTTCAACAAAACTGTCTCTGGTTTCAGGCGCAAGTTTTTCTTTACCACAGTGTGAATAAGGTTCTCTACTTGTTGCCAGAAATTGAGGATGATGGAGCATTGCCACCAAATGTGAAAGTAGCTACCAGAACCCGTTCCTGCACTCCAGCCAGAACTCCGGAGAGGTGTATGAAACCATCTCGTGACTATTTTGAAAGAGTTCTCTTGTGCTCGGACACACTGGATCGGGCCATGGGAGTGCTTATAGATATAGAGAGTCTGGGCCGGTGTGAAATGGTAACCTAAGTCTCATTCCCAATGAAAAATATATGCTCTCTTTGGGCAGGTGTCAGAGGTTAGTAGGGTCTGGTAGATAGTAGAGAATATTTTTTTAGGTCTAGTGATCCTAGTGCAAAGCATTTCATAATTGGTTGGAGCTCTGGAAAGATTGGAATGCTTAATATGTCGTTTTATAAATTCTTTGATGGAACCATATTGGACAAAGTTTAGAGACGATAGGCTTGGGTGAAGCTGTAAATCCGGTAGTGGGGCGAGCAAACCTTCCCGTAGTAAATGATCGATAGAGATGTTAGAGTACTTTAGTCGGTCTCTAGTTTGCCCTGAGTGTGGCATTGAATGGGCTAGAATGTCCGAGAGCCTAAGTATGGGGGAGAGAGACGGGGTTAAGATGTCACTGGAGTCTTGCCATATTTTGAGTGTGACTTTAGTATGAGAGTTTGGTAAAGAAGTGTTAGGTCGGTTGTGGGACTGTGTTAGGAAAAGGGATCTGAGAGGGAGAGGGGCAAGTGCCTCCTCCACCTCGACCCATTGCTTATCTTCGGAGCCTCTTACGATGTCCACCGTCCTAGACAGAATTGTGGCTCTATAGTAGCGCCTGATGTCTGGTGCGCCCATCCCCCCACACATCCTTGGCATGGCCAACAAGCGGTGAGAGATGCGGGCCTTTTTACTCTTCCAGATGTATGAAGAGAAAAGAGAATTCACCATCTGAAGATAAGACAAAGATATTTTTATGGGCAACATCTGAAATAAGTAAGTAAATTTAGGCAGAATCAGACTTTTCAATACATTCTTCCTCCCCATCCACGATAGGTAGGAGTCTCTCCACTGCTTAATGAGATTTACTGTGGAGTCAAGCAGAGGAGGAAAGTTCAATTTAAATAATTCTCCGTCCGTTCTGCCTATCTTCACCCCAAGGTATGTGATATGGGTCTTAGGCCAAGTGAAGGGGTATAAGTTTTTCAGTTTTGCTAGGGAGTGTGTGGGTGTTAGAACTCTCCTGTTAGGTTTTTTCTATCTTGCTGGTCACATGACCTTGTTTGCCTATTTAATCCTGCTCCGCCCTACTGGCCTTGCTGGACTTCATTGTAATTTCTACTCTTAAGTTAGCCTGGTGCTTAGTTACCTTTCTCAGTCAGTTTAGCTTGGTCTTCGGACCTTTATGTTCTATGTTGTGTGTTTGTCTTTTACTGCTACAATTTCTGCTAGGAGGCGCCAAACTTTATCCCAGTCCCTAGTTCTTGTAGGGATCCCTCCCTTGCATCTATAGGTCTTCGTACAGACTAGCCGAGGACTTTAGCGGGTCTGATCGCAGGATCAGGTTCCCCGTTACATCGTAGGGATCTAGCTTAGTTCTATTGTAGGGACAGATCTCCTTTCTTTCCTTAGTACTTGTAGCAGATCATAACAGTGGGGACATGAAAGTCCAGAGCTTCGGATTTGGTAAGGTTTATTTTGAAATTAGAGAGGCTGCCGTATTGCTCCACCAGTGCCATCAAGGCAGGGAGACCCCTTAGAGGATTGGTTAAGAGGACCAGAAGGTCATCAGCAAAACTGCCGTTTTAAAATGTGAGTTGTGTATTCTGATGCCCTCTATCCTCTGATTTTCTTGTATTGAGATCAATAAAGGCTCCACTGCCAGGACAAACAACAGCGGAGACAAGGGACAGCCTTGTCTGGTCCCTTTGCGTATGGTAAATGTGTTTGACAAGGAATTGTTGATCTTGATGCGTGCAGTCGGGTTATGGTACATAGCCATAATGGCAGTAACCAGTGCAGGTGGTAAGCCGAAGCGTAGAAGTGTCTCCTCTAAGTAGATCCAGTCCACCCTGTCGAAGGCTTTTTCAGCATCTGTACCCAGTAGTACTAAAGGGATCTTGTGGGCTTTGGCATATTGAAGAAGGTGCAAAATTTTGTGAGTATTGTCCTTTCCCTCTCTCCTGCCCACAAATCCAGTTTGATTCAATGAGATAAGATTTGGCAAGAACTCGGCAATCCTACGTGCAAACATACTGGCCAGTAGTTTCAGGTCAACATTCAACAGAGATATTGGTCTGTAGCTGCTACATAGGGTCGGGTCTTTGCCATCTTTATGTATTAATGATATTTTGGCTTCGAGCATTTGTTGTGGAAGGGGTTGACCCTCTAATGTTTCATTACTAATCTTCAGAAGATGGGGCAAGAGGAGAGGGGCGAAAGTTTTGTAGTATTGCGCAGAGAACCCATCTGGACCAGGGGCTTTGCCTTTCGGGCACCTCGACAGGGTGGACCGAAGTTCCTCTAGTGTGAAAGTTTTAGATAGTTTGTTTTGTTGAGATGTTGTTAATACAGTGTTCGCAGAAAGTGAGCAGTGTCTGACATTCTCTGCATCTCATGAGCTTCTGTGTCATTTGGGCGAAGATTATATAGCTGTGAATAGTATTCCAGAAAGGCCGTCTCAATATGAGTGGGGTTCTGTGCTGTAACACCACTGGAGTTCACGATGGAGTGGATGTGGGTGCGGGCTTGTCTTTTGCGGAGGCGGGATAAAAGACATTTGGAGGCCTTATCTCCATGTACAAACATCCTGTTTTTCCACGACGCATACTTTTTCGCCGAACTGACATTGAGAATATCTTTCAATTTTTGTCTCTTGCTGGTGATGGAGGCCAAAGTTATATTGTCATTGTTTTTTTTTGTGGCGCAGCTCCAGCTCTGCTATATTGTAGTATAAGCTTTGAACTTCTTGATGTCTCTTTTTATTATAATAAGATGCAATGGAGATTTATGTGCTTCCCAAAGGGTCTGGGGGGGAGGTCCCCTCTATTTCGTTTTGTTGGAAAACCCGGATATCAGGTAAGCCCAGAAGTGCTTCATTTATCTGCCAAGATCTGGGACCTGAGCGCATTCCGGGTGTAATTATTGATAGTAATACAGTGGCGTGGTCTGAGTAAACGTTCGGGGTTATATTTGCAGTAGATAGTCTAGGCAGGAGCGATCTTGGTACAAAAATGTAATCTATACGGTGGTAGGATTTATGAGGATTGGAATAGAAAGTGTAATCTCGTACGGAGGGATTTAAGCATCTCCATGAGTCAATTATCTGCATAGAATTAAGAGTGGTACGCAGTCTCACTAGATCTCTAGGAGAGATAGCGCTTTTTTGTTTGGAAGTATCCAGCATAGGTTCCAGCGCAATGTTGAGGTCTCCTCCAATCAAGAGAACATCCTCTCTAAAGATCTCTATCTTTTTTAGAGTCGATATTAACCATTTAACCATTTTTTTGTTGGGTGAGTACAGGCTACATAGGGTCACCAATGACCCATTGAGTAACCCCTTAACACATATGTAGCACCTTTGAGGATCTACGAGGGATTCTCTGAACTGGAATGAAATTCCCGCAGCATAGCGATGGAGACTCCTCTCGAGCTAGACTGGGTTGAGGTGGCATGGTACCATGTGTCATAGAGTGAACGCTCAAAGTTCAGCAATCTGTTGGGTTTAAAATGGGTCTCCTGGATGAATAGCACATCCGCCTTTTGTTTTTTAAGTCTATGTAGTGTGGGGTGTCTGGAGCTTGGCGAGTTTAGACCATGGGCGTTTAGGGATGCAAAAGTAATTACCTTATCGCCGTCTGTCGTGGTGGTATAGGTCTTTCTCAGGTGGCGTTTCCCGTGGAAAGAAGCTATTTGTGCCTATGGGGATTAGGAGATGGAAGGGAATAGGAAGAGGGGAAGAAGGGGAGGAAAGACTAGAAATCAAAGAGAAATGGAAAAGGATAAGTATTAGTTTTGTTAATTGAAAACAATATATAACAATTCCAGATTCAAACTCAAACCACATATATAATGCGTGGCATTGGTAGCCAGTTTAGGGGAGCATGCCCAACATACAAATTTATATAAACATCCTTGTAGAGCGTTGCATAACAAGAGTTACGTGAAGTAGCGAATAGCGGAGCCAAGACCTGAAGGGGAATGGTATGATGAGTCAAACAACATACTTAGGAATTCAAAAGAGGGGAGAGGCCGCAGCCTGTTCTCGAATTCCTTGACCGAGACCAACAGAGTCCAGGAGAAAGAAACAAAACAGTTTTCCCTTCCTCAATTGTCCCGAAAAGGACCGACGATAAGATGGGACAGCAGCGAGTGTCAATACCGCTCAGGTGGTATCATCAAGCTTTTTAGGAGGCGGAGATTTAGCTGACTTTCTCCTCGCGCGTTGTGCCTTCGGGGTCGCTTGTTGCCAAGGGATTGGGCTCGGAAAAGGTTGAATCAGCGTCGCAGATGTGGCGCCCTGCTGCGCATCGGTGCCACAGATCCTAGAGTGGTGCATGGATGGATTCCTCCACAAGAGGCCCTCATAGCATACACACACCTCCACCCTACCACCTCAGACCACCAGAGGGAGCCTGGATAGGGTTATATATACGGAGGGTGGAGTTAGGCAGGCAGTTCCTCTGGAGAGTTCAGCAAGTACAGGTCTGAATACAGAGTCAAGCTCAGTCAAGAGAACAGAGTCCCTGCTCAGAGCCAGAGAGGGACAGAGCTCTCAATTCAGTTCCTCTAGTGAGAAAACCTAGAGTGAAGCTCAAGTTAGTGAGCCCAAGGCGTGCTGACGCCATAAGAGCGGTGAAGAGTAGCGAGGCCTACTGTCAGTGTGAAGCCTAGTGAGGGCCCCGAGCGCTGCCGAAGGCAAGTGGAGTAAGTGAGTTACATAGGGGGCAGAGGAGTTTAGCCAGCTCACTCCAAGACCATATACCGGACTGCGCGTCCGTGTCTGCAAGGATCTCTAGGACCAGCAGAAACAACCGGAACCCCTGGTGAACTACAGGTCCCAGGTTCACCAAAAGCTGATACGTACCAGAGCCAGTAGTCACGGAGGCCCTGCAAGCAGAGATAGTGATCTCCAACAGAAGGCCCTACCACAAGGTCAGCCAGTGCAAGACAGAGACTAAGTTAGGCCTAACTCCAAGCAGGTCAGAGACTTACTAAACAAAGGCAAGAGACAGGAGTCCCTACACCCGCTAACTGGGGAGAGTCCTGATGTGCACCCCTCACCCTACAGTGCTCCGGATTGTGCCTTGAAAACCACCAATAAAAGGTACTGAAGTGACTATCGTGTCTGTCCCTGTTCTTACTCTGACCCGGCTGGGTCTCCTCTGTCCTGCATCCCTGCATTCCCTATCCCTACACTGCCCTGAGGCCCAGCTCCACCTGTGGGGAGCTACACCATCTTAGCTGCCAGGACACCGGCCTCAGAGGACTGCTGCAGCGCTGGTGGTCCTCACCAGAAACCACAGGTGGCGTCACGAACATTCCCCTTTCCCAAATAAACTTCCCCCCTTCTTTTTAAGAGTGACCCCAGGGTACAGGCCCGGGAGCCGGTCACCGCGGCATCCCCCCAAAACCAACAACAAGGCCCGGGCGCCGAGAATGAAATGTCTCCTGATGAGGGTAGGATTCAAGAGTTATGTCAAGGGTTTTGCAGGCAGCTTTAACATCTGCAGATGATCTGGCGACGATCCTCATGTCTACTGTTGTCACGTCTCCTGCTGTCACGAAGGGGAATAGCCAACGGAAACGGTGACCCCTCTGCAATATAGCATCCGTGAAAGGTTTCAACAACCTTCGTTTTTTCAAAGTGATAGCCGACAGATCTTGAAAGAGCTGGATCCGTGTGTCTTCATAGGAGATCTCCTGTTGTTCCTTTGCTCTACGGAGGATCAGATCTTTAACTTGGTAATCCAAAAATCGACATAATACATTTCGGGGTGCCTCTCCTTGGGGCGGTTTGGGGTGGAGGGCCCTATGGACCCGGATTAGCTCGATTTCTCGGGGGTCATCATCAGCAAGTAGGCCCCTGAAGATCTCTACTGCAGCTTTGCCTAGAGCTTCAAATGCCACAGATTCGGGAAGGCCTTTAATGCTAATATTGTTGCGTCGCTCCCGATTTTTGTGATCTTCCAGGGTATTATGAATCAGATGTAGTTGTCGTTCATGAGCGTTCAAGCTGTCAAGCAGCGTATTGAATTGATGTGAGAGTGCAGTTTGGGACTGTTCAAGCGTCTCCATCCTGTGGCCCTGTTGGGTAAGGTCATGTTTTATCTCTGCCAATTCTCGACTAATTGGTTCAAGGGTTTTAGCCAATATTCGCTTTATGAAGGAGCGAGTAACCGTGGATTCCTTAGTCGAGCTTTCTCCATCCGAGTCACTTTCCATCTCCGTCAGAATCGTCTATGTTTGTCATATCTAAGCATTTGGCGGTCTTTGTTGATTCTGTTGTAGTGCTCTGTTTCTTTAAGAATTGGTCAACATCAGCTTGGGTGACAGATTTCACAGCTTTAGATGCATTTTTGGGGGGCTTAACACTCGACTTCCCCATAGTGTGTTACTGGAAAGCTCTGTAGAGGAGAATATAGTCAAGTTATGGTTCAATGGCTCCCCCTGCTGGCTTAGGGGTGTTTAATACGACATATCTTATCAGGCAATGCTATATGGTAAGAATCCGAATATATTACTGGTAGAACCTACTGGTGGGAATTGTAGTACACCAGAAGTAGAGAATAAAAAGCTGTACAATCCACTAGGGTGAGAGCTTATATTGGTGTGCAATAAAGCTCTATGCACAGCCTTTCTAGTGCCTCTAAAATGCGCAAGACGTCAGACCCAGGACATAGCTTGCAGACTCAATTGGGGCCAGAACAGTGGGCTGGTGATATAATGTCAGTGGGTGCCCAGGTAACACTGGGACCTGCTGTATTGATTTTTATATGAATGTAGCAGCCTCAGCCTCCGTGTCCTTAATTGTTCCTCAGCCCTGCTCAGATTTGGCCAGGGTTTGTAGTGCTAATTTTAATAGAAGAGCTGCAGCCTCAGTCGCAGGAGTCTCCACTTCTCCCCAGCACTGCTCAAGTCCCGCGCCCTCAGTCTGGTCCCCTTGATCTGGCGACGGGGCTGGAGGTGATCTCAGGCCTCCGTGATCTCCGGAGCTCTCACCGCTCTTCAATGGCGTCGCCCCTCCCGCTTCTTCGTCACTCCCGCCGAGCGAGCCGCACGATCAGCCGGTTGTTGGTGCAGGAGGCAGACGCGGATGTATCGTCCAGGCCGCGCTCCTCTCAGGGTGCGAGACTGCGTGCACGCCGGGCCAAGATGGCGAGGGTCGGTGGGGGATCACAATGCAGACCCACCTGGGGCGAGCGGTAAGGCCTCTGCAACTTTCTATGTTGGGCTCCTCGGGTCCCAGAAGCTGTGGGCAGCAGGCACCGAAGGTCTAGGGGGTGGATGGCGTCTTTGCGAGGCCAGATGGCTCGGATGCTGTAGGTCTGGAGAGGAGCTCTGTCTGTAACAGCCTCCTCAGTCAGTGGCCATCTTGGATCTCCCTGATTGGGTCTCCATCTGCTGGGTTGGCTGTAGTGGAAAAGGTTTTGGTCCCCATTATAATGGTTATACTCAAGTGAAATTAATTTTGGTGCAGATATTGTTCTCCACACAGGGGTACACAAACATGATAAACTCAAAATTGGTTTTCTTACTACCATGGTATATAAAGCAGGCTACATCTCAGCTTAAAATTCTTTGGTGCAAATATTGTTCTCCATACAGGGGGAAAAAAAAGTAAGGTCCGTGCAGCCTCCTGACCCTCATCGCCAGACGTTAACCCCCGGGGGAAGGGAGGTGATCCTGATGAGACTCAGATACCCGAGGGTCACGCTGTCACGCTGTCTCTGTATACTGGAGGTAGGGGGCCTAAGCTGACCCTAAGCTGGGGCCCTGACTAATCCCTCAACCTGGAGGTACTGTTAAAGGTACAGAGGTCCAGGCCGCCAGCGTAACCCCTACCTCCTGAGGATCCCTGCACCTAAGTAATCTAGTCCTGAGAAGGACCCCGATCACAACAAAAGGGGACAAGTAATAATATGCCCACACACAGTACTTAGACGAACGAGACAGTACAAGGGAAAAACCAAAACCACCTTGCATACAAAAACTACACAACTACAACAGAGGGAACACCAACGGGAAAGGAGATAAATGATAAAGCGAGGAAGGGAAAAAACACTCCAAATACACTTATCTCTGAAACTCCAAATACCACGATCCGCTCTGTTAGTCTGCATGAAATGCTTTCACCGACACTTCCCTAACAGACCAGCAGGCATTTGAAGGAGTCTCACTACAGCAGCATTGATTGCAGCTGGGCGAGGCTGGACCTCGTCTAGCACAGAGAGAGAGAGAATTAACTCCCTCACTGCCGAAAAACACAAAGCACCAAAAAGTCAGCTGCGAGAAGTCAGGCTGTGTAATCGTGACGATCTTCGTGGCGACACACCCGTGACAGTACCCCCCCTTCTACGAGGGGCCTCCGGACCCTCAGGGCCAGGTTTATCCGGGTGAGTCGTGTGGAAGGCCCGAACTAATCGGTCTGCGTTAATATCCGACGCAGGAACCCACATCCTCTCCTCAGGACCATACCCTTTCCAATGAACCAGGTACTGAAGGGACCGGCGATTAAAGCGTGAATCGATGACCCTCGATACCTGGAACTCCAAGTTACCCTTGACCACCACTGGAGGGGGAGGTAAAGGTGACGGTACCAGCGGCGCCACATACCTCTTAAGCAACGATCTGTGGAACACGTTGTGAATTTTAAACGTAGGGGGGAGGTCAAGACGGAATGCCACCGGATTAATAATAGAACTGATTCTGTACGGCCCGATGAACCTGGGACCCAGTTTCCAGGAGGGAACCTTAAGTTTTATATTCCTGGTAGACAACCATACCCGATCGTTCACACTTAGGTCCGGACCAGACACTCTCCTCCTATCAGCCATATGTTTGTATCGGTTCCCCATAGTATTCAGATTCTTCAGCACCCCTCTCCATACTGAAGCGAGTGATGAGGAAAATCGTTCCTCCTCAGGAACCCCCGAAGAGCCCCCCCTACTGAAAGTACAAAACTGGGGGTGAAAACCATATGCCCCAAAAAACGGGGACTTACCAGTGGACTCGCTCCGCCTATTATTAAGAGCAAACTCTGCCAGAGGTAAGAAAGAAGCCCAGTCCTCCTGGTTCTCTGACACAAAACACCGGAGATATGTCTCCAAGCTCTGGTTCATACGTTCCGTCTGACCATTGGTCTGAGGATGAAAAGCCGATGAGAATGACAAATGCATCCCCCGCCGTGCACAAAACGCCTTCCAGAACTTGGACACAAACTGAGACCCCCGATCAGACACCACCTCGGAGGGTACCCCGTGAAGCCTCACAATCTCCCCAATGAACACCTGCGCAAGAGTTTTAGCATTAGGGAGAGCCGGAAGAGCGATAAAATGTGCCATCTTGCTGAACCTGTCCACTACAACGAGTATGACCGTTTTACCCGAAGACGGAGGGAGGTCCGTAATAAAGTCCATAGACAGATGAGTCCAAGGACGCTCCGGGATCTTCAAAGGTAAGAGGGCCCCAGACGGACGGGTATGTGAGGTCTTAGAGCGCGCACAAACCCCACAGGACGCGACAAAAGTTACCACCTCCTTATGTAAGTTAGGCCACCAAAACCGACGCGAGAGGAGATCCACAGTTGCTCTACTCCCCGGGTGTCCTGCAAAAACTGAGTTATGGTGTGCCTCGATCACCTTTTGACGCAACTGATCTGGAACAAACAGTCTCCCCGGAGGTCCAACAGGGGCGTCCCCCTGAGCCTCCAATACCTCCTCCTCCAGCTCAGAGCATACTGCCGAAACCACCACCCCCTCCTGAAGGATAGGAATCGGGTCGTCCGTATTCCCGGCCCCAGGGAAACTACGAGATAAGGCATCCGCCTTTACATTTTTTGACCCAGGACGATATGTAACGACAAAATTAAACCTGGTAAAAAACAATGACCACCTAGCTTGTCTGGGATTCAGACGTTTCGCGGACTCCAGATATAGCAGGTTCTTGTGATCGGTGATGACGGTGACCGGATGGACTGCCCCCTCCAAAAAATGGCGCCACTCCTCAAAAGCCAACTTAATGGCCAAGAGTTCCCTATTGCCGACATCGTAATTCCTCTCAGCGGACGACAATTTTTTAGAAAAAAAGGCGCACGGATGCCACTTACCAGGGGACGAACCTTGTGACAATACTGCTCCCACCCCTACCTCGGAAGCGTCTACCTCTACAATGAATGGCTGTGACGCATCAGGTTGAATGAGTATGGGTGCCGAGGCAAAACATTTTTTCAAGGAGGAGAATGCTTGACAAGCCTTGTCAGACCACCTAGAAAAATCCGTCCCCTTTTTAGTCATGTCTGTGAGAGGCTTAACCATGGACGAGAAATTACGAATGAACTTCCGGTAATAATTAGCAAACCCCAGGAAACGTTGTAGTGCCTTAAGATTCTCTGGCCGATCCCACTCAAGAACTGCCCGCACTTTCCCAGGGTCCATACGAAAACCGGACGCTGAAACCAGGAAGCCTAAAAACTGGAGTTCCTGTACGGCGAACACACACTTTTCCCATTTGGCATACAGTTTATTATCCCGCAAGATCTGTAACACCTGCCTAACGTGCTCCTGATGAGACACCAGATCCGGCGAGTAAATTAAGATATCATCCAGATATATGACAACAAACTGTCCCACCAGGCGGCGAAAAATGTCATTAACAAAGTGTTGGAACACCGCCGGGGCATTAGTCAGACCGAATGGCATGACAAGGTTCTCATAATGCCCCTCCGGAGTGTTAAACGCCGTCTTCCACTCATCCCCCTCCTTCATCCTAATCAGATTGTACGCCCCCCTGAGATCCAACTTAGAGAACCATTTGGCACCCACGATCTGATTAAAGAGATCGGGAATAAGTGGGAGCGGATACGGATCTCGGACCGTAATCCGATTAAGTTCACGGAAATCCAGGCAAGGGCGTAGGCCTCCATCTTTCTTCTTAACAAAGAAGAACCCCGCAGCCACCGGTGAAGATGAAGGTCTAATATGCCCCTTAGCCAGACTTTCTGAAATATAATCCTTCATGGCCTGCCTCTCAGGACCAGAAAGGTTATACAACCTAGCTTTAGGTAACTTGGCCTCAGGGAGCAGTTTTACAGAACAGTCATACTCGCGATGAGGAGGTAGTTCCTGACACCCTTTCTCCGAGAATACATCCTCAAAGTCCGCCAGAAATGGAGGTAAGACCCAAGGAGTAACCGCACCGATGACCGTGTTCATGCAGTTTTTATTACAGAATTTACTCCATTGGCTTATCTCTCTGGTTTGCCAATTAATAACCGGGTTATGCTTAGTTAACCAAGGAAGGCCCAACACTATAGGAGTGGGAAGACCCTCCAACACGTAGCAAGACAACAGTTCTTTATGTATCGCCCCCACTTGAAGTTTTACGTCATGCACAGCTTGCAAAAAACTTCCCTGACCGAGAGGCCTGGCATCGATCGAGAATATGGGGATGGGTTTAGCCAACTCACTCAATCGCATACCTTGAACCCGGGCAAACCGAGCATCAACCAGATTAGCCCCGGCCCCACTATCCAGAAGAACAGCTATCCTCTCAGTTCTCGTACCCACCACCACCTCCGCCGGTACGAGAAACTGAGACGAACCTAGGGACGAAATACCTACTCCCAGATTGCCGTCCACCACACAACCTGGGATCAACAGTTTTCCGACGACTCTTCACTCTGCAAGGGACGGGATGGACACCCCCCAATAAAATGTCCCTTTCTCCCGCAGAAGAAACACCTTCCTGTCTTATGGCGCACCACCGGTCCCCTCCCCCGAAATGATGTCCCTCCTAATTGCATAGGCTCCTCTGGACTGACCAGGGGAACCACCATATGAGGGGACCTTGTAGGAGGTGGAGTCATCACAGGGGGTAGAGTTATCCCGCACCTCTCCCGAAGCCGTCTGTCAACGCGAATAGCAAGGGCCATAGCGGCTTCCAGTGACGCGGGAGAGTCATACTGTGCCAACACATCCTGTAATTTGTCGGATAAACCTTGACAAAACTGGCTCCTAAGAGCCGGGTCATTCCACTGGGTGTCCGTGGCCCACCTACGGAACTCCGAACAGAATTCCTCTGCCGGACGATCTCCCTGCTGGATCCTACGTAACTTAGACTCAGCAAGGGAGATCCGATCTG
This sequence comes from Phyllobates terribilis, assembly GCF_046119375.1. Lineage (NCBI taxonomy): Eukaryota > Metazoa > Chordata > Amphibia > Anura > Dendrobatidae > Phyllobates > Phyllobates terribilis. The sequence continues at coordinate 646,089,780 of NW_027362771.1, forward strand.
GGTCATCATATACAAGTCCCAGAGCAGCGAAAAACCTATCCACTGACTGAAGAGCCGGGGAGCCCGGGGGAAGAGAGAACGCCCAAGATTGTGGGTCCCCTTGTAGGAGCGAGATGACAATTCCCACCCTTTGTTCTTCACTCCCCGATGACCGAGGCCGCAGCCGAAAGTACAACTTGCATGCCTCCCGGAAAACAAAAAACTTGTCCCGCCCCCCAGTGAACCTGTCAGGGAGAGCTACTTTAGGTTCTGGTCCGGCTTGCTCCCGAGGATACAAAACCTTGGACCTAACGTCCGCCAGCTCCATGGACAAACTCTGCAACTGCCGAGCTAGACCGGCTACTGGATCCATGGTAGCTGGAGAAAAACTAAGTGGGTCGGTGAAAATGTCACGCTGTCTCTGTATACTGGAGGTAGGGGGCCTAAGCTGACCCTAAGCTGGGGCCCTGACTAATCCCTCAACCTGGAGGTACTATTAAAGGTACAGAGGTCCAGGCCGCCAGCGTAACCCCTACCTCCTGAGGATCCCTGCACCTAAGTAATCTAGTCCTGAGAAGGACCCCGATCACAACAAAAGGGGACAAGTAATAATATGCCCACACACAGTACTTAGACGAACGAGACAGTACAAGGGAAAAACCAAAACCACCTTGCATACAAAAACTACACAACTACAACAGAGGGAACACCAACGGGAAAGGAGATAAATGATAAAGCGAGGAAGGGAAAAAACACTCCAAATACACTTATCTCTGAAACTCCAAATACCACGATCCGCTCTGTTAGTCTGCATGAAATGCTTTCACCGACACTTCCCTAACAGACCAGCAGGCATTTGAAGGAGTCTCACTACAGCAGCATTGATTGCAGCTGGGCGAGGCTGGACCTCGTCTAGCACAGAGAGAGAGAGAATTAACTCCCTCACTGCCGAAAAACACAAAGCACCAAAAAGTCAGCTGCAAGAAGTCAGGCTGTGTAATCGTGACGATCTTCGTGGCGACACACCCGTGACACACGCGGACTGTACCGTGCTGTAAGGGGAAGAACAGGAGGAGGGTGACTCTCAGGGCGAGAAATGGGATAACACATTGGATGATGATGAGGTTGTAGATCCCACTTGGTGTGAACCCAGAGGCACGCAGTTGAGTAACTCATCTGAGGAGGTGGAGGAAGACGAGGACATTACGTTGTGTCCTAAGGCGCAGACACAGAGTGATGCAACCGCGATGAGCACTGCATCCTTAGCCACAACCGTGGCAGTGACCAGCACAGGTCGCCTGTCTGCAGCTCGCACAGGCGGCAAGGGTTTGGGCAATTTTTAGTCCCTCTGCAGACCGCCGGGGGGAGCCACCGGAAAAATGCTCGAGTTTCCCATAGACTTACATTGGGCTCGTTACTTGGACCGAGCACTCGAGCATTCCAATTTGCTCGACCCGAGCAACGAGTACCCGAGCATTTTAGTGCTCGCTCATCACTAGTAGATGGTGTTCTTAAACCTTTGGTAAAAGATAGACCCAGGTACGTTCAGGACACAACGGACTTACTGAATAAACTAGCAGTAATAGGTCCTCTACCAGAAGGAACCATTCTGGCCACCATGCCACCATGGATGTGGAATCTTTGTACCCTAATATCACACACCAGAATGGATTAAATGCCTGCAAAATCTTCATGGAATATACAGGAATTGATGATGATTCTGCGGTGAAACTTACAGATTCCATCCTCATCCACAATTACTTTGAATTTGATAACAACATATATCTACAAGAGACTGGTACAGCGATGGGAAGTAAAATGGCTCCACAGTACACAAATATTTTCATTGCCAAGCTTGAAAGTGACTTTTTGTCCTCATGTCCCATCCGGCCTCTGGCCTACTATCGTTTCATTGACGATATTTTAATCATCTGGACGGAGTCTGAGCAACAGCTGAAGACGTTCCATGAACACTTTAACCAATTTCATCCCACCATCAACTTAACACTCAACTTCTCCTGCACTGAAATTAACTTTTTGGACACCATCATTAAGCTACAGAACAATGAAATAGAGACATTCCTCTACCAGAAGCCAATCGATCGTCCAACATACCTTAAATGGGACAGTTTCCATCCAAAACACATAAAAAACTCTATTGTCTACAGCCAAGCCATCAGATACAGTCGGATATGTTCCAACACTATGGATAGAGACAAACACCTCGGTGGCCTCAGAAAGACCATTTTGAATCAGGGCTACCATCCAAGAACAATTGAGAACCAGATTACAAGAGCCACCAGAATATCAAGGAATCATCTCCTACATTACAAAACTAAACAAAAAAGCAACCGGGTGCCTCTAGTAGTCACCTACAATCCAAACTTGGAGGTGCTAAGGAGAGCTGCACGGAAACTACAACCCTACTACAAGAAGCCCGATTATAATCCATATTTCCAGACACCCCACTTCTGTGTTTCAGGCAGCCCCCAAATCTAAGAAGCATCATTGTCAGAAGCTCCCTGTCATCTCCACCAGCAACAGGAACCTTTCCCTGCAACCAGAAAAAGTGTAAAACCTGTCTGTTTAAAATGACCATGGACAAGATGAAGATCCCCAACTCACATCAGGACTATAAGATCCCAGGCACGTTCAGCTGTATCACATCTAATGTGGTGTACTTAATTATATGCACCAAATGTCCATCAGGTGGTCTGTATGTTGGGGAGACAGAGCAAATACTTAGAACAAGGATGAATTCTCAACACCGCACAATAAAAGAAAAAAGAATAGATCTACCTGTGGCAATTTTTTTTTTTGTATCCCTGATCACAGCATCATGGACATAAAATTACTGGTATTAAAAGGTAATTTTAAATCTCACAGAGACAGAAAAGTCTGGGAATATAAACTTATTACAACCTTTGACACACTCGGTGCAGGAATGAATGCGTCGCATGGATTTATGTCATTCTACATCAACTAAGGCATGTGCTCCTCAGAACTGTGGGGTCATCACAAAACTCGACCTGACTGCAATCACAGGATAATAAAACATTCACACTCCTTATCTATGAACTGCTCCAATATTTACAGCCACAACTGTTTATCCTTCTCCCATACTCATAGTTCTGCTTTACGTCACTTGTTTCATCTATTGCATTATTGTCCTATTGTGTATAAATATGTGACTCTTCACATTTTGTGTTATATTGTGCCTAATGAAGAGACCTGAGTAGTCTCGAAAGCTTGCAACCTGTTACCATCTTTTCAGTTAGCCATTAAAAGGTATCAACCACTGAGGACTCTCAAATCTAAATATTTTTTTAATAGGAAATGTTTCATTAATATAAATTAACCCTGTCGTTATTTGGACATTTTTTTAGTTTTTAACCCTTTCACAATATCTGCCTTACATAAACGGTGCAAATCGGAAACGGGTGTATGGAGCGGGCTCATGCAGGTGATGGCTGTGTATTACAGCCAGGACCTGCCACAAACAGAACAATTGTTAACATGTTAAATGCTGTTGACAGTCACTGACAGTGGCATTTAATACGTGCAGGCATGCGAGTCATTCTCTCCACCCTTCAGCGGACCCATGACATGATCGGGGGTCATTGATGGGTTGTCATGACAGCCAGGGGTCAGCTGATGACCCCCACGCCTTTCGCGAGGAGCTCCTTTGAAACCCTGCCTGTGGCCACGCTTCAAAGGAGACAGTGTTTTCTGCCATATGCAGGGATGATCGCAGCTTCAAGTCCCGTAAGGAGGCGAACAATAACAGTGAAAAATAATAAAAAAATGTTTTAAGAAATATGAAAAAAAAAACTAAAAAAGTTCAAATCACCCACCTCCCCCCCCATTGAAAATAAAGATTTAACAAAAAGATGACCCTCAGCATCCTCCATCCATAGATTCTGTAAGTTGCTTGATCTGTTTTCGATCAACATTGTGTGCAGCAGCCACCACAGCCCCCCAGACACTGCTCCCAGAGGTGTACTGTTTTCCCTCCCTGTAGATCTCACCACAGCCTCCCAGACACTGTTCCGAGAGGTGTACTGTTTTCCCTCCCTGTAGATCACACATTTTATGATGGACCACAGGTTCTCTATGGGGTTCAGATCAGGTGAACAAGGGGGCCATGTCATTATTTTTTCTTCTTTTAGACCTTTACTGGCCATCCACGCTGTGGAGTAGTTGGATGCATGTGATGGAGCATTGTCCTGCATGAAAATCATGTTTTTCTTGAACGATACCGACTTCTTCCTGTACCACTGCTTGAAGAAGTTGTCTTCCAGAAACTGGCAGAAGGTCTGGGAGTTGAGCTTCACTCCATCCTCAACCCAAAAAGGTCCCACAAGTTCATCTTTGATGATACCAGCCCATACCAGTACCCCACCTCCACCTTGCTGGCGTCTGAGTTGGAGTGGAGCTCTCTGCCCTTTACTGATCCAGCCTCTCTCCCATCCATCTGGCCCATCAAGAGTCACTCTCATTTCATCAGTCCATAAAACCTTTGAAAAATCAGTCTTAAGATATTTCTTGGCCCATTCTTGACATTTTATCTTATGTTTCTTGTTCAGAGGTGGTGGTTTTTCAGCCTTCCTTACCTTGGCCATGTCCCTGAGTATCGCACACCTTGTGCTTTTTGATACTCCAGTAACGTTGCAGGTCTGAAATATGGTAAAACTGGTGGCGAATGGCATCTTGGCAGCTTCACGCTTGATTTTCCTCAATTCATGGGCAGTTATTTTGCGCCTTTTTTGGCCAACACGCTTCTTGCGACCCTGTTGGCTATTTGCCATGAAACGCTTGATTGTTCGGTGATCACGCTTCAAAAGTTTGGAAATTTCAAGACTGCTGCCTCCCTCTGCAAGACATCGCACAATTTTGGACTTTTCAGAGCCCGTCAGATCTCTCTTCTGACCCATTTTGCCAAAGGAAAGGAAGTTGCCTAATAATTAAGCACCTTATATAGGGTGTTGATGTCATTAGTCAACACCCCTCCTCATTACAGAGATGCACATCACCAGATTTACTTCATTGGTAGTTGGCTCTCAAGACTATGCAGCTTGGAGTAGGACAACATGTATAAAAAGTATCATGTGATCAAAATACGCATTTGCCTGATAATTCTGCACGCGGTGTATTTGCACTATTCGCCGTGTTGTGTAATTACGCTGTGTGTGGGTCCTGTGCTATATACCTCAGATATGCTGTATGCCTTATACTGATTACTTTCATTTTTCTTGTAGTCTTACAGTGATCCTATCAATAAAAGTTGTAAAGGACCCCCTGCGTCTACCTCAATGCATCGATAGGAAAGAGTTTAGCTGTCTGTGAACTCGTTCTTCTTAAGCACAGAGTGAGGGTGCGACTACTATAAAACGGGGTTGAAGCACAGACACTGGCTTCTATCAGAGAGCAGTCAAGCCGCATATAGACACAATGTCAGATAGAGGATCTGAAGATTATGCAACACGCTCCCATGTAAGCTCAACACCTTCAAGGTGAGCAGCACCACAATTGCTACCGCCGGGGCAAAGGCAGACACCGCCAAAGTGAGAGCTGCCTTCACTGAACAGGAGTTGAAATTAAAGAAAGAAAAAGCACATCCAGACCTTGCAAACCTCGCCGTGGACAAGGAAGCGGCAGAAGCTGAAGTATAGGCTTTAGAAGAAGCAGTATGCTGCAATAATAAAAGTTTCAGCTTAAGACTCAGACCCGAACTTAGTCGTCGTGATATCTCGTGACGCACTTCAGATGACCCCATTAGACGACTACCTACATTCAGCTCCAAAAGCGTGATCAAACCCTGCCGATCATCAGCGACAAAATCCTGCCATTCAGTCATTGACCCTCATTCACCAATCATCCCACTTTAATTATGAAGGTAATTCCGTTCACCTTCTACCATCAGTGCGACCTGCACCCAAGCCTGTATGTGAAGACACAAGGTGCGGGTAAAACAGTGCGGCAATACTTTATTGAGCCACAAAATGGCCAATAAAAAGATAGAACAGTCCCAGCAAGTAGCCAATATGGTGCAAATTACAGAGTCCTCACCCTTCCGCTGGCCGGCCGAGAATAGAGTAGCTGTGATTTTGGGGTTTCCAGGGCCAACTACCCCTCCAGTGGCACCCCACTTTTGGCGGGCCCCCAAAGAGAGGAGGTAACAACAAGCTTAGGAAACTAGCCAAGAACAGTGAAGTCAGGGGCTAGGTGACCTGATTGTCCCAACCTGGATTCTTCAAGACGTATCTGAGGGTTCAGCAATGGTCAATGGAGCCAATCTGTATTCCTCCAGCTGGGGCCGAAGTCCCCTAAGCTGACATGCTGTAGAATAACACCAAATAGAGGCAGAGACCCCTTTTTTTTATAGGTAACAGTTGTCCTTGCAGCCATCATTCACAGGCCAAGGGTCAGGGATCAAAGTGGAAAGGGCTCATGACTCATTGTTTGAGCATGTAATCAACTTGCATGGCTTAGTATAATATGTAATCAGCATATTATCACAGTATTGCTCCATGTCTCTATCTTGCAAGATTTGCAGACAATATGTTACAGTACATCTCAACTCAAGTGTCAACATTCAGGATTCTTCAAACAATAGCCCGTGTTAATCAACCAAAATAGAACACCAATGCAAAAGTCACATGAAGATAAAAGTATATAGCTCCTGGAACCTTTAAATCATCTCTGAGAGTTCAGCAATGGTCAATGGAGCAATTCTGTATCTTTCCAACCAGTGCTGTGGTCCCTTAGGCTGTCATCCTGTAGTGTCTCCATGGATAGAGCCATGCTACCAATCTGCTGTCCTGAAGAGTCTGTCTGATCTTTGATTCTCTTTGATTCTGTTTGCATCAGGATAGAAAAACCTTTTTGTTACACGTACGCTGCCTAAGTTCAGACCGGTTACATGAATTCTTTGGAATCCCGGGGGAACCGACCATAGACTGCAGCTTCTCTCAGGCACAGAATAGATTCAATTGCTGACCAGACACATTTGACAAGAGTCCTCAGAAACGGTAGAACAGTAACATTTAATGAGGCATGGCCAGTGCAATTTAAGTGTCTCTTTGAGCAACAGGCTCCAGTAACAACAGTACAATCTCTTTCGCAGCACAGTAGTACACAGTCTATCCAGTAGCACAGTACAGCACAGTTTTAATGCATACACAACCACAGGTTTTTCCTTCACGAGAACACAATAGTGCACAGCATTCTTTATCCTGTATGGAGATGGAGGGGGAGGGTCTGATGAGGGAGATGATCCCTGTGACACAATTCCTTCCAGTTCTTATCTTTCTGCCCAATAATACTCCACACTGTTAGCTTAGGGAGTCTATCTGACCTGTGTTTAGCTTCTCTCTTGACCTGAATTCTGTTCACTTGCCTTCTGTGAGATATAGATCATAAGCCACCTTTCTCTTCCGCTCTAGACAGAAAGTAAACAATTTCCCCACAATCCCCCTGGGGCTCTGCTAAAACACTCCCTGTCTCCTGTGACTGTGTTAACTCCTCTAGTTGCTGGATGCTCTTGAAGCACAACACTTCCTGTCTCCTGTGCTTGTGTTATTTCTAATACTTGCTGGATGCTTTTGAAGCAGCAGCACTAATTCTGCATATCACACTCCTCCCTCCTTTTTGAATGTCGTCCTCGACATTCGTCTTAATTTGTCAATCTGACCAATTCTGAGACAGTGGTGAAAGTTGAGTAACTTTATATACAAATTAGCATTGTCAAATTGGCATAACATTTATAAACATTTATAACAACCTATTCTACGACCTTTATCTTGTAGTACTCCTGTAAGAAATAAACAATTAACACAATCAGCGTCTCTTCAGCTGGAGCTTTTCATATGTCTTCAACCAGCTCTCTCACTAGGCCTTAACAGTTCTTTGGTTCTACAAAGTCTTTTAAGGAAAATCAAAGCATGAAAACAAGTCTTTCCAGTAGGCAACATCTTCCATACTGCCTCTCGGTGGAGAATACCACTCCAGTGGGCTTACCTGATCTGTAGGCAGAGATACCTGCTTCCAGTCGACAGTCCTTGGCACTTGACTCGGTTCACCAAGTGTCTCGTTCTTCAGCATCGCGGGCCTCCTCACTTCTCGAGTCAACATCCTCCTGGTGGGTTGTTCCTCAGATCCCACAGGTTGATCGGTCACAGGAGTTTCTTCTGCAGCACTCATTTCCCGTGCTTCCTCAGATGCTCTTGGAGCTGCCTTTGTAAGTTCCTGTACTTCTCCTGAATCGCCTGTTTCCACATGGTCTGGTAATTCCACTCCTCCTGAGTGTCTATCGTTCTCTTCAGGGACCGGTTGTTATGATCTGCAACAAGTACTAAGGAAAGAAGGGGAAAGCTGTCCCTATAGTAAGACTAAGCTGAATCCCTACGATATAGCGGGCTGCCTGTTCCTAGCGAACAGACCCGCCTAAGTCCTCATCTAGTCTGAACGAAGACCTATAGCATAAGGGGAGGGGTCCCTAAAAGAACTAAGGACTGGAACAAAAATGGGACACCTCCTAAACAGAGAAGTTGTTGCAGAACCCAAAAAGACAAACTGACAAAAAGGTACTAGAGGTCCCAGAAGGACCAAGCGAACTGACAGAGAAAGGCACCGAAGCACCTGGCTAGAGAAACAGTCAAAACAACACTGAAGTCCAGCACAGCCGGGAGGGCGGAGCTGAAATATAAAGGCAGATGGTCACGTGACCGCAAAACACAAGATGGAAAAAAAAACAAACAAGAGGGTTCTAACACCGGTGTTCGATCGTCAGATCTGAATTGGACTTCATCTTTACTCCTTGGTACAAACTCTGGAGCCTCGGGACTTAGTTCACTCTCCAGAGGATGGTACATCCCTCTCCTTGCCAGTCCGAGAAATACAACGGTGTGTTTTTCTTCATCGGAACTTTCAAGATCACTATCCACCTCCAGAACTTCAGTCTGTGGTGGTCCCTTAGTCGATCTCGGACGATGTCGGTCTACTTCTGGGAAGTCTTGTTGTGGTGGGAGATAATCACAGGGTAGTAGTAAATTCTGATGGACGATTCTGGTTTTCTTGTCCCCTCTTTCCAATTGGATTTCATACACTGGACTGTCATCGACTTTCCTCTTTACGACCACATACACCTTGTCTTCCTAGTACGAATGAAGTTTTCCTGGACCGCCTTTCTCACGTACGTTCTTGACTAGCACCCGGCTTCCTGATGCCAATTCTGCTCCATAACATTTTCAATCATAGTACTCCTTACTCTTGCTCTGTTCTTGCATAACCACTTTGGACGCTATGTTATATGCCTCTGCCATCCATTCCTTTCATTTCCGAAAGTACTCTGGATACGTTCTGTAAGTCTCTGACATCCGAGTATCAAACATGATGTCGATTGGCAGTCTTGGCGATCGTCCATACAATAGGAAGAAGGGTGAGTAACCCGTTGCATCGCTCTTTGTACAGTTATAGGCATGTACCACTTTTGACAGAGAACTCTTCCAGTCTTTCTTCTCGTCAGCTGTTAAAGTGTGCAACATCGACAATAATGGTTAAAACGTTCCACTTGTCCATTACCCTCTGGGTGATAGGATGTTGTGTGGGATCTCTGAATTCTACAGTACTTTCCTAGCTTGGCAAAGAGCTGGTTCTCAAATTCTCTTCCTTGGTCATTGTGTAACCTCGTAGGGAACCCAAACCTCAAGGCAAAATCATTGAAGATCTTCTCTGCCGCTGTTCGACCCGATTTATTAGTGGTGGCATATGCTTGAGCAAATCGATTAACATGGTCCATCACCACCAAGATGTATTCATAGCCACCCTTGCACGTCTCGAGATGTAGAAAGTCTATTGAGACCATCTCAAACGGATACGTAGTTTGAATGTTGCCCATAGATGCCCGGGTTGATGTGTTGGGACGTTTATCTTTCAGACACCCACACTCCCTGGTCACGTACCTCTTAATAACTCTCTGCATGTACGACCAGAAGAAACGTTAAAGGATCAAGTTTGTTGTCCTTTCCACTCCCAGGTGTCCCATGTTTTCATGGAGTTCTTTGAAGACCAACTTACGGAATACTTTGGGTAGTACCAACTGCCGGTTTTGTCCTCCTTTACGATACAGGATACCGTCTTCACTGACGTAGAGCTTCGTCCATTCTTTAACTAAAACAGATACTGCTGGTGACTCATTATCTCTCTTCCGTTTACTTGGAAACCGATTTTGGTCCACATAAAGTAGTATTCTACCAATTATCTGATCTTCCCTCTGTGCTCTACATATTTTTCCTTTTGGTAGTTGTTGAATAGACAGGGGGTGATCTTGTTCTCTCGCTTGTTCTCTCGCTTGTTCTCTTGATTTTATGATGGTTTCCACAATGGTGTGTCTTCCTCTTAATAAGCTTGTACTGCTTGGGTAGTGCTCTCAATTGCTTCCAGACTGACTTCCTCCCATCATTCTTGCACTCCTCAGGCGCTAGTGGCATTCTCGAAAATCCGTCAGCATCCACATTGCATTTTCCTGGCCTATACTTCATGCTGAAATTGAAGTCAGCTAGTTCAGCGACCCATCTCTGACCCGTTGCATTCAGTTTGGCTGTAGTGAGGACATAGGTCAAAGGGTTGTTGTCAGTGTATACCTCAAGCTCTTTGCTGTAGTATAAATATTCTCTAAATCGCTCACAGATAGCCCATTTCAATGCCAGGAACTCCAGTTTTCCGGAATGTAGATGGTAATTCTTCTCGGCGTCGGCCAACGTTCTAGAACCGTAACCGATGACTCTCAATTTTCCATCTTGATGCTGATATAGGACAGCTCCTAGTCCAACTTGAGAAGCGCCACAATGAAGAACAAATGGTAAGTTGAAATCAGGATATCCCAAGATGGATGGTTTTACCAGGTAGTCTACTAGTTATCCCAATACCTCCTGGTGGTCTGAGGTCCAGAGAATGGACTGTTGGGACGAAACTGCTTTGTTTCTTTTAAGCCCTGTATTACCAGCATTCTTCTTTTTCTCCGTGGGTGTTGTTAACTCTGTCCCCCGCCCCAAGAGAAGGTATAGTGGGACGGCAATAGACAGTAGAGGGCCGCTTGTCTTTTAAGGCCAGTACCAGAACGATTTCTGCTGTGTTCATGGTATATCCTTCTCCAGACACAATTTTCTCTAGAAATTGGACTTGCCTTTTGAACAGTTCACACTTCTTTGGGGTCAACTTAACCCTGTGTTGTTGATACCGCTGTAATACGGTCCTCAAGTGTTCAACATGTTCCCGGAAGGTTTTACTGTGTACCACATTGTTATCCAAGTACTCCTGACAGATATCGTCCCTCAATCCTTCCAAACAGGTCTCCATGCTCCTCTGAAATTCTGCTGGAGCTGACCTGTGCCCAAACAGTATGCGGATCCACTCATATAACCCCCACGGTTTGATGAATGCTGTCAAGGGTCTACTGGACTCTTCAACAAACCCCTGATGGTATGCTTTACCTTGATCGAGGACAGAGAACCAGGTACTTCCAGATAGGCTATCCAGCGTATCTTGAATCTTTGGTATCGGGTGCGGATCAGGTACTGACTTTCGGTTTAGTTCCTGGTAATCACAGCAGAGTCTCAACGTACTGTCCTTTTTCCTAACACAAACAATAGGAGAGGAACAAGACGACTTCGACTTTTGGACCCAACCTCTGTTGATTAGATCTTGTAAATACTCTTTCACTTCACGGTGTAATGGTTTCGGCACAGACATGTAACTTCTGGTTACTGGGGTCGTGTCTTTCAAATTGATTTTCAATTGCAACGACGGGTTACAGCCTATATCAGAGTCATCTTTGGAGAATGCATGACACTCTTCTCTCAGCATCTGTTTTGCTATCGCTATATATTCAGCACACAATTGTTCCAGGAGTACTGGGGGATCCCAGGACCCTGAGGTGGGTCGTGCAATTTCTTCCCCTAGGCAACTCCTGTTCCTTGGTGGGGAGACTGAATTCACGGTAGACCCCTGGGCGGGTCTCACACTGGCTGGATATACCATTTTAATGGTTTCAATGTGACCTAACACAGTCTTTGGATCCAGTCTTATTTCGTGTTTTGTAGTATTCATCACCGATACTGTCACTCGAACAAACCCACCAGTAGGAATCGTAAGCGCAGTCTCACCTTGAACTAGGCCTTCCGGAAGTTCTGAGGAGTCTTTTGACATGAACAGTCTTTTCTGGACTTTTCTTTCTGTTTCTACCCGGACTCCACACATCACCCCCACCATTTGGTTTGGAGGGATGATGGTTGGGCGCCAGCCTACCTTGACTTCTTTTAGGTCCATTGTATTCTGTGCTTTCTTTACTCTATGAACCACATTTTCCGCCACGGCGTTGGGTATGGCAAGTGATGTGGCAATTGCATCCACCACCAGTGTCCTTGACTTGTGTTTTGTGATGACCTCACTGATTACATTATAACCCAGGATAGGATCCTCTGCCACGTTCTGATCAATGGTCACGAGAAAAGGTATCAAAAGCTCAATGGTGTTGCTGTTCTTCGAGGCGCACAGTTGGAAAGTCACTTCCACCCAGCCTATGAAAGGCATTTCAGTCTGGTTGACGGCTTTGCCATGGAGTTCCACTGGTCCTAAGAGTTCTTTTAGCGACCGAAGGCAGGTATGTGGCAGGTAGCGCCTTCTCCATTCTACATTTAAAAGTCTCGCTTGGGCTCCTGTGTCCCACAGTGCTTTTACCAGAAGTCCATCTAGCTGGCACTGTATAAAGCACCTTTCACCGATTAGGCTGATGAGGCTATCTTTACTGACTGAGGAATCCTCCTCCCAGGAGTACATCGTTTGACCTCCACACTGGGCATTAAGTAACTGATGCCCCTGTCTCTCTTGCAGCTGTTGTAGACGGGAACACACTTGGGGATAGTACTGACACAGCTGTTTTCCGTCATGCGCCGTTCTGGGGTTTGGTGAGATTTGGATTTGCTTCTGGGGCCTTCTCTGTGTTGCGGCAACTGGCAACCTCCTGTCTTTTAAACCAAATGATCGTGACCATTGGCATTCCTTGGCATAATGTCCTTCCTCACCAAATCTTAGACAGTGGACACACGCCGTACTCTGATTTGATGAACGGCACGCTTCACAAGCCGGGTATCTTCTATTTCGGAACCCACTCCTGGGTCTGGGTATACACCAGCTTTCATTGAAGCGTTGCAGGTGATAAGAAAACACTGGAACATGATGAAAACTTGAACACAACCCAGTTCATATAGGGTCATCGTCCTCTGCGGTCCTGGGGGTCAGTGGTGAGAAAGTATGGTAACACAGTCTATTATAACACTCAGCATTCACAACATCTTTACCTTCTGGGACTTCCGGATATCGGTTGTTTCTTCTTGTAACTTTTGAGAATCTCTTCGATTTATGAATATGAAAAGTTTTTAATAAAATAGAATTTATAGTTGCAATGTTTTGATTCAAGTCTTCATTCCCTAATTTAATACCAAATCTGGCGATTTCCTAAGCTATAATATCGCAGCGTACCATAGCAATCAGTAATATACATCTGATTATTATCAAAATATTAATATAAATGATGTTTGAAATAATAAAACAATAATAGATAATAATTATTAATCAAGTTCTTCATGTGATAGAACATTTAATTACCTTTTCCAACCCATAGGTGTCAGTGTGTTTTGAAACAACAAGTGTTTATATCTTTATTAAACTAATAATATCAAAGAATGTATACTCATGGACCAAAATGAATAAGTATATGAATGAATGAATGAATGAATGAATGAATGCAAGAATGACTTATTGTATTTACTCAGAAAATTGAAACATTTTTCTTCTTATATTGGAACCATATCATTATATTTAATGAAGCAATATTCTTGTACTAGACATTACTTTATTAAATATTAATGTGTTTTCTCAATTGAGATATTGAATAGAAAATGAGAATTAAAATTAAAAACTGAAAAAATAAGAAGAAAGTAAGAATAAAAATTTAAGAATGAAAAAATAAGAATAAAATATAAAAATAAGGCCTTTATATGTCACATCCTTATATTTCCATTATCTGGATGATTTCACATTTGTCATAACCTTGAATTACCAAAAATAATTAAATTATGCAACTTTGCATGTAATACCCTTCTTAATTATACCATTGTCCCTTATTAATATTTCTTCTTCATTAAAATGCGTGAAAAATAAGTATTATGTAATCAGGATCAAAAACACATCTTCCCCCTTAATGCCAAAAAATATTATTTTATAAAATAATTAATGTATCAGAAAAAAAATTAAAAATAATTTATTTATAAATATTTTGCATAAATGTCATATTTATTTGTAGTATATGTTTGCTGAAAATGTGTGTACCCATCTAGGTAATCATTAAAATAATAACCTTGAATTCTATAAAATTATCATGTGGAAAAATTATTCTAAATGTAAATTTCCTTTTATAAATCGTTTTGATGTGTGGTTGCCCTTATCCACTATTGGCTAAATCAAGAAATAATAATTACTAAAGAAATAGAATATATACAGTACAGACCAAAAGTTTGGACACACCTTCTCATTTAAAGATTTTTCTGTGTTTTCTTGACTATGAAAATTGTACATTCACACTGAAGGCATCAAAACTATGAATTAACACATGTGGACTTATATACTTAACAAAAAAGTGTGAAACAACTGAAAATATGTCTTATATTCTAGGTTCTTCAAAGTAGCCACCTTTTGCTTTGATGACGGCTTTGCACACTCTTGGCATTCTCTTGATGAGCTTCAAGAGGTATGAATACATATATATTTATTTAACCCAAAATTATTGTATCCTAATTATCAATGTGCATTGTAAGCTATTAAATGTAATATCTTAATATTTCTTTGAATATTCCTCCCGCTGTTTTTGGGGTCAGAGCCTGCCTTCTGATGTCCACATTAGTCCACTTAATAAGCGTTTGGTGCCCTACGCAAAGCAGTAGTCCAAACATTTCCTACTGCCTGCTACCAAGCACGCACCAGCCCATTTTACCCACTATTTTGGGTGTGACGGCTAGCTTGGCTTGTGCCATCAACATCTGAAAATCAGTCAACAAGACCCAAAATGCCAAAAAAGCCTGTTGTTAAGGAACGTAGACGTGGTGTCAGTGGTGCGCGAGAAGGCACTCACTCTGTGTCAGGTCAGGAGAAGCTTGATGCATCCTCTATGTTCCTGGAAAAATTTCCCGGTCTGGAACGTAAACGCAGGGGCGGACACAGACTGTAGTGGGCCCCTGTGCAACAATTTTTTGGGCCCCCCCCCCCTGCCCTTCATAGGAGGCATGAAGGGCCCCCCCCCCGTGCGTCTCTCATCCCCCCGTGCATCTCTGATTCCCCCCACTCCTAGTTAATTAATTGTATTTAAAAAAAATAAAACTTGTTATACTTACCCCCAGGGCCGGCTCCAGGTTTCTCTGGGCCCTGAGCGACAGAGTCTCAGTGGGCCCCTTTAACACATACCATGATACATGATGCACAGATACCGCAGAGAAATATATATATTATATATATATATATATATATATATATATATATATATATATAGTACAAGGCCAAAGATGTCACTTACTACATTACATGAGCAATATCTATTGTAGACCGGACAGTACAGTCCTCCATACAGTATAATGAGCCCCACATAGTCCTCCATACAGTATAATGGCCCCACATAGTCCTCCATACAGTATAATGGCCCCACATATTCCTCCATACAGTATAATGGCCCCACATATTCCTCCATACAGTATAATGGCCCCACATAGTCCTCCATACAGTATAATGGGCCCACATAGTCCTCCATACAGAATACTGACCCCCTTATAATGCTCCATACAGGATACTGGCCTCCATATAATGCTCCATACAGGATACTGGCCCCCATATAACACTCCATACAGGATACTGGCCTCCATATAATGCTCCATACAGGATACTGGTCCCCATATAACGCTCCATACAGAATACTGGCCCCCATATAACGCTCCATACAGGATACTGACCCCTTATAATGCTCCATACAGGATACTGACCCCCATATAATGCTCCATACAGGATACTGGCCTCCATATAATGCTCCATACAGGATACTGGCCCCCATATAACACTCCATACAGGATACTGGCCTCCATATAATGCTCCATACAGGATACTGGTCCCCATATAACGCTCCATACAGAATACTGGCCCCCATATAACGCTCCATACAGGATACTGACCCCTTATAATGCTCCATACAGGATACTGACCCCCATATAATGCTCCATACAGGATACTGGCCCCCATATAACGCTCCATACAGGATACTGGCCTCCATATAATGCTCCATACAGGATACTGGTCCCCATATAACGCTCCATACAGGATACTGGCCTCCATATAATGCTCCATACAGGATACTGGTCCCCATATAACGCTCCATACAGAATACTGGCCCCCATATAACGCTCCATACAGAATACTGGCCCCCATATAACGCTCCATACAGGATACTGACCCCTTATAATGCTCCATACAGGATACTGACCCCCTTATAATGCTCCATACAGGATACTGACCCCCTTATAATGCTCCATACAGGATACTGGTCCCCATATAATGCTCCATACAGGATACTGACCCCCTTATAATGCTCCATACAGGATACTGGTCCCCATATAATGCTCCATACAGGATACTGGTCCCCATATAATGCTCCATACAGGATACTGACCCCTATATAACGCTCCATATAGGATACTGGTCCCCATATAATGCTCCATACAGGATACTGATCCCCATATAACGCTCCATACAGGATACTGGTCCCCATATAACACTGCATACAGAATACTGGCCCCCATATAACGCTCCATACAGAATACGGTCCCCCATATAATGCTCCATACAGAATACTGACCCCCATATAACGCTCCATACAGAATATTGGCTCCCATATAACGCTCCATTCAGGCTGTTCCCCCCTTATAATGCCCCATTACACGAGCGATATCTATTGTAAATTCTACAATAGCTCAGAAACCGGCGAATCCTCACAACGCACAGCGCAGACCGGACAGTATAGTCCTCCATACAGTATTATGGGCACCATATAATGCTCTATACAGGATACTGCCCCCCTTATAATGCTCCATACAGGATACTGGTCCCAATATAATGCTCCATACAGGATACTGGTCCCCATATAACACTGCATACAGAATACTGTCCCCCATATAACACTGCATACAGAATACTGACCCCCATATAACACTATATACAGAATATTGGCCCCCATGTAATGCTCCATGAAGGCTGTTCTCCCCTTATAATACCCCATGCAGGATGACACCCCCCTTTTAATGCCCTATGCAGGATGTCACCTCTACCCCCCATAAAAAGCCCCATGCAGGATGTCACCCCCCCCATATAATGCCCCTTGCAGGATGTCACTTCCCCCCTTTTCAATGCCCCATGCAGGATGTCAGACCACCCCCTCCCTTATAATGCCCCATGCAGGAGGTCACACACCCCCTCCTTATAATGCCCCATGCAGTATGTCACACACCCGTTCCCTTATAATGCCCCATGCAGGATGTCACTTCCCCCCTTCCCCTTTTATAATGCCCCATGCAGGATGTCACACTCCCCCCCACCCCCATATAATGCCCCATGCAGGATGTCAATTCCCCCCTCCCCCTCTTATAATGCCCCATGCAGGATGTCACACCTCCCTCCCTTATAATACCCCATGCAGGATGTCACCCCCCTCCCTTATAATGCCCCATGCAGGACGTCACTCCCCCCCATATAATGCCCCACGCAGGATGTCACCCCCCCATATAATGCCCCATGCAGGATGTCACCCACCCCCATATAATGCCCCATGCAGGATGTCACCCTCCCACATATAATGCCCCATGCAGGATGTCACACACACACCCATATAATGCCCCATGCACGATGTCACCCCCCCATATAATGCCCCATGCAGGATATCACCAACCCCCATATAATGCCCCATGCAGGATGTCAACCCCCTCATATAATGCCCCATGCAGGATGTCACGCACACCCCCATATAATGCCCCATGCAGGATGTCACCCCCCCTTTATAATGCCCCATGCAGGATGTCACACACACCCCCATATAATGCCCCATGCAGGATGTCACACCCCCCATATAATGCCCCATGCAGGATGTCACACACACCCCCATATAATGCCCCATGCAGGATGTCACACACCTCCTTATAATACCCCATGCAGGATGTCACACACACCCCCATATAATGCCCCATGCAGGATGTCACCACACCCCCATATAATGCCCCATGCAGGATGTCACACACACCCCCATATAATGCCCCATGCAGGATGTCACCCCCCCATTATAATGCCCCATGCAGGATGTCACCACCCCTCCCTTATAATGCCCCATGCAGGATGTCACCCCCCCTCCCTTATAATGCCCATGCAGGATGTCACCCCCCCTCCCTTATAATGCCCCATGCAGGACGTCACTCCCCCCATATAATGCCCCACACAGGATGTCACACCCCCCCTCCCTTATAATGCCCCATGCAGGATGTCACACCCCCCCATATAATGCCCCATGCAGAATGTCACACCCACTCTCCTCTCCCATATAATGCCCCATGCAGGATGTCACCCGCCCCATATAATGCCCCATGCAGGATGTCACCCCCCCATATAATGCCCCATGCAGGATGTCACACCCCCCTCCCTTATAATGCCCCATGCAGGATGTCACACCCCCCTCCCTTATAATGCCCCATGCAGGATGTCACACCCACTCTCCCCTCCCATATAATGCCCCATGCAGGATGCCACCCCACCATATAATGCCCCATGCAGGATGTCACCCCCCATATAATGCCCCATGCAGGATGTCACCCCCCCTCCATATAATGCCCCATGCAGGATGTCACCCCCCATATAATGCCCCATGCATGATGTCACACCCACTCTCCCCCCACCATATAATGCCCCATGCCCCGGACGCGGAAGACGCTGCGGAGGCACGGGGAGGGGTAAGTATTGTGCCGGCGCGTTGAAGAGGGACAAGAGGAGGTGGCGTGTGTTGATGCTCAAGTATTTGAGGACACAGACAGAAGAATGCCACTTGGAGGAACGTCATTTACTGTCTCCAGAGGTGGAGGCTGATGATGATGAAACACAGTTGGCATCAGGTCAGCCTACAATGTCAACTGGGAAGGAGGATGAGATGGAAGACAAGGTGGTCGATGATGAGTCCACTGATCCGACCTGGGCCATTGGCATGCAAAGCCATGACAGCAACACAGAGGAAGATGGATATGTAGCACCAACACAGGCACCAAGGGATCGTGGTTTGCCCAGAGTGACAACTGGGTCAACTGTTCCCAAGCGCACCCCTGCTGTGCGCCAAGTCATGGCAAGGGGGCGTTCAGCTGCTGTGTGGAATTTTTTTTCTGAAAGTCTTTCTGAGAAAAACCTTGCAGTCTGTATCATCTGCCATACCAAGTTGAGCAGAGGCCAGGGCAGAGGCAACCTGAGCACCACCAGTATGCGAAACCACATGGAAGCCAAGCACCCCAGTAGGTGAGCGGAACACAAGGGTACCAAATCTGCTTCTGCAGGTCAAACCAATGCCATGCTGCCTGGGCTATGTCCTTCAGAATCTGCTGTTCAGGAAGCAGGTGCTCATACCTCCTGCCCACAAGCTGCGGTTGCTCACACATAACAAACATCAACCACATCCACTTCCTTGTCCCAGTGAAGCGTCCAATTGTCCATGCCTGAGAGCTTGGAAAGAAAGCGTAAATACGCAGCCGCACACCCACAGGCAGAAATACTAAACTCACACATTGCCAAATTGCTAGCTGTGGAGACGTTGCCGTTTAGGTTTATGGGAACATAGTCTTTCCATGATCTCTTGGCTGTGGTTGCCCCATGATAGTGTTCCCAGCCGCCACTATTTTGCCCGGTGTGCCTTCCCTGCGTTACACAAGCACGTGTTAAACAATCTGAACTGTGCTCTCACCAACGCAACGCCGTAACCCTGGAAGGTCCACCTAGCAACAGACACCTGGACAAGTTGTTGTAGACAGGGACGATACATTTCTGTCACGGCACACTGGGTGACCCTGGTGGAGAGTGGGACAAAGGCGCAAACGGGAACATCACACATCCTACCCACGCCAAGAATAGCGGGCCCAACTTCTGTCAGGGTTTCTGCCTCTTCATATTCCACTTCCTCTCTACCCTACTCCTGCTCCTTATCTTCTGCTGAATTACCCTCTCCATCACTGCCAAGCTGGGACGTGTGCAGCAGCGCATCGGCAAAAAGGCAACATGCACTGCTGAAGCTGATCTGTTTAGGTCAGAAAGCACACACTGCAGCAGAGCTGTGGCAAGCTTTAAAACAACAGACCGATCAATGGCTCTCCCCGCTGCACCTCCAACCGGGTCTGGTCGTCTGCGATAATGGCCGGAATCTGATGGCAGCTTTAAAGGTCAGCAAGCTGGTACACATGCCATGCATGACTCACGTGCTGAACCTAGTTGTTCAGAAATTTCTGAAAATTTACTGTGACTTGCTGTACCTACTTGAGAAGGTGCGCCGTATTATCACCCATTTCCGCCTTTCCTCTACCACTTTTGCTGCTCTTACAGCGCTGCAAAAGCGCTTGTATTTGCCAAGTCACCGATTCATTTGCGACCTGCCCACGCGGTGGAACTCAACCTATCATGTGTTGGCGAGGATTAGTGAACAGCAGAGGGCAGTAGTGACGCGCCCCTGGGCCTGTGTCGCGCTGCGGTGCGCACGCGGGAGCTTACCCGGAGCCGGATCCGTGGAGGGTTGTAATCTCGTGGCGGTGACCCGGTCCGTGCCCAGGGAGTCAAACTAGACGGCAGTCTATTAGTAGTAAATAGTTGATGACTACGCCACCCGTTGAGTGCAGCCAGGAAGCTGCTGCTGCAGGGCAGACCGCTGAGGCCGGTGGTAGGATGGTGCAGCGTGATAGTATAACCCCCAACGGGAGGGGTATGGCCTCAGGGCAGCCGACGTGGATGATGGGGGTAGCAGGAACCACTCAGAGACGGTACGGTGTAGTTCAGGGTCTTTACTGGTAACAACGACAGACCCTCCCGGAGTACTTGCTAGCAAACGGGGCCTGGTCAGTCTTTGAGCAGATGGGATCTCCCCTGGCCAGGCGTAGTTGTAGGCCTCCCAAACTGACTGTACTCTTCTGGCTACCTTGCTAGAAGCTGATGTAAGTAGCCCACGTCCCTGAGTGTACCGTGTGGTGCTCACCCGTATGGCCGGTGACTCGGGGCCTTCTAATGGCTTCCGCTCCACGATGGCGGTGCTGGTCCCACGCGTGTGACCGTGCCTTCGGGCTTCTGGGCCAGAGGACCTGAAATCCCCTGCCCGACGGATTCTGCTGCTGGGTAGGAGTTAGTCCCCACAGCCTCGGACTCCGGGTCCGGTAAAGAATCTTCTTAGTCAGGGCGAGCTCTGTAGCTGCCAGCCCCTGACTCCTTGTAACTCTGCTGTTTCCTATGCTGCTTCTCTTCTCCACTCTCCTTGTCTGACTCACCCTGCCTCAGCCCCGGGTTTATACAGGGGAAGTTCTTCCCCTCCCAAGACTGGGCAGGAGGTGTGGCATGCACAGGATCCCTGACCAAAGGACCTCCCACCTGCTCTCAGACATAATATCTCTATCACTGTGGCAACCAGACCCCTGGGGTGTCACATTCCCCCCTAGTGAAATTTAGTACTCCGGGACTAAACACATTTAGAAAAACATAACAAAGTATAACAATAACAATACTATAAGAAAAACACATAAGATGGTTACGGCGTGTCCGCAACCGGATGCAGTCTTTGAAGAAAAGCAAAGGTGTCCATTTCACCAACACAGGGAGACGTAACCAGGTAGGGGTCTGTCCTACCCCGAGTCCTTAACAGTCTCTAGTCCATCCTGGGTTACGCTCCAACTATATACAAGGATTCCCGGTAAATCCACCAAGGTTTCCTAAAAATAACTAGAAACACAAAATTATACACAAGCAACAAGACACAGAAAAACATAAATAAAACAATTTATACACTTTAAATTCTCCAGCGTGCGGGTAACTGGCCTCTAGTGGCCCGAGTGGACCTACGGAGCTGACTGTCTGGCCCTGAACTACAGGGTGTAGGAGCTGTCAAGGGTAAACTGGGCAGCTGTCTACCGGCTCTTTGTCTCACTAGGGGTACGGCAGGCTCACTATAAGCAGAGGGTTGATTCTCCTGTTCTGCTTGTGTGGAGTCTTCTGCCTCCTGGACCGGCGGTTCTTCCAGCTCTACCCGTTGCTCCGTAGGTTCTTGGGATGATGGTTGGAGGAAGGTGAGTACGGGTACCACAACTGCACCATTGACTTGAGTCCAAGACTGAGGAAAGTCCCCGAGCACGGTACTAACCATATCTTCCCTTTCTTCCACGAGTCGATGGTCTTCTTGTTCCTCTTCAGGGTTCCTCAGTTGTTCGGGACACTTCTTCAGGTGGTCCCGGGATACAATGGCTGTGGTTTCCCCTCCGTCTTTACTGATGGTACAGACCTTCGGGTTCTCGTGGCTTGAGGGCAGTACGGTGTACGGGTCCTTCTCCCACTGGTCGTCCAACTTGTGGAGCCGTCTCTTCCTCTTCAAGACCTGCTCTCCGGGTACCAGGGGAACAGCGGGAGCATACTGGTTGTAAATTTTCTCTTGTCTTTCCCTAGCCTGACAGAGACTTCGCTCCACGCTCTCCTGTACTCTCCGGTACTGCTGCTGCCTCTCTGTGTCCCAGTCTGTTTCTGGTGAAGTGTCCTCGGGGGTCAGGACTCCCATTTCCAGGTCAACAGGTAACTTACCAGGTCTTGCCCTCATTAGGTAAGCCGGGGTACAGTTGGTGGAACCTACCGGGATGTGGTTGTATAGGTCCACCAAATCGGGCAACTTTTCAGGCCACAGACTGCGTTCTTCCAGGGGCAACGTTTTTAGAAGATCCATTACCACCTGGTTCATTTTTTCACAAAGTCCATTAGTCTGCGGATGGTAGGGTGTCGTCCTTATCTTCCGGCAGCCATACAGATTGCAGAATTCCTGAAAGACCTCCGCTTCAAAGGCAGGTCCCTGGTCCGTCAGCACTTGGTCCGGGTACCCGTGTGGACGGCAGAAGTGCTGCTGGAAGGCTCTAGCTGCTGTTTGAGCCGTTAAGTCCTTGACGGGGACGACAACCAAGAACCGGGAGTAATGATCCACGATGGTTAACGCGTAGACGTAGCCACTTCTGCTTGGGGTCAGTTTTACATGATCCAAGGCTACCAGTTCCAACGGTTGCCGGGTGACGATGGACTGCAGGGGAGTCTTCTGGCTGGCTCGGTCCTTCCTTCTCAGGTTGCACGGGCCACAATCTCTGCACCACTTCTCGATGGTTCCCCTCATGCCTACCCAGTGGAACCGCTCGCGCAGCAGGAACTCCAGCTTTTTCCACCCAAAGTGTCCAGCTCCGTCGTGGTATGCCTCCATCACCATGGCTGCGTCTCTTCGTGGCACCACTACTTGCCAGAGTAATTCATGCGTCCGGGAGTTAACCATTCTGCGGCACAACTTCCCTTTGTAAAGGAACAGTCGACTCTTCTCTGCCCATAGTTGTTTGGCTTCCTCCGGAGCGTCTGGTTCAAGGCGAGCCTCCGGCCGAGTCAGCATCTCCTTCACCAGTCGGACGGCAGGGTCGCTGTCTTGCGTTTCCGCCCAGTTGTAGTGGGGTAAGGGGTTCAACGTAGCAGCCTGCTTACTCCTTACCCGGTGGGAATACTGAATAGTCCCATGACGGTGGAACGCAGGGAGTTCAACTTCTTCCAGTCCCTCCGGATCTTCTCCTCCGTCCGGCAGGTTGGGCATCCTGGACAGGGCGTCCGCGTTGGTATTGGAGCGTCCTGCCCGGTATTTAATTGTGAACTCGTAGTTGGACAGACGGGCCATCCACCTCTGCTCCAGGGCACCGAGTCTTGCCGTGTCCAGGTGTGTCAGCGGGTTGTTATCCGTGTACACGGTGAACCGGGAAGAAGCGAGGTAATGCTTAAAGCGCTCAGTGATTGCCCATACTACGGCCAGGAACTCTAACTTAAATGAGCTGTAATTCTCGGGGTTCCTTTCGGTGGGTCGCAGTTTTCGGCTGGCGTAGGCGATTACTCGTTCCTTCCCCTGCTGGATCTGGGACAGTACGGCTCCTAGCCCGATGTTACTGGCGTCGGTGTAGAGGATAAAGGGCTGGCTATAATCCGGGTACGCCAGGATTTCGTCCCCCGTGAGGGCCATCTTCAGCTGGCGGAAGGACTCTTCTTCCAGCTCTTCCCATTTGAAGGGCGGCTTCTGGTTCTTGGCCTTCCGGGACTGGCCTATCAGGAGGTCCTGCATAGGTGCTGCCTTTTTGGTGAAACCGGGAATAAACCTTCGGTAGTAGCCTACCAACCCGAGGAACTGCCGCACTTCTTTTACGCTGGAGGGGCTTGGCCATCCCTTAATTGCGGTGATCTTATCGGGGTCGGGAGCCACTCCGTCAGCGCTCACCACGTGTCCCAGGTACTGCACCTTTGGTTTCAGGAGGTGACACTTGGAGGGTTTCACCTTTAGGCCGTAACTCGCCAGAGCCTCGAACACTTCCGCCAGGTGTTTCAGGTGGTCCTCATACGTCTTGGAATATACGATGACATCGTCCAGGCACAACAGGACCGTCTCGAAGTTTCTGTGGCCCAGACAACACTCCATTAGGCGTTGGAAGGTTCCTGGTGCGTTGCAGAGTCCGAACGGCATGCAGGTGAACTCGCTAAGTCCCATCGGGGTGGTGAATGCGGTCTTCTCCCGGTCCGCCTCTGCTACAGGAACCTGCCAGTACCCGCTAGTGAGATCCAAGGTAGAGAAGAAGTTAGCAGATCTTAAAGCAGCCAATGACTCCTCTATCCTTGGTAAGGGGTACGCATCCTTGTGTGTGATACGGTTGATTTTCCGGTAATCTACACACATCCTCATGGTGTTGTCTTTCTTTTTGACTAAAACTAATGGGGCTGCCCAGGGGCTACAACTATCCCGGATTACCCCAGCCTCCTTCATATCTCTAAGCATCCCCTTGGCGTGTTGGTAATGTGCAGGGGGTACGGGTCGATACCTCTCTTTTATGGGAGGATGATCTCCCGTGGGGATGCGATGTTCTACCCCCTTGACTCGCCCGAAGTCTAACGGGTGTTTACTAAACACTCTCTCATACTCTTGAACCACCCGATAGACTCCTTGTTTCTGATGTGAGGGAGTGGAGTCAGTACCCAAATGTAGTTGCTGACACCAGTCCTCCATGTCTTTCTTAGAGCCGTTACCTTCCTCCGGGTGAGATGGAGGCAAGGGTTCCACAGATTGTATAGAACTTTGATTAGTGGTATATAATTTGGCTAGCGTGGCATACCGGGGCAGGTACACTTCCCTCTCCCCGATATTTATTATGCGAAT
This sequence comes from Phyllobates terribilis, assembly GCF_046119375.1. Taxonomy (NCBI): domain Eukaryota; kingdom Metazoa; phylum Chordata; class Amphibia; order Anura; family Dendrobatidae; genus Phyllobates; species Phyllobates terribilis. The sequence goes on from NW_027362771.1 coordinate 646,115,326, forward strand.
GGGCACCCTCCCATGGCGTACATTGACCACCCCCCGTGCTGTCAAAATGGTGGGCCTACTGTCTGAGTAAACTGGTTCTACCATTGCCTGGTAATCTCTACCTCTCAGACCAATAGCTGCCCGGCACCAAATCATCATTTCACTTTTTGGGGGCATGGCAATAGGAAAAGGGTCACACATTCTTACGCTACCAATCTCACCGCCGGAGAGTTCCACTTGTTGCCGTTGCATCAGTGCCCGGATCTCTTTCTGGAGCACCCGCTGCTCGCCGGAGCTGGCATTCTTGGCAACCTGCTGTAAAAGGAAAATCACCTCTGCAAGACAATTTTCAATTACATTAGTTCCTAGAGTTATTTTTGGGTGACTCTCATGTTTATCGATATCTACAATGATCAGTCCCTGTGCGGCCAGTTCGACTCTACCAATTTTGATGGTCACCTCTTTAAATCCGATCTGTGGCACGGGCTGACCATTGCTGGCGATGATACTCAAGTCGTCGTCGGGGTAGCGGGTAATATCCGAGTCATTCCAGTACTGCTTGAAGAGCACGTACGGGATGGTGGTGACCTGTGACCCGGTGTCCAGTAGGGCACTCATGGGAATGCCATCCAGTACCACAGGCAAGACTGGACGTCCTCCCACATATCTGTCGCGCCAGTTCGATGGGCCTGGTGATCTTTTTCCTGGGGGTTGGCCCTCTACCCCAGGTTGTGCCCGTTTAAAGAACAGTACCTTGCCATATGTCCGGGTTGATTGCAGCGGCGGCAGATGGGTCGTCCGTCCTCACTGTATCGGTCACTGGGTCTTCCTCTGGCCGGTGGGGTCCTCCTTGGTCGACGCCACGGGATGTCCTCCGGTCCGGATGCCAGCTGGATCTTCCCTGGGGTGGAAACCTGTAAAGACTGCACAGTTCGGGTTAGCGCAGCAACGCTCTTAGCTAGCTCTTGGACCTGATGGTGTAGGTCTGGAGCCGGGTCATTGTCCAAAGCCTGCGCATCAGCTCCCACAGGCCCTGCTGACAAGGGCGCCGCCTCCTGGTAGTAAGTGGTAGTGGGGCGTCTGTGGGTCACAACGCCACCTGGTGCCGGTTCTCGGAGCACCCGGATGGCTCTGTCCTTGAACTGTGCAAAGTCCAGATGGGGATCCTGTAAGGCCATTGCCCGCAACTGGGTTCGGTGGGCATTGCAATATAAACCCTCTATAAATTGTTCAGTCAACAGCCTGTCCTCGTTTCCCACCCCATCAGGGTCGGTCTGCTTTATGGCCCTCAGGGCCTCTTGTAGGTTTAGTGCATAGTCCCTTATACTCTCATGCGCTCGCTGCTTGCACCCGTAGAATCTAAGCTTAATCTCGGCTGAGGTGCGGGTATCAAAGGTGTCCTTCAGCCGGGTTAGTATCCCTGCGACAGTCTTCCTCCCAGGTGGCCAGGATTTTACTTCCCTTTTGGCTGCCCCGGTTAGTTGGGCCACCAGGATGCTCACTTTTTGCTCTTCTGTGAGGGGGTACACCTGGAAGAGGCTATCCAGCTTTTCTCTAAAGTCATGCAGGGTATGTGACTCCCCTGAGTACTGGGGTAGCCAAGCTGCTCCCGGGATATAGGGCATGGTGAAGGGCATAACTGCAGCAGCGGTAGCGCTGGCGGGGGTTGAGGCAGTGAAGCTCTCCTCCGTATCCGACATCTTCCTCCCCCCTAGTGGACCGTGGCCTACCTTGCGATGATCCTCTTCCGTAGGCCGCGGCTCCGCAGTGGATCGTCAGGGTTGAGGACCTTCCGTCGCACTCCTGTGACGTCGGCGTCTGCTGGGCTCCTTCCAGGACCTTACGCAACGTCCGGACGTGAGGCGGGGCTTCAGTTCTCGCGCGCTTTCGGAGTCCACGCCCCTCTTCTTCCCGCGCGGCGTCCTCAAGATGGCGTCCAATGGCGGGAAAACTCCACGGATGGCGGGAAGAAGGTCGAAGATGGCGCCGGATGGCGGGAAAACTTCGCGGATGGCAGGAAGAAGGTAGAAGATGGCGCCGGATGGCGGGAAACCTTCACCACTGGTAAGTTTGAACAGTCTTTGCTTTTCAGGCACGCAGTACCCGGTGGTTGCGGGCACGAAATCCTGCCGACTACGCCAAAGTTGACGCGCCCCTGGGCCTGTGTCGCGCTGCGGTGCGCACGCGGGAGCTTACCCGGAGCCGGATCCGTGGAGGGTTGTAATCTCGTGGCGGTGACCCGGTCCGTGCCCAGGGAGTCAAACTAGACGGCAGTCTATTAGTAGTAAATAGTTGATGACTACGCCACCCGTTGAGTGCAGCCAGGAAGCTGCTGCTGCAGGGCAGACCGCTGAGGCCGGTGGTAGGATGGTGCAGCGTGATAGTATAACCCCCAACGGGAGGGGTATGGCCTCAGGGCAGCCGACGTGGATGATGGGGGTAGCAGGAACCACTCAGAGACGGTACGGTGTAGTTCAGGGTCTTTACTGGTAACAACGACAGACCCTCCCGGAGTACTTGCTAGCAAACGGGGCCTGGTCAGTCTTTGAGCAGATGGGATCTCCCCTGGCCAGGCGTAGTTGTAGGCCTCCCAAACTGACTGTACTCTTCTGGCTACCTTGCTAGAAGCTGATGTAAGTAGCCCACATCCCTGAGTGTACCGTGTGGTGCTCACCCGTATGGCCGGTGACTCGGGGCCTTCTAATGGCTTCCGCTCCACGATGGCGGTGCTGGTCCCACGCGTGTGACCGTGCCTTCGGGCTTCTGGGCCAGAGGACCTGAAATCCCCTGCCCGACGGATTCTGCTGCTGGGTAGGAGTTAGTCCCCACAGCCTCGGACTCCGGGTCCGGTAAAGAATCTTCTTAGTCAGGGCGAGCTCTGTAGCTGCCAGCCCCTGACTCCTTGTAACTCTGCTGTTTCCTATGCTGCTTCTCTTCTCCACTCTCCTTGTCTGACTCACCCTGCCTCAGCCCCGGGTTTATACAGGGGAAGTTCTTCCCCTCCCAAGACTGGGCAGGAGGTGTGGCATGCACAGGATCCCTGACCAAAGGACCTCCCACCTGCTCTCAGACATAATATCTCTATCACTGTGGCAACCAGACCCCTGGGGTGTCACAGTAGCTGAATACCAGCTTCAACAAGCCCGTCAGACTGAGAGTCAGCCACCACACATAACAATGTTGAGTGGGTGTGGATCGCTGACATTTGTGAGGTTCTTGAGAACTTTGAGTACTGCACCAACCTCGTGAGCGGTGATCAGGCTATAATCAGCGTAACCATCCCGCTGCTGTGTCTCTTGAAACAATCACTGCATAATCTCAAAGAGGAAGCTTTGCGTGCCCAGCATGTTGGTATGCAGCCAGATTTCCCAATGGGTGATACTACCCAGCCTAGCCAATATTCTGAGGCAACATTGGGTGATGAGGAGGAAGGTGAGGAGGATGAGGAGGTAGAGGAGTTGTTTTTCTGTGCTACCGATGGGGACTCGTAATGCTACAGAAGGAACACCCAACCAAAGCTTCATGTCTTTCCAGCCTGGATGTGCTGGAGAGGAAGAGGTGGAGGAGGAGGAGGAGGCGAGTCAGCGTGAAGAGAGAATGGGTACTGTTTCTACTATTGGGGACAAAGAACATTTGCCTTTTTGCAGCTTGGCCTACATGGCACAGTTCATGTATAAGTGTCTGTGGCAAGACACTCTCGTGATACACATTTTATCCAATAACCTATACTGGTTGGCCACTTTTCTTGATCCACGGTACAAGGAGAAATTTCCTTCTCTCCATTTGGAGCCACCAAAGAGTTTTACAATGGAATTGTTCAAGAGGACTGTTGTAGATCAGTTGCTGAAAACATCACCCTCAGACAATACTGGTGGCAGAGGTACCGGCTCTTTTCAACACCAAGGGATAATGGGGAGAGACACGAACACCAGCTCCAACAGAGGTGGGGGGAAAAGGTACACAAGTTGGGCAATTTTCAATAAACCAGCACAACAGCAAGGGCTATCTGTGCCTGTAACAATGCCAAGGAGGGATAAGTTGCAGAACATGGTCAAGGGGTACTTCAGTGACCATACGTGCATCCTTTCTGACGCTTCAGTTCCCTTTAATTATTGGGTGTCTAAGCTGAACACTTGGCCCGACCTCTCCTTATATGCCTTGGAGGTGCTGGTCTGCCTGGCTGCTAGTGTGGTGTCTGAGCGTGTTTTCACTTCCGCTGGGGCAATCACCTCTGATAGGCGCTCACGCCTCTCCACGGAAAATGCAGACAGACTTACTCTGATTGATTAAATTCAACAAGGACTGGATATCTCCACAGTTTGTAATCCCTCCAGATGACAGCAATCCAACCTAAATTCACCAAAAATGTAGATTCATGCTACTGCTGTTACCGTCACCCCCTTCCCATAAAAAAACTGTTTCCTTCCTTCGACAGCCATGACTCAGCCCATAGAGCTAATTTTTACAAACCCTATGCACATTGTGCAGTGGACAAACCAGGACAGTATTCCTACTCCAGCCTAACTACTATTTGTGATTGGAGGCCCTTGGGATGGTGGCTTCCTGCGTCAACCATGACTCAGCCCATAGGGCTAATTTTTAAAAACCCTATGCACATTGTGCAGTGGACAAATCTGGAATGTACAGTGGTCCTACCAAACTAATATTTGTCATTGGAGGACCTTGTCACAGGTTGTGCCACATTGTGACTGAAATAGGGGATACATAATCAATAGAAATGTACTGTCAGTCACCCTATTTGGCAAAAAAACATGCCTGGCTTGTGCCACATTGTGACTGAGATAGGGGATACATATTCAATAGAAATTTACACTGACTGTTGATGACCGACTGATGGCTCTCTGAAAACTTGAATTGAGGGCCACAACTACTACAGTACTCCATCATAGATAATGTTTAACAAGGGAGGTCCTTGTCATGGAATTTCCCTTCACCTATGACACAGCCCCCAAGAGTAATTTTTGGAAATACAATGCACATTATGCACTGGACCAAGTAGTACAGTATCAAGAAGTCTTCTCTTCCTATATAATCTGGGGAATATTGACAATCAAAATCTCTGAGCCATTTGGAGAAGCTTTTCCAACCCATCCTGGAGGGGGGCACCATATATACTTTGTCCATTGACTTGCACAAGTGATATATTTGAGCTCGTCATCCAGGTGACTACTACAGCTTTACTTTTCTGGTTCACAGAGTTCAGCCATACCTGAGGATCGTCGACCGCACTCACTGCTACCTTCTAGTACTTCATGTCTCTTGGCCTTTTTCTCTGTAGCCTCTGCCTTTAAATGAGTTAAATAATAGAGTGAGGGCCCTACAATATTAATAAGTGAGGGCACTCTCAAATGTACACAAGAGGGACGTCCAAAATCTCTAGAGGAGGGCACTTCAAAATGTATGTTACAGGGTCACACGAGGGCTCTCACAAAACTCAGCTTTCCTGCCTACTGCAGGGTCTCTGAATATCTGAAGTTAGGGCCGTGTTATCACATGGTGGAGGAGGAGGAGGAGGGTCAAGACCAACGCTACAATGGGCACATTGTAAACTGCTATGGAATATGTATTCCATTATGTGAGTGTCAATGATGGAGGGACCGCCCAAATGTCTAAGTAACTGCTGTCCCTCCAAAACGCATGTTAGAGAGCCACCTGAGGCCTCTCAGGTCAAAGATCAACATACCTACTGGTACGATCTAGCTGTGCTTGTAAAGTGCTGGGGAACAGCGAACTAGAAATGATGTATGACAGAGGGACCTACAAAATGTATAAGTCAAGGCCCTCCCAATTGTAAAAGGCGAAAAAAAGCCATAACAGTATGTGTGAACAAAGGCTAAAAGGGATATTTTTTGGTTTCTCTGGTTTATTTAGCCTTATATACAAGTGATTGTGCAGGAAAAACTGTTTCTTAACCTTTTTGACCTGTTAAATGCAATTTAGGTTAGGCTTGGTAGTTGTTCTTGTGTGTCTGAAAAAGTGGCGTAATACTGCGACAAACTTATTCCCAGAAACCATATGTGAGTCAGAAATGCACGCAGACACATTCTCCAGGCTCTTCCCATTCTGTTTCATAACTTTCCCATCCATTTCAGCCTTTTCCTCCAGCCCCCAGACCCCTTTGTAGGGTCCAGCAGAAAATTACTCGCATTTCCCATTGACTTACATTGTACTCGCTATTCGGAACGAATACGCGATTATTACAAAGTAGTCGTTACGAGTATAGCGATTACCAATATTACAGTACTCGCTCATCACTACTTATAACATATATGAAGTCTTCTGCGTATTTCATAGATTTCATTTCGGGGATGACTCAGTTTAGGAGAGTTTGACATCGGCTTTTGAGAAGATTTTACTTTTTCTGGTTTCAGAAATTTAGCTTGATTTATTTTCTTTTCACAATTCTCATGTTTTCTAGCAAAATCAAGTGACTGCGCAAAAATTTGTTATTATTTGTTGTAATTTTCCATTTTTTTTATGAGAATTTTGTACAACTGTTCAAATATGAACATGAATGTAAACGTACATTCTTTCCTCCCAATCCTCCCAATCGCTTAATAAAGTGATAGTTAATTAATTCAGGGATTTAATCTGACTGCCAGATTGGTGTCGGGAAGTGAATTTTTCCTCAGTGATGTAAATTGGCCTATACCGCATGTTTTTTTTTTGCCTTCCCCTGGATCAACGCTGCGGAATAGCTGCAGTGCACAAGAAATAGGCCTTATAAACTATGTAACTATGTTAATTTTTGAAGATCCTCTATGTCTGGAAAATCCTTACTGGCACAGTAAATCAAATATTTTAATCTGTCCGAATCATCTAACCATTCATTACGAGAGTCATGTTCAGAGAACATTAAATTTAGACGTCTGGAAAATGTCACAGGAATCCACATTTTAAATAATTGATTCCTCTCCTCATTGGTTAGATCAAACTTATCATCAAAGATCTCAAATATCTCTGAATTTCTACAGACATGGATTTTGACATCATATTTTGGCATGATTTTGTATAATTTTAGCAAATTTTTCCTAACTTTAATTTGGAGTTGGGCCTCTGTAGCTTCTAATCTTTCTGCTACTTTTAGTGGGCCTTGTACGTCAGCTCCTCCTACGTCACTCACGTCTCCTCCCATTCAGCTAATATGTCAGTTTTTCGTACGTCAATCATGTCACCTCCCATGTCAGTTTTTTCTATATCCGTCTCTTCGTCATCAGACACAAGGCCACCTTCAGTAGCTGTCACAGACACGTGTCTCAAATCTTATCTAATTTCCACATTACAGTCAGAATCAGTATCACCATTTGACACCATTTCTACACAGTCGTCCTGCTTAGACTTTCCTGACACAAGATTATGAAATACATCAACCAACTGTAGAATATTTCTCAATCTTTTTTTGTCTCTATGAAAGGACACCCGCTTCGATTTTCCTAACTAAATTCTCCAATTCGCATTCTCTGTATAAACTAAGCCCCAACACATCTAAGTCAGTCCCGTCAGTAACTTTAAATTTAAGTTTACTTTGCTAAGAAAAAGAACAAATTATATTCATATTTCTTACCTTACTTTCTCAGCTTTAGGGATCAGCACGTCCTATCCTCAGTTTGTCTGATTCTAGTGTCTGTCAATCCATCTGATGCATCTTAGTCCTCACTCATGTAGGTTCTTTCAGACTCTTGAAGTTAGTGGTTTTCCTGACACTTGAACAACAGCTGCAAAACTCTTCTTCTCTCCCTCCTTTGTTCAACAAGGAAATTCCACTTGAAAAATCAGGACTGGATGATCGCCAAAATGTTAAAAAATACTGATCTTCGTATATTTTTTTATAGAGGACTTCTTATCAGATGCAATTGCTCTAAGAATATATCACGATATTCTTATAAAAAAAATGTACCTGTTTATTCTTGGATTGTCCATTAAAAGGAATAATTTCAGTAGTTACATAAAATAGGTGAAATAGTTACAAAGTGATTGTCCATTTGTCCATAGATTCACTCATCGTTTCCTGCGATCCTGGATGGTAGATTGAGTATGTCTGTGTCCAACATGTGTGTCAGGGCCTACATGTCATCTGCTTCCTTCACACGTAGATCCTTCATCTGGTGTAGTGTGTAGTGGCAAGAGAGCCCCACCCTGTCTCTAACATGGGATTATATAGCCCCCTCATAGCATCTGTTTATCATATATGGCACTGAGTGAAAAATATCAAAAATAACACGTTGTGATGTCAGCTAAAAACCCTAGCACGATGGCTAATGCAATCTTATGCAATGTACGGATACAGAATTCAGAATTAAGAATAAAACATGAATATCCATAATTAATATTTAACACATAGGCACTGAACCTCTGGTGCCTGGTGTAAAATACAGCCTTGCTTGTAGGGGCTGATTTAGATGGAGGAAAGATGATGAGTTTGGTTTTTCTCCACATTGAACTTTAGGAAGCGAGAGGAGAAAAAGGAGGGTATGGCTGATAGGCATTCTGGAATTCCGGACAGCAGAGAAGTGACATCTGGGCCGGATCTGAGTGTCATCACCATATAGGTGGTAATGGAAGCTATGGGACTTTATGAGTTATCCCAGGCCAAATTTATAGCTGGAGAAGAGTAGGGGGTTTCAGGACAGCCTTGGGAGACTCAGAAAGAGAGAAGGTAGGATGAGAAAGCATCAGTGGTCTTTATTGACCACCACAGGTCATTCTCATATCCATACAACATTTACATCCCCCACCTCTTAATTTTACTGGTTTGAATTTAACGTGGCCCCTTCTTGAGGGACCATGTACGATTTACTTTGCCTCTCTCATAATCTGCTTATACCAGACTTGTGGCAACTGTTTATTTTTGTGCCTCTGACTCCTGTCGGTGTCCCTCACTCCTGAACTCTAGGGGTTTTGTAAGATGTGCAGTGTAAATGGGCTGCATACTGGCTGCACAACAATAATTTTTGAATCCCCTGCTTTGTTGGTGGGCAACTCTTGGACTTCCCTATTACTAGTCCATTGATCATCGGGCTAGTATATGTTTCTGTAACTAAAATGCAGACCTGGACTATTAATCATTTATTATTGTAATACCATCAGTCCTACAGGCAAAAAATATAAAGATGTGGCCAAACTGGAGCTTTTCAGTTAGCTCTGGACATCACAACCAAACCGCAACAGCCGATACTCCCAAACTTTATCTTTAGACTTATTGAGCAACAGAATTAAGACTGAAGATTAAGATTAAAACTGATCTATCACTACTATGTCAAGACACTTGTACCAGCAAAAGAATCACAGAGGTGGAGCATTATAGTAGGATCATGGAAACTCCATGCTTGCCTCATTGTTGATGTCTCCTCTCACTGGAATGGGCTCCAGCAATGTATGGAAGACAAAGAAAATCAACTATGTAACCTATGTGGGGCTCCTTGAAGGAATGGACGGACAGAATATGATACATTCCTCAAAGAACTTCTCATCAAAACATGGGGACAATGAAAATTTTAGCCATGTAGGCAGTCGAGAGGGAAGTAGTTGCAATTTGCCCTGACGCCTCAGAACTTTTATTGATAGGTTAGTGTAGATATGGTGGTCTTCTGCCCCTTTTTTGTAATGAAGATCCTCAACACCTAGATATCACCATCATCCCTTACTGGAACCAAGCAGTAGGAACTATCCTGGTCACTCTGAGAGCCTGGTGAATATATATACTGTACACTCTGTAACGCGGTAGGGGCATTGCAGGGCCGCATAGCAGTGACAGACGGCAATGTATCTAGCATTACCCAGTTTGTCAATTAACTCATCTACCCTGAGCATGGGAAACACATCAAATTTAGAGATTTCGTTTAACTTTCGAAAATCATTGCAAAATCTCCAGGTCCCATTTGGTTTGGAAATCAATACAACCGGGCTAGACCATTCACTTCAGGACTCTTCGATCACTCCCAGCTCCAACATACGTTTGACTTCAATCGAGATTGCTTCTCGGCGTGCCCCTGGTATTCTATAGGGTTTAAGGTTTATTTTCTATATCATGTTTTATTAGATGGGTGTTTCGAGGCAGGTCAGAGAACTTCGTTTTGTTCGTCTGGAGGAATTGGTGCGCTTCCTGTCGTTGGGCCGTCTAAAGGGTATCTCCTAATTTCACTTCTGGAACCGGTTGTGGTAACATACTACGTTTCAGACCGGCAGCAACCAACAATTCCCTGTCTTTCCAAGGTTTAAGTAGATTCACATGATACAGCTGGTACGGTTGATGTACCTTATAATCTTCTTCTCCAGCCTTCTCTACTACCTCATAACAACCCTGCCACTTCGCCAAAAACTTGCTTTCAATTGTTGGCACTAAGATCAAGACCCTATCTCCTGGGTTGAAGTTTCTGATTTTGGCAGCCCTATTATAGACTTGGTTTTGGGCCACTTGGGCCTTCTGCATGTGCTCTCTTACTATAGGTAACACTTTTTCAATTCCATCCTGCATCTGCGGTACGTGTTCAATAACACTTCTATACGGGGTGGCCTCAGCTTTCCATGTTTCTTTCGCCATATCCAGCAGACCTCTTGGATGGAACCCATACACTAACTCGAAGGGCAAAAAACCAGTAGAGGCCTGCGGTACGTCTCTCACAGAGAGCATTAAATATGGTAAAAGATAATCCCTATTGCGCCCATCTTTTTCCACTATCTTTTTTAACATGTGTTTCAGGATCTTATGAACCTCTCAACTAGTCCATCTGTTTGAGGATGATATATGGAAGTATTTATGTGTGCCATCTTTAGCATTTAGCACAGCTCCTTCATTACCTTTGACATGAAGGGGGTGACTTGGTCAGTAAGGATTTACTTTGGAATCCCCGTTTGAGAAAACGTAAAAAATAATTCACGGGCGATACTTTTGGATGCCGTATTTTTTAGGGGAACTGCTTCAGGTTAGAGCGTGGCATAATCTACCACGACAAGGATATACTGGTGGCCCCAAGCTTATTTTACAATTGGCCCCACCAAATCCAACCCAATTCTCTCAAAGGGTACATCAATGATGGGGAGAGGTACTAGTGGGCTGCAAAAATGGAACACGGGCACAGTTATTTGGCATATGGGGCAGGATTTAAAGTAATCCTCAAACTCCCTGTACATCCCCATCCAGAAGAACATCCGGAGAACCCTCTCCTGGGTCTTATCGCCCCAAGTGTCCCACTAGAACATGACTATGAGTCATATTAAGCACTCCGCTCCGATAGGCCTTCGGGACCAGCAATTTGTAGCATCGGCGTCTCTGCCCCCTGCCAGGCAGAGACGCCGTCCCTCTCACCGCCGCGCTCCCTGCCCGGCGTCCTCCAGCGCTCCTCTTCCTGCTTCTGCTGCCGGCGCGCGCAGCTTCCTGGGCACTGTGCTTAGGGCACGCGCGCGCTCCCTCTTAAAGGGGCCGCACGCGCCGCCCTAAGGATTCCCCGGCCAATTGCTGGAGGTCCTCCCATATATAAGGCACCGCCTCCAAAATGGAGGTGCCCAAGCAATAGTTGATGCACAGTATACTTACCTCTGCTTCAGCCCTCAGGTTCCGCTGCTTGCCTATCTACTAGTCCTGCCCGCCAGCCTGACTACTCTCCAGCCCGACAGTCTGTCTTCCGTTCAGTCCGCCAGTCTGTCTATGGGCCTTGCCCGCTTGCTTACCTGGAAGCACCTGCCTGTTACCTGTCAGCCTACCTGGAGGCTCCCGCCTGTCACTTGCCGTGACCACCTGTCTGCCTACCTGTAGGCTCCTGCCCGTCACTTGCCGTGACCACCTGACAGCCTACCTAGAGGCTCCTGCCCGTCACTTGCCGTGACCACCTGTCTGCCTACCTGGAGGCTCCTGCCCGTCACTTGCTGTGACCACCTGACAGCCTACCTAGAGGCTCCTGCCCGTCACTTGCTGTGACCACCTGTCTGCCTACCTGGAGGCTCCTGCCCGTCACTTGCCGTGACCACTTGACAGCCTGCTTAGAGGCTCCCGCCTTTCGCCTGCTGTCTCTGCCAGTTCATCTACCTGGATCTCTCGTCAGCCTGCCTGCTGTGCCCATCTGCAGTATCGGTCAGTCTCAGCCATCTGACCAATGGGAGTCACCTGCTCTCTTACAAGGTCGTCCCCAGAGTAGCACCTGGTCCCTCTGCTCGGTCCCTCCCTGGTCACGGAGTCATTAGCCGCCGTACGACCTAGGTCGGTCCGAGTGGATACTTAGTTACGCCCCTCTGGGTCCCTCCTTGCACCGCAGCACAGAGGTTCCACCACCCGGATCCGTAACAGTTTGCTCGGGCCATGGAACCCAGTGGCCCCCAAGCTCCCTCGCTCTCTGACCTGTACCAGGAGGTTTCTCATCAGAGATCCCAACAGGAAACCATCCTGAACTTCCTGCGGAGTGTCAACTCCCGCCTGGACACACTGACTGTTCCACCTATGTCCGCCTCGAATCGTGCGACTCCCTCTCCGGCAGCCCCGCTGCCCACCAATACCACGGCATCCAACCCAGGTCCCCGGCTTTCTGCACCTCCTTGTTTTGGAGGCGACCCCGCTCTAGCTTGGGGTTTCATAAACCAGTGCACCCTGCACTTTGAACTTTTAGCACATCAGTTTCCCTCCAACCGGGCCAAGGTGGCGTTCATCATGTCTCACCTCACTGGAGAAGCACTGGCATGGCTAAATCCCCTGTGGGAGAGAGGGGATCCCCTGGTGTCCGATGTATCGTCTTTCCTCGCTGCTTTCCGGAAAGTCTTCGATGAACCAGGACGGAAATCCTCCACTGCCTCCTCTCTGCTTCCTATCCGCCAAGGGAGTCTCACCGTGGGCCAATTTGCCATACGGTTCCATACCCTCGCTTCTGAGCTTGCCTGGGACAATGAGGCCCTGGTGTCCATCTTCTGGCAGGGCCTTTCCGGTAGGATTAAGGACGAGTTAGCCGGCCAGGACATTCCTACCACCCTGGATGACCTTGTGTCGCTAGCTAACCGGATCGACATCCGTTTCCTGGAATGTGCTAAAGAGACTACCCAGGAGCGAAGATTTCCTCGTCTTGCCCCTACTTTCCAGAGACCTGTCTTTCAATTAGCAACTCCCCGGGCACGCTCGCCCGAACCTATGCAGGTTGACAAGACCAAGATGGTCAAATCTCACCAAGAGTCACGCTGAGCCGAGGGGAGCTGTTTCTACTGTGGCAGTAAGGAGCACTTCATCCGTTCCTGCACGGTGAAGCTCGGGAAACGCCAGTACCTAGGACCGCTCAGAGAGGTCGTCCTAGGCAAAAGTAAACCTTCTCCTTCCCTGACTTTGTCTGTCTCCATCTCCTGGGGAGAGAACCGCTACTTTGAAATTGCACACCTAGATTCCGGAGCTGCTGGTAACCTCATTTCCCAGTCCCTGGTAGAGAAATATCACATTCCCACCAAACTTCTGGCTGAACCATTGGCAGTCGCCTCCGTGGATGGAAGACTCCTTCCGGTGACCATGCTGCTTGTCACAGAACCTATAACCCTGCAGGTGGGAATGCTGCACTCTGAGAGGATCTCCTTCCATGTGCTTTCCGGCCTCTCTCACTCCCTATTGCTAGGTCTACCCTGGCTTCAGAGACATGAACCTGTGCTGAACTGGCAATCCGGTGAAGTTCTCCGTTGGGGGCAGGATTGCCATTAGACCTGCTTGGTCCCAGTCCGCCCATTTCGTCCGCCCTTCACCCCGGCTAATCTACCCGGTTTACCGGCACCTTACTGGTCCTATGCAGATGTCTTCGACAAAAAGGAAGGAGAGACACTGCCACCTCATAGGCCATATGATTGCCCGATCGACCTGGTACCTGGTGCCACTCCACCCCGTGGGCTTATTTACCCGTTGTCATTGGCCGAAACCCGGGCCATGTCGGAATACATTAAGGAGAATCTGGCTAGGGGATTCATCTGGAAATCTACCTCCCGGGCTGGAGCTGGATTCTTCTTCGTCAAGAAGAAGGATGGTTCACTACGCCCCTGTATAGACTATCGAGGACTTAACCAGATCACGGTCAAAAACAAATACCCCCTGCCACTCATCTCCGAGTTGTTTGACCGCCTTAAGGGCGCTAGGATCTTTTCCAAGCTGGATCTACGTGGGGCGTATAACCTGGTCCGGACCCGTCAAGGAGACGAGTGGAAGACGGCATTCAATACCCGGGACGGTCACGATGAATACCGTGTAATGCCCTTCGGTCTCTGCAATGCTCCCGCCGTCTTCCAAGAATTAGTCAATGACATCTTCTGTGATCTTCTATATTCCTGCGTGGTGGTGTACCTGGACGACATCTTGGTCTTCTCTCCCGACCTTCCCACACACCGGAGGGATGTTCGTCAGGTCCTGCTTAGGCTCAGGCAGAATCACCTCTATGCCAAATTTGAGAAGTGCCTCTTCAAGCAGACCTCCCTTCCATTCCTGGGTTATATTATCTCCCAGACAGGTCTACGAATGGACCCCGAGAAGCTCTCTGCCATCTTAAAATGGCCCCGTCCGGAGGGGTTGAAGGCTATTCAGCGATTCCTGGGCTTCGCCAACTACTACCGTCTCTTCATCCCGCACTTCTCTTCTCAGACTGCTCCCATCTCTGCGCCCACCCGTAATGGAGCAAATCCCAAGGTATGGCCGCCCGAAGCTGAGGAGGCCTTCCTTTCCTTAAAGCAAGCCTTCTCCTCTGCCCCAGTGCTGCGCCGTCTGGACTGCAACAAACAGTTCTTCCTGGAGGTTGATGGTTCCTCCTCCGGAGCCGGAGCGGTGCTCACCCAAAAATCTTCATCCGGGAGAATGGTAACCTGCGGCTTCTTCTCCAAACTCTTTTCCTCATCTGAGCGCAACTACTCCATAGGAGACCGAGAACTGCTAGCCATCAAATTGGCGCTGGAGGAGTGGAGTTACCTGCTTGAAGGGGCTCTATACCCAATGATCATCTATAATGATCACAAAAACCTTGCATATCTCCAGAATGCCCAAAGACTAAATCCGCGTCAGGCCCGGTGGTCTTTGTTCTTCGCTCGCTTAGACTTTATCCTACATTTCCGCCCGGCGGACAAGATTGTTAAAGCTGACGCCTTGTCCCGATCCTTCCTGTCCTCCAATCTAGAGGAGGAGCCTATGCACATCATCGACCTCTCCAAAGTGATGAGTATGGCCCCTTTAGATCTGACTCGTCTCCCACCTGGTAAGACGTTTGTAGCAGTTCCAGATCGGGAGAAGATTCTTCACTGGGGTTATTCATCTAAACTAGCCGGCCATGCCGGTCAGAAGAAAACTTTCCTGCTCATTACCCGGCATTACTGGTGGCCCACCCTGCACAAGGATGTGGTAGACTTGGTCTCGGCCTGTTCGTCTTGTGCCCGCAACAAAGTTCCCAGACATTTACCAGCCGGTCATCTCCTGCCTCTTACCGTACCTGCTGCCCCATGGCAACACATTGCTATGGACTTTATTACTGATCTCACTGTTTCTGCCCATTGTACAGTCATTTAGGTGGCCGCGGACCGCTTTTCTAAAATGGCCCACTTCATTCCTCTGCCTGGTCTCCAGTCTGCATCTGAGCTAGCTAA
The DNA here is from genome assembly GCF_046119375.1 of Phyllobates terribilis. NCBI lineage: Eukaryota > Metazoa > Chordata > Amphibia > Anura > Dendrobatidae > Phyllobates > Phyllobates terribilis. The sequence goes on from NW_027362771.1 coordinate 646,130,899, forward strand.
GGACTTCTTTCACCATATCTTTCGTCTCCCTGGCCTACCCCTCCACATCGTGTCGGATCGAGGGGTTCAGTTCACCTCACGCTTTTGGAGAGCTACCTGTAAGCTGCTGGATGTCACCCTGGATTTCTCCTCCGCTTACCACCCTCAATCCAATGGTCAAGTAGAGCGGATCAACCAGATCCTTACCAGCTACCTCCGGCACTTTGTCAATGCCCACCATACTTATTGGGTGGACCTCCTACCATGGGCCGAGTTCTCCTATAACAATCATGAGAGCGAATCCACTTCCAAATCCCCGTTCTTTATTGTCTATGGCCAACACCCCCGGATTCCGTTTCCCGTCTCCGCTTCTGTGGACAACCCTGCTGCGGAGTCCCTGGTCAGTGATTTTTCCACTATTTGGGAGAATACCAAGTCTGCACTTCTTCAGTCTTCCGAGCGGATGAAGAAATTTGCTGACAAAAGACGTCTGGATCCGCCTCAATTCTGTCCGGGAGACAAGGTTTGGCTCTCCTCCAAACATGTGTGGCTCAAAATACCCTCCTACAAGCTGGGTCCTCGGTTCATCGGTCCATTTGAGGTCCTTAAACAAATCAATCCAGTGGCCTACAAGTTGAAGCTTGCACCCACCCTACGCATTCCCAACTCCTTCCACGTATCTCTCCTCAAACCAGCTGTCTTTAAATCTTTCTACAGTAATTCAGGCACTCCTCCTGCTCCGGTTGCTGCTGAAGACGTTTTTGAGGTAGAGAATATTCTGGCCACAAAGAGGGTGAGAGGGAGAACCTTTTTTCTGGTGGATTGGAAGGGGTTTGGCCCAGAGGAGAGAACTTGGGAACCCAGGGAGAGCATTCATGCCCCGCTTCTCCTTGAAAAATTCCTTTCTGGCCTAAAAAAGAGGGGACGTAAAGGGGGGGGGTACTGTAGCATCGGCGTCTCTGCCTCCTTCCAGGCAGAGACGCCGTCCCTCTCTCCTCCTCTCTCCCCGCGCTCCCCGCTCTCCTTCCCAGCCTACTGTTGGCGCACGCAGTCCTGTAGCATCGGCGTCTCTGCCTCCTGCCAGGCAGAGACGCCGTCCCTCTCACCTCCTCTCCCTCCGCGCTCCCCGCTCTCCTTCTCAGCCTGCTGTTGGCAGAGACGCTGATGCTACAGGACTGCGTGCGCCGACAGTAGGCTGGGAAGGAGAGCGGGGAGCATGGGGAGAGAGGAGGAGAGAGGGACGGCGTCTCTGCCTGGAAGGAGGCAGAGACGCCGATGCTACACACATTGAGTCGGATCAAGGGGTTCAGTTCACTTCACGCTTCTGGAGAGCTACGTGTAAGCTGCTGGATGTCACCCTGGATTTCTCCTCCGCTTACCATCTTCAGTCCAATGGCCAAGTGGAGCGTATCAACCAGATCCTTACCAGCTACCTCCGGCACTTTGTTAATGCTCACCATACCGATTGGGTGGACCTCCTACCATGGGCCGAATTCTCCTACAACAACCATGAGAGAGAATCGACTTCCAAGTCCTAGTTCTTTGTAGTCTATGGTCAACATCCCCGGATTCCGTTTCCCATCTCCGATTCTGTGGACAACCCTGCTGCGGAGTCTCTGGTCAGCGAATTTTCCACCATTTGGGAGAATACTCTATCCGCAATTCTTCAGTCCTCCGAGCGGATGAAGAGACATGCTAACAAGAGATGTCTGGATCCGCCTCAATTCCATTCGGGAGACAATGTTTGGCTCTCCTCCAAACATGTTCGGCTCAAAATACCCTCCTACAAGTAGGGTCCTCGGTTCATCGGTCCATTTGAAGTCCTCAAACAAATCAACCCAGTGGCCTACAAGTTAAAACTCCCGGCCACCTTACGGATTCCCAACTCCTTCCACGTATCTCTCCTCAAACCAGTTGTGTTTAATTCTTTTTCCAACAATCCAGGTACTCCCCCTGCTCCGATTTCCGCTGAGGGCGTTTTTGAGGTAGAGAACATTCTGGCCACCAAGAGGGTAAGAGGAAAGACCTTTTTTCTAGTGGATTGGAAGGGGTTTGGCCCAGAGGAGAGAACTTGGGAACCCAGGGAGAACATTCATGCCCCGCTTCTCCTTGAAAAATGTCTTTCTGGCCTAAAAAAGAGGGGGCGTAAAGGGGGGGGGTACTGTAGCATTGGCGTCTCTGCCCCCTGCCAAGCAGAGACGCAGTCCCCCTCACCGCCGCGCTGCCTGCCCGGCGTCCTCCAGCGCTCCTCTTCCTGCTTCAGCTGCCGGCGTGCGCAGCTTCCCGGGCACTGTGCTTAGGGCGCGCGCGCGCTCCCTCCCTCTTAAAGGGGCCGCGCGCCGCCCTAAGGAGTCCCCGGCCAATTGCCGGAGGTCCTCCCATATATAAGGCACCTTCTCCAAAATGGAGGTGCCCGAGCAATAGTTGATGCACAGTATACTTACCTCTGCTTCAGCCCTCAGGTCCCGCTGCTTGCCTGTCTACTAGTCCTGCCCGCCAGCCTGACTACGAGTCCAGTCCGCCAGCCTGACTACCCTTCAGCCCGACAGTCTGTCTTCCGTTCAGTCCGCCAGTCTGTCTATGGGCCTTGCCCGCCTGCTTACCTGGAAGCACCTGCCTGTTACCTGTCAGCCTACCTGGAGGCTCCCGCCTGTCACTTGCCGTGACCACCTGTCTGCCTACCTGGAGGCTCCTGCCCGTCACTTGCCTTGACCACCTGACAGCCTACCTAGAGGCTCCTGCCTGTCACTTGCCGTGACCACATGTCTGCCTACCTGGTGGCTCCTGCCCGTCACTTGCCGTGACCACCTGACAGCCTACCTAGAGGCTCCCGCCTTTCGCCTGCTGTCTCTGCCAGTTCATCTACCTGGATCTCTCGTCAGCCTGCCTGCTGTGCCCATCTGCAGTATCGGTCAGTCTCAGCCATCTGACCCGTGGGAGTCACCTGCTCTTTTAAGGTCTTCCCCAGAGTAGCACCTGGTCCCTCTGCTCGGTCCCTCCCTGGTCATGGAGTCGTTAGCCGCCGTACGACCAGGGTCGGTCCGAGTGGATACTTAGTTACGCCCCTCTGGGTCCCTCCTTGCACCGCAGCACAGAGGTTCTATCACCCGGATCCGTAACACAATTGCTCAACGATTTCCAGATCTTTCTTGGTCACTCTAATACAAGAGCTCATTATTCATAGCAAAGTTAGGAAACCGTTGGTCAGCTCCTAGATATTGGGAAACTCCATTAACGACGGCAACATTCTGCCTCGCATATCTAAGGGTGTCATCCTTCAATTGAGCCGTAACAAACTTACCCCGTGTTTCCTCTACCTCAAGTATTACTGAGTAATCAGGGAGAATTTTGTTTTCTCCAGTGAAGACCTGAAATGGAGAATTTTCTACTCTTCCCCTAGGCCAGTACTGGGACTACCCTCAGTACCTGGCCCTTTTCCCCATAGCTCCAAAAACAAGGGAAAATGGTCCAAGATCCCATTATGCATGAGGGCTTTCAATACCACCACTTCATAGTCCATTATCCCATGTGATGTCTCTATTTTCACGAGGGACACAGGATACATTTTGGGGTCACCATGAAAACACATCACACTTATAAACCTGTCGGGTATATGATCCCTGGATATAAGGCTGACATGTACTAGTGTCACGAGACTACCAGAGTCTAGTAGAGCAGTGACAGGACAATCATTCAGCCTGATTTTACACACTTGTGGCTCAGTCACGCTGAAGATAATAGGTGCTCGCCCGAGCATGCTCGTAAATCTCGAGCAACGAGCATGCTCGATCATCACTAGTGGCTATATATCTTCCGCTTGGAAATTGGTCTTGGCTAAGTGCCTTCTATAGTTTTGTTTATACATTGTGGCCATATATCTTCTACCAGCACATTGCACTTTCGTGTATATATTTTTACAGCCTTGTATATATCATGTGGTCATATATCTTCCACTTGGAAATTGCATACATCTTTTTAATATATATATATATATATATATATGATCATTTCCAGGCTTGCCCATTGCACTTTTTTGCATAGTATCTAGCACTTTATTATTACTGTACAATGTATACAGCACGATAAATTCTATATGAACTTTCTTTACTGCATGTACTTAATGTTGCATTATTTTATGATTAAGGATACGTATTTGATCTTAATATCTGCAACCTTTCCTTATATCGGGTCATATATCTTCCCCTTGGATATCACATATACTCTTCTCTATACATATGATTCATTTCTAGACCCGCACATTGCACTTTTTTGTATATTCAGCACTTTATCAATATTGCGCATGGACCTGTTTTCCTTCACCATCAATCATGTACGCAGCTTTTGTTATTGTTTTCTCTTGATGCATTGTGTATTGTGTCATTATTCTTGCATGTACGCAGGCCTGTTATATATACTATATATTTCTTGACGCACCCTGATCCCCTCATTTTTATATTTGGTGTTTTTAATTGTTTGCTGACTTTTTATCCTATCATGTGCCTGGTTTTGAATTTAATAAGTTTTGATTTTGCTGATTGGCATTGCCTTTTTTTAATACATTTTTTTGTATTTTTTTATGTCTATGTGGTACTCATTGACACTTATATAGTCTTATACTATTGGTATTTCTTTTCTGTTTAGGTTTTCTTTTTAAATATAGAGTCCCCACCAGGTCCGGCACTTTTCCGGGCAGTTCCTTCCACACTTGGACGGTGCGACGTTACTGACTGAGAGTGGGTCGGTGTCGCCATGTAGGGAAGGGGTTGGGGGTAGCATCTCGGAGGTTTCCCTCTGTACCGACAAATATTTCCACCAACTCCACTAGATGATCCTCACTCCGGGGGTCACCATGGCCAACCCAGCACTGCAATTTACAGGGATAGGTTGACGACCACCCGCTCCACCATCTGTGCAGGCGTACAGACATCGGGTTCCAGCCATTTCTATACCAGGAATAAAACAAACATTTGGAAGAGGGTAGAACTGTCCAACCGGTATTCCCAGGCCTGGACCCGTCTGGCCCACACCGTGGCCATAACCGCTAGGCGAGCAGGAATCTCAGCTTTCAGTTTTGTATAGTCTCGCACATCTTGTTACTAAGGTCATCTTGATAGGAGAGTCTCAAAAAGTCTCAAAAAGCCTATCAAGTGGGGCGCAAGCACGTCCACCCACACTTCTGTGGGCAGCTGTTCTCATTGGGCCGCCATTTCAAAGATAGTGAGGAAAGTCTCCACATCGTCATCTGGAGTCATTTTTTGTAGGGAGCGTTGCACCACCTCCCTGGCCTTGTCTTGGAGCGCGCTACAACCACCTCTTCCAACAATGCCATCTGCTCTAGCATTAGATGGGTGGTCTGCTCCTGGGCCTGGCGCTGCTGCTCCTGGACCAGAGTTTTGAGCACTTCCTCCATAATGTGGATTTGTGACTGCATAGTATTCAGCGACTGCACCCAGGACATCCACAGGGTAGGCAAATCTTTGGGAGCACTCCGACCCCCCGCGAATGCTTCTCCCGCCTCCAGGTGCCTTCGTGAACCCGCCGATTCACGGTAACAGCGCACTTCAACCCTCACTGTCCTGCGAAGCCTTTGTGTCACGCCATTGCCCTTAGCCACCAGAATTCCCGCATTCTCCCCCATATTGTAACGTGCTAGGGGCAGCGCAGGGCATCATGGCAGTGACATACATGGCAACAGTCCATATAAAGAAATGTGGGGCTTTTATTTTAAGCCAAAATGGAGCAAAACAACAAAGCAGCCAAAAACAGCAAAGACCTGCCCAGCTGGGCGCTAACTAACATACCATACCGCTTACTCACGCTACCTGGGATGTATGTGTAGCACCCCGAGGACTCGGCTGCTACAGGGGTATTGCACCTCGAACCAGAGGTGTGGTATTCCACTCCCGGGTAAGGATGGAGAATGGAACAGAGCTCAGTTAGCTGCATGCACCACACTCACCCCATTTCCGGGGGACAGAACAACGGTACTCCCACCAGATAGATGTGCAGGTACGACAGCGTCTGTCCCTGGCTGGAGTGTGTGGGGGGGGGGAACATCCCAGTGGTGTAGGGGCAGACAGGGGAGGGACTCTGGGCATAGGTAGGAGCCCATTGGTTGCATTGTCACCAGGGCTCGGGTGTCAGAGGGAGTATAAAAGGTGGGCACCATCTAGGAACAAGGGAGTTCAGTCTGAGGAGAAGCTGAGAGAGAGTTCAGCCAGAGAGGGCTGACAGGGAGCTGTGGCTCCGTCTGGGCCCAGCTCCGGAGCTAGGCCTGAAGCAGAGAGGAGAGAGAAGGAAGAGGAGAAACACAAAGAAAGGCCCAGAGACGCAAGCATAGAGAGAACCCTGAGATCCCACAAGAGAACGAAAACGGGTGAAGGGTTGGCAGAACAGGGTACCGGATCCCAAACTGGTGGAGGCCAATTATCCTTAGCCAGGAACCGGAGGTCGTAGACAAGTTTTGGCGCGACCCCTCGCCACATCCACCAGGAAGGCAAACCACGTATAGGGTCAGGGAAGCCGGGAAAGGTTTCACCACCAGAAGGCCCGAGGGAGCCGGACAAAGGTGGATCCCTGGTGGGGACGGCCAGTAGGAAGGAAGAGAGGGGAGCTCTGGACCACGCTCTGGAATTGCCTGGGAGTTGGCCGAGTCCCTGACCTGGTGAACGCAGCATGACTCGGGTGGTCCTACTGTGCACAAGCGACCTGATAAAGAACCGTGAGTAAAGCTTTTGAAACTGCACTACCAGACTCCGTGTTTCATCGTCGTACCTGCACCACCAGTACTGGGACATCCGCACCATCACCCCCATCATCAACTCTACAATAGCTGCCCTGAGGCAATACTCCTCCCGTGGGGAGTCTTTCCATTCTCAGCTGCACCAACAACACCAGCCTCGGCGGTCTGCCCTGCAGCGGCGGTCTCATGACCGCAATCCACGGGTGGCGTAGTCGAACATTCTAACATCTACTGCTAAATACTGCCACTCAGTTTGACTCCCTGGGCACGGACCGGGTCACCGCCACGAGACTACTACCCCTATCTGATCCGGCTCCAGGTAAGCCCCCGTGCGCGCGATGCCGCACGACTCAGGCCCAGGGGCGCGTCAACTTTGGCGTAGTCGGCAGGATCACGTGCCCGCAACCACCGGGTACTGCGTGCCTGAAGAAAAGTTCACATGTACCGTAAGAAGAAGTCTCCCGCCAATTCCAGAGGGTCCCCGCCATCGGACGCCATCTCGGGTCGTTTCCCGCCGTTTGCCCGCCATCTGCAGCCTTTGCCCGCCATCCACGGAGTTTCCCGCCATAAGGAGATGATTCCCGCCATCTGAGACGATTTCCCGCCCTGGCAGAGCGGACGCCATTGTGGGCGTGCCAGAGGGTGGCAAAAGACCACCTCCCATCGTGGGCCAGGTCCAAGAATGGCGCCAAAAGAGGAAACCGCCCCCACCAGCAGAGACTGCAATTATAGAAATGTCCATCAGCGTGAGGGGGCTGCCCCTGGAACTGATTGTCACTAAGTTGCCCCGGGACCACCCTCAATGGGGGCGGATAGGGAACAAAACAGAGAGGATGGGTGCGGCCTGGAGGAGTCTGGACAGATCGCACCCGGAGATGGAGGGAGAGTCGAGCAGCACCGACCCTGTGGTCCGGAACCTGTTGCAGGCTGCCACCCCAGAAGGCCTGGTGGAGATCCTGGCGCAGCTCCCCAGAGATCGGGAGCGTGCACAGACCGCGCTGGAGGCCTTGGCCCGGAAGATGGCCCGAGTGCAGCAAGAAGCACTGGCCGAGTGGAGAAGGGAGATGGTCCAGCAGGCTGGAACCCGCCAGCAGAGGACGCCACCCGCAACGTGGAGCATGTCTGCCCCTGAGGATGGTGCAGGAGGGACGAAGGCCGGAGACGACGCCGCGGAGGGAGCCGCAGGGATGGAAGCAGGTAATGGGGACGTCATCACCCCGAGCCCAGTAGCCGAAAGCCTGCCCCAGCTCCCCGTCGCAGAGCCCGAAGTCCCACTCACCGCGCCCGTTGCCGCACCGCCACCGCTCCTAACTAGGCCTCAAGTGGCAGGAGCCGCGGTCACGCCCTCTGTTACGCCATGCCCCTTGACCCTGAGCGCGGCAAAGCAGGAAGTACCACCGGCCTGGTCTCAGGGCCTAGTACCCCCGGGCGCTGCCGTCTCCACAGCGCCCTCTACCTCCACAGCGCCACCGGCCTGGTCGCAAGGCCTGGTGAATCCGGGCGCCGCTGCCCCTCCGGCGCCCTCTTCCCCAAAGGTGCCATACCTGGATCCACAGAGGATGCCTCCGGCCTGGACGCAAGGCCGAGTACCTCCGGGCGCCGCTGCCCCCACAGCACCATTAACCTCCACAGTGCTGCCCCTGGGCAAAGATCTCTTCGCGCAGCATACTAGCCCGGACGGGCTGCCCTTCGTGTGGCCACCGGAGTACATCAACCCCCGACTCCGGAGGGAACGGCCCCTGTGTGAGCCTCTGATCCCGGCACCGACACCCGCTAAAATTGTCCCGCTCCCGTTGGAAGACGCCCAATTCGCATGGGATCCCACCGGTGAGGACCTCATGGGATTCACCAAGGAGACCCGGGCGGCCGCAGCCCGGCGGGAGGAGTGCTGCCGTCAACAGCTGGAGGTCTTTGGGAGAGAACGGCGAGAGAGGCGGATCCGCGAGGAACAGCTGCAGGTCCAAAGCGCGGAGCAGAAACGCCGGGCCCGACGAAACCCCCGTGCAGCCCACGGTCCCCGCGCCAACGGGACCGTAATAAAGTTCCAGTTGGAGCATGGCTGGGGCTTTATCCGGGATCACCGAACCCCCGGCGATGTCTTTGTCACCCGCAGGGATGTTGAGAGCCACCTGCCGGAGGGACACCGCGGACGTGACCTTTACCCGGGTGATGTGGTCACCTTCACCCGGCATCAGTGTGCTAAAGGACCATACGCCCTTCACGTGCACCGGTTGACGGAGGAGGAGATGCAGGATGAGGAAGACCAAGAGGACCCGGACGGGTCTGAAGACTACCCTCAGGAGGAAACGAGGAGAGGACACCGCTACTGAAGGGAAGTAGCATAAACAAAGGACTGTATATAGTTACCCGTCGGGGTACAAGAACTGTCGTAAAATTGGTGTTTGTGTGAACTGTTACTTGTGTGCCCCTTCCTAAATTACCAGGCTGAGGACTGTGAGCAGCCACTCCCTTATCCCCACTGGCCGAGGACTGAGAGCGGCCACCCTGTAAATAGTTGCGCTTCCTAAGGCGCCCCCTACTGGTTTTATAGAAGAACTGCATTTCTACTTTAGAACTAGAGACTGTTGCACTTTACCTGGTCACAAGTTGCACGGTGACCAGAGATCAAGAATGTTTTTTATGAAAAAGTTTTTGCTAAAAAAGTTGATGGTATTTTATAAGTGTGTGCAGAAAGTCTGATAATGTTTCCGTAATGTTTTATACCTGTAACGTTAAAAGAAGAACAGAGTACCTCCCATAAAGGGATGAGTTTTCAGTTATGTCTTACATGCAAGTGTACACTTTAAAATTTTTGTATGTCTAAATTGTTTTGCTCTTTTCCAGCCCGAGGACGTGCTGTGATTTACCAGGGGGGAATGTAGCACCCCGAGGACTCGGCTGCTACAGGGGTATTGCACCTCGAACCAGAGGTGTGGTATTCCACTCCCGGGTAAGGATGGAGAATGGAACAGAGCTCAGTTAGCTGCATGCACCACACTCACCCCATTTCCGGGGGACAGAACAACGGTACTCCCACCAGATAGATGTGCAGGTACGACAGCGTCTGTCCCTGGCTGGAGTGGGGGGGGGGGAACATCCCAGTGGTGTAGGGGCAGACAGGGGAGGGACTCTGGGCATAGGTAGGAGCCCATTGGTTGCATTGTCACCAGGGCTCGGGTGTCAGAGGGAGTATAAAAGGTGGGCACCATCTAGGAACAAGGGAGTTCAGTCTGAGGAGAAGCTGAGAGAGAGTTCAGCCAGAGAGGGCTGACAGGGAGCTGTGGCTCCGTCTGGGCCCAGCTCCGGAGCTAGGCCTGAAGCAGAGAGGAGAGAGAAGGAAGAGGAGAAACACAAAGAAAGGCCCAGAGACGCAAGCATAGAGGGAACCCTGAGATCCCACAAGAGAACGAAAACGGGTGAAGGGTTGGCAGAACAGGGTACCGGATCCCAAACTGGTGGAGGCCAATTATCCTTAGCCAGGAACCGGAGGTCGTGGACAAATTTTGGCGCGACCCCTCGCCACATCCACCAGGAAGGCAAACCACGTATAGGGTCAGGGAAGCCGGGAAAGGTTTCACCACCAGAAGGCCCGAGGGAGCTGGACAAAGGTGGATCCCTGGTGGGGACGGCCAGTAGGAAGGAAGAGAGGGGAGCTCTGGACCACGCTCTGGAATTGCCTGGGAGTTGGCCGAGTCCCTGACCTGGTGAACGCAGCATGACTCGGGTGGTCCTACTGTGCACAAGTGACCTGATAAAGAACCGTGAGTAAAGCTTTTGAAACTGCACTACCAGACTCCGTGTTTCATCGTCGTACCTGCACCACCAGTACTGGGACATCCGCACCATCACCCCCATCATCAACTCTACAATAGCTGCCCTGAGGCAATACTCCTCCCGTGGGGAGTCGTTCCATTCTCAGCTGCACCAACAACACCAGCCTCGGCGGTCTGCCCTGCAGCGGCGGTCTTATGACCGCAATCCACGGGTGGCGAAGTCGAACATTCTAACATCTACTGCTAAATACTGCCACTCAGTTTGACTCCCTGGGCACGGACCGGGTCACCGCCACGAGACTACTACCCCTATCTGATCCGGCTCCGGGTAAGCCCCCGTGCGCGCGATGCCGCACAACTCAGGCCCAGGGGCGCGTCATATGTTTACGTGGCTTTTCAGCAACTCAGGATATAGCACATTAAACCGCTGTGCATTACCTCCTCAGGAACTCCTCCTGTCAGTCTGGAGCCTGTGACTCTAAGGGTACGCGCTCACGATCAGGAATAGCATCTCAACTGAACTGCGTCCAAAACGTTGCGTTCTATGATACAAGCCTAGTGGATGGATATCTAGAAATCCCACGCACACTGTACTTCTATTTGATGCCACGTAAACTGACCTGCGGCGTGGGTTTACGAGCCGCAGAATGTCAATTTCTGTTGTTGACATGCTGGTCTCCGCAACAGAAGTTTCCCCAATTGAATGTATAGAGTGTGGTAACTCCGCATGGTTCAATGAACACATGTGGATTTACCTGCATAATTGGACGCAGCGAAAATAAGCTGAGTCCAAAGCGCTGTTGTAGCCTGATCGTGGGCACATAGCCTTATGAAGCTTTTTTCTCCAGGCTTTTCTATGTCTCTAATGAGACAACCTCTCACCCGTGAGGTGGCTGAGCCTCCAGTACTACCAGTGCTGGAGCGGGAGTGGGAGTGATGAGTCCCACCACCAAATCCTACTCATCACTCCAATAAAAACCGGCCTAGAACTGCAATAAATAAACGTCTCAACAGCTAAGCTACTGCACCAACCAGCACTGCCCGGCTTATAATATCTCACTCATCTTATCTTTCTGGGAGAGACATACACTCCGTCCAGTATCTTCCCCGTCGGCCGCCTACAACTCTCATACATACAGTATATACTGACTCAGAAGACTTAGCTTTACTTAGCTTAGGTTGTATGAACATTCATTTCCTTATTATGCCCTATAAAAGACAGATATCATAAATGTACAGTATGTCCTGTAGTTTATTAACCCTTTCTAAATATTATCAAGAAGTGGGACCATAAACATTTCAACAGAACTGGAAAGTAGAAAGGCTCCTGACAAAGGCCGTTATCTGAAGAGAGGAGTTTATGGAGCTGTAAATCTTTACGAGGGGCATCTCGTCACGCTGCACTTCGCCTCTTCATGCAGGTTGTTTCCTATTATACATATTATATGTATTCGTCCTGTACCTGGTGTAGATCTCGATACTGTCAGACAGTGACTGCTACGAGCTGTTTGCTTTATAATTTATGCAATAAGTCGCCCTGAATATTTATATCGAGAACAGTGCAATAAGATCTATATCATTACTATTATTGCTGCATTATTACTGTAGCAATGTGATACATATTACAAACTTATCAACCTTGAAATATGAAATACCCCCACAGACCCCCCTACAATATCATGCTCACACACAGTATGATGCCCCCAGCACAGTATGATACCCCACAGACCTCCCTACAATATCATGCTCACACACAGTATGATGCCCCCAGCACAGTATGATACCCAACAGACCTCCCTACAATATCATGCTCACACACAGTATGATGCCCCCAGCACAGTATGATACCCCACAGACCTCCCTACAATATCATGCTCACACACAGTATGATGCCCCCAGCACAGTATGATACCCCCACAGATCCCCCTACAATATCATGCTCACACACAGTATGATGCCCCCAGCACAGTATGATACCCCACAGACAGTACGATGCCTCCAGCATTGTATGATACCCCCACAGATCCACCTACAATATCATGCTCACACACAGTGTGATGCCCCAGCATAGTATGATACCCCCAGAACCCCCTACAATATCATGCTCACACACAGTATGATGCCCCCAGCACAGTATGATACCCCACAGACAGTACGATGCCTCCAGCATTGTATGATACCCCCACAGATCCACCTACAATATCGTGCTCACACACAGTGTGATGCCCCCAGCATAGTATGATACCCCCAGAACCCCCTACAATATCATGCTCACACACAGTATGATGCCCCCAGCACAGTATGATACCCCACAGATCCCCCTACAATATCATGCTCACACACAGTGTGATGCCCCCAGCATAGTATGATACCCCCAGAACCCCCTACAATATCATGCTCACACACAGTATGATGCCCCCAGCATAGTATGATACCCCCACAGATCCCCCTACAATATCATGCTCACACACAGTGTGATGCCCCCAGCATAGTATGATACCCCCAGAACCCCCTACAATATCATGCTCCCACACAGTATGATGCCCCCAGCACAGTATGATACCCCCACAGATCCCCCTACAATATCATGCTCACACACAGTGTGATGCCCCCCAGCACAGTATGATACCCCACAGACAGTACGATGCCTCCAGCATTGTATGATACCCCCACAGATCCACCTACAATATCATGCTCACACACAGTATGATGCCCCCAGCACAGTATGATACCCCACAGACAGTACGATGCCTCCAGCATTGTATGATACCCCCACAGATCCACCTACAATATCATGCTCACACACAGTGTGATGCCCCCAGCATAGTATGATACCCCCAGAACCCCCTACAATATCATGCTCACACACAGTATGATGCCCCCAGCACAGTATGATACCCCACAGACAGTACGATGCCTCCAGCATTGTATGATACCCCCACAGATCCACCTACAATATCGTGCTCACACACAGTGTGATGCCCCCAGCATAGTATGATACCCCCAGAACCCCCTACAATATCATGCTCACACACAGTATGATGCCCCCAGCACAGTATGATACCCCACAGATCCCCCTACAATATCATGCTCACACACAGTGTGATGCCCCCAGCATAGTATGATACCCCCAGAACCCCCTACAATATCATGCTCACACACAGTATGATGCCCCCAGCATAGTATGATACCCCCACAGATCCCCCTACAATATCATGCTCACACACAGTGTGATGCCCCCAGCATAGTATGATACCCCCAGAACCCCCTACAGTATCATGCTCCCACACAGTATGATGCCCCCAGCACAGTATGATACCCCCACAGATCCCCCTACAATATCATGCTCACACACAGTGTGATGCCCCCCAGCACAGTATGATACCCCACAGACAGTACGATGCCTCCAGCATTGTATGATACCCCCACAGATCCACCTACAATATCATGCTCACACACAGTGTGATGCCCCCAGCATAGTATGATACCCCACAGACAGTACGATGCCTCCAGCATTGTATGATACCCCCACAGATCCCCCTACAATATCATGCTCACACACAGTATGATGCCCCCAGCATAGTATGGTACCCCACAGATCCCCCTACAATATCATGCTCACACACAGTATGATGTCCCCAGCACAGTATGATACCCCACAGACCTCCCTACAATATCATGCTCACACACAGTATGATGCCCCCAGCACAGTATGATACCCCACAGACAGTACGATGCCTCCAGCATTGTATGATACCCCCACAGATCCACCTACAATATCATGCTCACACACAGTGTGATGCCCCCAGCATAGTATGATACCCCCAGAACCCCCTACAATATCATGCTCACACACAGTATGATGCCCCCAGCACAGTATGATACCCCCACAGATCCCCCTACAATATCATGCTCACACACAGTGTGATGCCCCCAGCATAGTATGATACCCCACAGACAGTACGATGACTCCAGCATTGTATGATACCCCCACAGATCCCCCTACAATATCATGCTCACACACAGTATGATGCCCCCAGCATAGTATGGTACCCCACAGATCCCCCTACAATATCATGCTCACACACAGTATGATGTTCCCAGCACAGTATGATACCCCACAGACCTCCCTACAATATCATGCTCACACACAGTATGATGCCCCCAGCATAGTATGATATCCCACAGACCCCCCTACAATATCATGCTCACACACAGCATGATGTCCCCAGCACAGTATGATACCCCCACAGATCCCCCTACAATATCATGCTCACACACAGTATGATGCCCCCAGCACAGTATGATACCCAACAGACCCCCCTACAATATCATGCTCACACACAGTATGATGTCCCCAGCACAGTATGATACCCCACAGACCCCCCTACAATATCATGATCACACACAGTATGATGCCCCCAGCATAGTATGATACCCCACAGACTCCTCTATAATATCATGCTCACACACAGTATGATGTCCCCAGCACAGTATGATACCCCCACAGATCCCCCTACAATATCGTGCTCACACACAGTATGATGTCCCCAGCACAGTATGATACCCCACTGATCCCCCTACAATATCATGCTCACACACAACTGTTATGCACACGCCCGGACTGACTGGCGTGAGCATGATTAGTGATCCCACTGGACCATGAACCGAGGAGTGCCTGGAGGGGCGTAACTAAGTATCGACTCGGTCTGACCAAGGTCACACAGCGGCTCAGTCGACTCCGTGAACCAGTGAGGAACCGAGCAGAGGGACCAGGTGCTACTCCAGGTCAGACCCCGGTCACAGCTGTTGACCCACACCGGGGAATGCAGGAACAGGCAGGTTAGGCTGGCATACAGACAGGTGGGTACTGGCAGGCACAGCTGGCATGCAGACAGGTGGGCACTGGCAAGCACGGCTGGTATGCAGACAGGTGGGCACTGGCAAGCACGGCTGGCATGCAGACAGGTGGGCACTGGCAGGCATGGCTGGCATGCAGACAGGCTGGTACTGGCAGGTAGGAACACAGGCAGGATAGGGACCAGTACAGACTAGGACACAGGAACGGAGCCGCAGGTGCGGTAGACAAGCAGAGCAGAGCAAAACCCGCAGATGCGGTAGACAAGCAGAGCAGAGCAAAACCCGCAGGTGTGGTAGACAAGCAGAGCAGAGCAAAACACGCAGGTGTGGTAGACAAGCAGAGCAGAGCAAAACCCGCAGGTGCGGTAGACAAGCAGAGCAGAGCAAAACCCGCAGGTGCGGTAGACAAGCAGAGCAGAGCAAAACCCGCAGGTGCGGTAGACAAGCAGAGCAGAGCAAAACCCGTAGGTGCAGTAGACAAACAGAGCAGAGCAAAACCCGTAGATGCGGTAGACAAGCAGAGCAGAGCAAAACCTGCAGATGCGGTAGACAAGCAGAGCAGAGCAAAACCCGCAGATGCGGTAGACAAGCACAGCAAAACCCGCAGGTGCGGTAGACAAGCAGAGCAGAGCAAAACCCGCAGATGCGGTAGAGAAGCAGAGCAGAGAAAAACCCGCAGGTGCGGTAGACAAGCAGAGCAGAGCAAAACTCGCAGGTGCCGTAGACAAGCAGAGCAGAGCAAAACCCGCAGGTGCGGTAGACAAGCAGAGCAGAGCAAAACCCGCAGGTGCGGTAGACAAGCAGAGTAGAGCAAAACCCGCAGATGCGGTAGACAAGCAGAGCAGAGCAAACCCGCAGAGGCGGTAGACAAGCAGAGCAGAGCAAAACCCGCAGAGGCGGTAGACAAGCAGAGCAAAACCCGCAGATGCGGTAGACAAGCAGAGCAAAACCCGCAGATGCGGTAGACAAGCAGAGCAGAGCAAAACCCGCAGATGCAGTAGACAAGCAGAGCAGAGCAAAACCCGCAGATGCGGTAGACAAGCAGAGCAGAGCAAAACCCGTAGGTGCAGTAGACAAACAGAGCAGAGCAAAACCCGTAGATGCGGTAGACAAGCAGAGCAGAGCAAAACCTGCAGATGCGGTAGACAAGCAGAGCAGAGCAAAACCCGCAGATGCGGTAGACAAGCACAGCAAAACCCGCAGGTGCGGTAGACAAGCAGAGCAGAGCAAAACCCGCAGATGCGGTAGAGAAGCAGAGCAGAGAAAAAGCCGCAGGTGCGGTAGACAAGCAGAGCAGAGCAAAACTCGCAGGTGCCGTAGACAAGCAGAGCAGAGCAAAACCCGCAGGTGCGGTAGACAAGCAGAGCAGAGCAAAACCCGCAGGTGCGGTAGACAAGCAGAGTAGAGCAAAACCCGCAGATGCGGTAGACAAGCAGAGCAGAGCAAACCCGCAGAGGCGGTAGACAAGCAGAGCAGAGCAAAACCCGCAGAGGCGGTAGACAAGCAGAGCAAAACCCGCAGATGCGGTAGACAAGCAGAGCAAAACCCGCAGATGCGGTAGACAAGCAGAGCAGAGCAAAACCCGCAGATGCAGTAGACAAGCAGAGCAGAGCAAAACCCGCAGATGCGGTAGACAAGCAGAGCAGAGCAAAAGCCGAAGGTGCGGTAGACAAGCAGAGCAGAGCAAAGCCCGCAGGTGGGGTAGGCAAGCAGAGCAGAGCAAAGACCACAGGTGCGGTAAATAAGCAGAGCAGAGAAAAAACGCAGGTGCGGTGAACAAGCAGGGCAGAGCAAAACCACAGGTGCGGTGAACAAGCAGAACCAGATACACACAAGGTACTTACAATGAAGTAGCAAGTGTACACAAAACTCACAAACAGAAGTAGAGAGACAATGAGTTGGAGTTAGGTGCAGGTTAAGACACTGCAGAAAAAGGGAAGGTCCGGACATAGAGAGAAACAGATAATGGGCTAGGACACAGTTCAGACAGGAACTGAACCAGGAATAAGATACAGGAATGAGCCTGGGAACTCAGCCCCCAGGGTGGCGGAGACAGACTAGAAGTCACAGATACAGGTAACAGGCCTGGGTATACAGCCCCCAGGGGCGGAAACCGACAAGATACAGGACCGGACCCGGCAACTCAGTTGCACAGAACAAACTGAATGAAAGTGTTGATCAGGCACCCCCTACTGGGTGGAGGGGGTTTAAGTATCCAGTGACTCACAGCAATAGGCTGGGGAGGCATTAGGAGTGCGCACACAGTAATTATAAGAATCAGGCAGTAGCCGCGCCGCCGCCCTATGCAATCAGACAAGAGACACAGCAGGTACTGGAGCAAAGTGTGCAGCCTGGATTGATAGGTAAGATGGCGGTCTTGCATGGTGGGAGGTGGTAAGCCAGGCCAGCACGCCGCCAGGGATGTTACAACAGCATGATGCCAAGAGCACAGTATGATACCCCACAGATGCAACTACAATATCATGATCACACACAGTATGATGCCCCCAGCACAGTAGGATACCCCACAGAACCCCCTACAATATCATGCTCACACACAGTATGATGCCCCCAGCATAGTATGATACCCCTACGGATCCCCCTACAATATCATGCTCACTCACAGTATGATGCCCCCAGCACAGTATGATACCCCACAGACCCCCCTACAATATCATGCTTGCACACAGTATGATGCCCCCAGCACAGTATGATACCCCACAGACCCCCCTACAATATCATGCTCACACACAGTATGATGCCCCCAGCACAGTATGATACCCCCACAGATCCCCCTACAATATCATGCTCACTCACAGTATGATGCCCCCAGCATTGTATGATACCCCTCAGACCCCTTTACAATATCATGCTCACACACAGTATGATGCCCCCAGCATAGTATGATACCCCACAGACCTCCCTACAATATCATGCTCACTCACAGTATGATGCCCCCAGCACAGTATGATACCCCACAGATCCCCCTACAATATCATGCTCACACACAGTATGATGCCCCCAGCACAGTATGATACCCCCACAGATCCCCTACAATATCATGCTCACTCACAGTATGATGCCCCCAGCATTGTATGATACCCCACAGACCTCCCTACAGTATCATGCTCACACACAGTATAATGCCCCCAGCACAGTATGATACCCCACAGAACTCCCTACAGTATCATGCTCACTCACAGTATGATGCCCCCAGCACAGTATGATACCCCACAGATCCCCCTACAATATCATGCTCACTCACAGTATGATGCCCCCAGCATAGTATGATACCCCACAGAACCCCCTACAATATCATGCTCACTCACAGTATGATGCCCCCAGCATAGTATGATACCCCACAGAACCCCCTACAATATCATGCTCACATACAGTATGATGCACCCAGCATAGCATGATACCTCCACAGATCCCCCTACAATATCATGCTCACACACAGTATGATGTCCCCAGCATAGTATGATACCCCACAGACCCCCCTACAATATCATGCTCACTCACAGTATGATGCCCCCAGCATAGTATGATACCCCACAGAACCCCCTACAATATCATGCTCACACACAGTATGATGCCCCCAGCATAGTATGATACCCCACAGACCCCCCTACAATATCGTGCTCACACACAGTATGATGCCCCCAGCATAGTATGATACCTCCACAGACCCCCCTACAATATCGTGCTCACACACAGTATGATGCCCCCAGCATAGTATGATACCCCCACAGACCCCCCTACAATATCATGCTCATACACAGTATGATACCCCCAGCACAGTATGATACCTCCACAGATCCCCCTACAATATCATGCTCACACACAGTATGATGCCCCCAGCACAGTATGATACCCCACAGATCCCCCTACAATATCATGCTCACTCACAGTATGATGTCCCCAGCACAGTATGATACCTCCACAGATCCCCCTACAATATCATGCTCACACACAGTATGATGCCCCCAGCACAGTTTGATACCCCACAGATCCCCCTACAATATCATGCTCACTCACAGTATGATGCCCCCAGCATAGTATGATACCCAACAGACCCCCCTACAATATCATGCTCACACACACTATGATGCCCCCAGCACAGTATGATACCCCACAGATCCCCCTACAATATCATGCTCACACACAGTATGATGCCCCCAGCACAGTATGATACCCCACAGACCCCCCTACAATATCATGCTCACACACAGTATGATGCCCCCAGCATAGTATGATACCCCACAGACTCCCCTACAATATCATGCTCACACACAGTATGATGCCCCCAGCATAGTATGATACCCCACAGACTCCCCTACAATATCATGCTCATACACAGTATGATGCCCCCAGCACAGTATGATACCCCCAGATCCCCCTATAATGTCATGCTCACACACAGTATGATGCCCCCAGCACAGTATGATACCCCCCAGATCCCCCTACAATATCATGCTCACACACAGTATGATACCCCACAGACCCCCCTACAATATCATGCTCACACACAGTATGATGCCCCCAGCACAGTATGATACCCCACAGACCCCCCTACAATATCATGCTCACACACAGTATGATGCCCCCAGCATAGCATGATACCCCACAGACCCCCCTACAATATCGTGCTCTCACACAGTATGATGCCCCCAGCATAGTATGATACCCCACAGATCCCCCTACAATATCATGCTCACTCACAGTATGATGCCCCCAGCATAGTATGATACCCCACAGACCCCCCTACAATATCATGCTCACTCACAGTATGATGCCCCCAGCATAGTATGATACCTCCACAGATCCCCCTACAATATCATGCTCACACACAGTATGATGCCCCCAGCATAGTATGATACCCCCCAGATCCCCCTATAATGACATGCTCACACACAGTATGATGCCCCCAGCACAGTATGATACCCCCCAGATCCCCCTACAATATCATGCTCACACACAGTATGATACCCCACAGACCCCCCTACAATATCATGCTCACACACAGTATGATGTCCCCAGCACAGTATGATACCCCACAGATCCCCCTACAATATGATGCTCACACACAGTATGATGCCCCCAGCATAGTATGATACCCCACAGACCCCCCTACAATATCATGCTCACACACAGTATGATGCCCCCAGCACAGTATGATACCCCACAGACACCCCTACAATATCATGCTCACACACAGTATGATGCCCCCAGCACAGTATGATACGCCACAGACCCCCCTACAATATCATGCTCACACACAGTATGATACCCCCAGCATAGTATGATACCCCACAGACCCCCCTACAATATCATGCTCCCACACAGTATGATGTCGCCAGCACAGTATGATACCCCAGAGACCCCCCTACAATATCATGCTCACACACAGTATGATGCCCCCAGCACAGTATGATACCCCAGAGACCCCCCTACAATATCATGCTCACACACAGTATGATGCCCCCAGCACAGTATGATACCCCAGAGACCCCCCTACAATATCATGCTCCCACACAGTATGATGCCCCCAGCACAGTATGATACCCCAGAGACCCCCCTACAATATCATGCTCACACACAGTATGATGCCCCCAGCATAGTATGATACCCCACAGACCTCTCTACAATATCATGCTCACACACAGTATGATGCTCCTACATTTCTCCCTACAATATCATACCTCCAACACAGTGTGATGCCCCCCTATTACACTTACACTCCCTCTCCACAGGGCCTCGGTGGTTAGCTCTGTTTTGCAGCACTGGGGTCCTGGGTTCAAATCCAGCTGAGGGCAACATCTGTAAGGAGTTTGTAAATTCTCACTGTGTTTGGGTGGGTTTCCTCCCACACTCCAAAGACAGAGTGATAGTAAATCTAGATTGTGAGCCCCAAAGATAACAATGATAATAATGTCTGTATGCTGGCGCTAAATAAACTATAATAAAACTATATAATGCCCTTATAGTACATACCACCCTACAGCCCCCCACCCAATATGATATCCCTGCAGTACCAGGCCCCCACACTATGATAAAATAAACACTGGACTATATGTCATAGGTGCAGTGATGTGCCATCTCAGTTTCCTAAAGAAATATGACACATATCTGCCTTGACGTGTGAAGAATGGCTGACCATTCGGAGCAAACTAAACACCAAAAATACCCAACAAACTGGTCATAAATGGCAAAAAGTAGCAGAAAGTCGGGAGACTCAATGTATAAGTACAAAAACTTTATTTATTGGTCAGTGGGTAACTGTGGCACTAAACACAGAAGTGCACACACGCAAGTAAAACACATACAAAAATATTACTAATAAGTTACTAGTTACACCAGGACACATAAAAGAAATTCATGAGTAGAGATGAGCGTTGTTCTACTCGAACTGTTCGCCAATCTCAAATTCGAGCTGTTTTGGGCGGTGTTCGAGCCGTTCGGCGAACACGAACAATTTGAGAAAAATTCGGCTGTTCGAGGTTATGTTCGATAACTGTTCGTGCACCAAAATCATAACTGGATTTTTTCTCAGTAATGATGAAAATTAATGTTAATCCGCAGTTTGAGTGTACAGCGGGGCGGGGGGAGGGGCAGGGGATGGATCTCTGCAGGAACAATGAAGATCTCCATTTTTTTTTCTCTTTCCCGCATTTACAGTGGGGAGGTGCAGTCTGTCAGCCTATCAGCAGCGCACACACGGAGCAAAGTGCTTTTTTTCACACAAGCAAGGGCATGTGTCATTGGCAGTGTATGTCACATGTCCTTGCCCTATAAGACCAAGCCATTTTCCCCGTCGCCACCATTTTCTCACTGCTGCAGCTGCGTGTTAGACGGCACCGCTGTTGCTGTGTGCGCTATACCTTGTTAATTTCAAGCCAATTTTCGCACAAATCTACAGATAGCTTGGGAGTAGGGAATAGTTGTGATTGCAGTCCTTTTAAGGACTAGGTTACAGCATTTCCTACGACTTTTATCAGGCAGGTCTGTGCTCTTAAATAGATAGATTGTGGGAGTAAAGACTAATTGTAATTGGAGTCCTTTTCAGGACTAGGTTACATCAGTTCCTATCAGTTTTTGCCAGGCAGGTCTGTGCCAGTGCTGTGCAAGTTTTTTTCACAGCATTTGGCTGAATCTAGCAAAGCTAATCCTTTTTGGCCTATTGCAGAGTGTGTTAGTCAGTGGAGTAGCCTATCTGTGTTGCAAGATATACCACCTGTGTATAGAATACCAATTTTTTTACTGCACCTAGTGAAGTAAAATCTTTTGGGCATAGCATCATTCTATTAGTCCATCTATACTGACCTCCATCAGGTTGCAAACTGAATATAATTTTTTTCTGCATCTAGCTCTGAAAAAATATTTGGCCTTCTAGCAGTGTGTGGGACTTGGTCTATTAGTCCATCTATACTGACCTCCATCAGGTTGCAAATTAAAAATAATTTTTTTCTTCATTTAGCTCTGAAAAAATATTTGGGCTTCTAGCAGTGTGTGGGACTTGTTCTATTAGTCCTTCTATACTGACCTCCATCAGGTTGCAAATTAAAAATAATTTTTTTCTGCATCTAGCTCTGAAAAAATATTTGGGCTTCTAGCTGTGTGTGGGACTTGGTCTATTAGTCCTTCTATACTGGGGACACCCTTATCAACCCCGTCTAAGCACAATAGCCAGCCCTCGGTCCCTCAGATGTGGACAAGTAAAAGACCATTTCCTCCTAGCCATGAGAAAGCTAAGAGGTTGAATTTCACCATCTGCAAGCTCTTGGCTACAGAAATGCTGCCTTTCCGCCTGGTGGACACAGAGGATTTTCGAGACCTTATGTCCGTCGCAGTGCCCCAGTACCAGATGCCCAGTCGGCACTACTTCTCAAAGAAAGGTGTGCCTGCGCTCCACCAGCATGTCGCACACAACATCACCGCTTCTTTGAGAAACTCTGTGTGTGACAGGGTGCATTTCACCACAGACACTTGGACGAGTAGGCATGGACAGGGGCGTTACATGTCGCTGACTGGGCACTGGGTAACTATGGTGACAGCAGGACAAGGGGCTGCTGTCCAAGTCTTGCCGTCCCCACGAGTTGTGCGTCAATCCTCTTTATGTCAAAGTTCCTCCACTGCTTCTGCCTCCTCAACCTCCTCTCGGTCTTCCACCTGCACCCAAAGCCTGTCTGGTCATGCCACAAGCTTTCTAACTGCGCAGAAGGGATCCTGCACACCTCCTTACTATGCTGGCAGTAGGGCTCAACGTCATCAGGCGGTTTTTACATTGAAATGTCTGGGAAATGTGAGTCACACAGCTGAGGAGTTGTGGTCAGCTCTGGAGAACCAATTTCATGAATGGTTGTCTCCACTGGACCTGAAACCAGGGAAGGCCGTGTGCGACAATGCTGCAAACCTGGGTGCGGCCCTTCGCCGGGGCAATGTCACACACGTGCCTTGTATGGCTCACGTGTTGAACCTGGTTGTCCAGCAATTTTTAGCCCACTATCCCAGACTAGATGGCCTTCTGCAGAGGGCACGGTCGCTGTGTGCTCACTTCCGCCGTTCGCATCCCGCAGCTCAGCGACTTACATCTCTACAGAAGTCGTTGGGCCTGCCACTTCACCGGCTAAAATGCGATGTGCCTAATCGGTGGAATTCAACTCTGCACATGTTGCAGCGACTGTGGCAGCACCGACAAGCCCTGGTGCAATACGTTCTGACGTATAGCCTGGGCCAACGAGATTCAGAGGTGGGGCAAATCACGCTGGAGGAGTGGTCTCAGATCAGGGACCTATGCACCCTTCTGCACAGTTTTGAAATGGCGACGAAGATGTTTAGTGCTGACGATGCCATTATCAGCATGACTATTCCGGTGATTTACATGCTGGAGCACATGTTAAACAGAATTCGGAGTCAGGTGGTGGCACAAGAGGAGGTGGAGGAAGTAGAGGAGGAGGAGTTGTATGCGGAAGGGCTAACATCTGCAAGGTCCAGACGGTCGGCAGCACCAAGGCGGCAGGCATGTGAGGGTGGGGGAGATGATTTTACCAGGGCGCATGGTAGCAGCCAAACTAGTGAGGAAGGTGCAGGAGCCCAGGAAGAAGTGGAACACGAACTGATGGAAGACTCATCAGATGAGGGAGACCTTGATCACATTTCTGTTGTGCGAGGTTGGGGGGAGAGGACAGAGGAAGGAAGCATGATTGTTACCTCGCCACCAACACAACAGGGACTTGGTGCTCCTGGATGCGCAACACACATGAGTGCCTTCTTGCTGCACTACCTGCAACATGACCCTCGAATTGTGAGAATTAGAAATAATCCTGACTACTGGGTTGCCACACTGTTAGATCCCCGGTACAAAAGTAAATTTGCAGAAATTATTCCTGCCATAGAAAGGGATGCACGCATGCAGGAGTATCAGCAGAGACTGTTGCAGAATCTTACATGTGCTTTTCCACAAAATACCAGTGGTGCACGTAGTGAATCTCACAGTTCCAACTTGCCAACCGTGGGACCGTCAAGTGTTCAGCACTCAAACCGTAACAGAACCACAGTATCTGCTGGTAACATCAATTTTGCGGAATCATTTCACCAGTTTTTTAGCCCATCCTTTGCAAGGCCACAGGAGACAAGAAGTCTGACACATAGTCAACGCCTAGAGACGATGGTACAGGAGTATCTCCAAGTAAACATTGAAGCCACGACTGTGTCACTGGACCCTTGCTCTTTTTGGGCTTCCAATCTGGATAAATGGCCGGAGCTAGCCACTTACGCCTTGGAGATCTTGTCATGCCCCGCAGCCAGCGTTCTGTCTGAACGTGTGTTCAGCGCTGCTGGTGGTGTGCTGACAGATAAGCGCACGCGGCTCTCCACTGATAATGTAGACAGACTCACGTTCATAAAGATGAACAAATCATGGATCCGAAACGACTTTTCTACCCCTGTGTCATCCTGGGGAGAGTAAAAGCTTGATGATTGGTTAAAATCACCCTACCAACCGTTTTAAGCTTTCAAATTACTAATCATGTTTATCTGTATCTTGACTGGAAAATAATTTGGGCTTTGTAGCAGTGTGCAGCACTGATCCTATTAGGCCATCTATACTAAAGCTTCACCAGATTTAAAATTAAAAATAATTTTTAGCTGCATCTAGCCCGGAAAATAATTTTGGGGCTCCGAGATGCGCAAGGCACATAAGTGCCTTCTTGCTGCACTACCTGCAGCATGACCCTCATATTGTCAGAATTCGAAGTAATCATGACTACTGGGTTGCCACACTCTTAGATCCCCCAAACTTTTCGATCAACCTTTTCATTTTAATAAAGACCAAAAAAATGGTCATTTTTGAAATTATAAGCATTAGCAGGTTGTTAGAAACTGAAATCAAACAGTTTTCAACTTAAAACTTTATTCTAGGTGATGTTACATTTTCACATAGGACCCCTTGTTCGAAAGGAGCTTCTGAACTCTCTCGTCCATTGAATTTGTCAGGTTTTGGATGGTTTCTGCTTCAATTGTTTTGCATGAGGACAGAATACCCTCCCAGAGCTGTTGCTTAGATGTGAACTGCCTCCCGCCATCATAGACACTCCTTTTGATGATGCTCCAGAGGTTCTCAATGGGGTTGAGGTCAGGGGAGCATGGGGGTCACACCATAAGTTTGTCCCCTTTTATGCCCATAGCAGCCAGAGATGCAGATGTTTTATGTGCAGCATGAGATGGTGCATTATCATGCAGAAAAATGATCTTGCTGTGAAATACACGGTTCTTCTTCTTGAACCATGGCAGGAAGTGCTGTTTGAGAAAATCCACATACATTATGGAGTTCATCTTTAGAGCCTTCAGGGATCCTAAAGGGGCCGACAATCTCTCTCCCCATGATTCCAGCCCAAAACATTACTCCACCTCCTCCTTGTTGGCGCTGTAGCCGTGTTTGCGTGGGGTGTCCATCAACCAGCCATCCTCCACTCCATCCATCTGGACCATCGAGCGCTGCACGGCACTCATCCGTGAACAAAACTGTTTTGAAATCAGTCTTCATGTAATGTTTGGCCCACTGGAGCCGTTTCTGCTTGTGTGAAGTGGATAGAGGAGGTCGACAGGATGGCGCATGCACAGCTGCAAACCTCTGAAGGACCCTGCATCTTGTTGTTCGGGGGACGTTGGAGGCACAAGCAGCTTCAAAAACTTGTCTGCTGCTATGACAAGGCTTTTTTGCCGCTGCTCTTTCAACCTGACGTAATTGCCTGTAGGAAAGAGTCCTCAATTTGCCCTTATCAGCACGCACACGTGTGTACTGTGAATCAGCTACATACTTCTTGATTGCCAAGACACTTCATCCTGATCATCGCACAATGTTGATTGTAGTCATGCCTTGACCTAAACACTCCACAATTTGTTGCTTCTCAGCAGCCGACACATCCTTTTTCTTTCCCATTTTGGCAGAAAATGTAGGCTGCTTAATAATGTGAGAGAGCCTTCTTAAGTAGTCTTGCCTTTCATTGGACACACCTGCCAAACTAATTAGCACAGGTGTCTGCAATTGCTTACAGTGATATAAAGAGCCCTGACACACATCACCATCAATGAGTTTAACTGACAAACAAACAAATTCTTCCCTTATCACTCCTAAACACTTTTTGCATAATAATTTGGAACGCGGTGTACATGTGCTTTTGCACAAAACACCAGTGGTTCACGTAGTGAATCTTACAGTTCTAACTTGCCAACCGTGGTCTGTATGGAGTTGTTCAATAAAGGGCCCAAAATTAAGATAACATAGATGGGAGAGGTCTCTATGAATAGGAATTCCTAAGTATTTGATACCCTGTGAGGGCCAGGCAAAGGGAAAGTTGGACTGGATGGAATCCTATATGGATTTGGGGAGGGAGACATCGAGGGCCTCAGACTTCGCTGCATTGATTTTAAAATTTGACCATGTAACAAAGTGATCTATTTCAGCCATAACAGCAGGGATGGATATATGTGATTGAGTGATATATACTAGGACATCATCAGCAAATAGAGAGCACTTGTACTCGGTGCCTCCCACCTCAATCCACCTAATATTGGGGTTATGGCGAATTGATGAGAGCAGGTGCTCCGTCACTAGGATGTATAAGAGAGGGGACAGAGGAC
This sequence comes from Phyllobates terribilis, assembly GCF_046119375.1. Lineage (NCBI taxonomy): Eukaryota > Metazoa > Chordata > Amphibia > Anura > Dendrobatidae > Phyllobates > Phyllobates terribilis. Next base: position 646,158,394 of record NW_027362771.1, read on the forward strand.
ATCCCTGCCTTGTCCCATTGGTGATTGTGAAAGGTGATGAAAATGTTCTGACGCACCCCCTGGGCCTTGGGACACCCGGAGCCGGACCCTTTTTGGTGGATGCTGGTGGTTGTAGTCTTCGTGGCGGCGACCCGGTTCCGTGGCTCAGGGCGGTCAAACCAGTGGCGGAACTATTTATGTGGTTTTCATGTTTAAATGTCCGACTACGCCACCCGTGGATTGCGGTCAGAGTGAACCGCCGCTCCAGTGCAGACCGCTGAGGCTGGTGTTGTGGGTGCAGCAGAGCGTAGCATAACTCCCCACGGGAGGAGTATAGCCTCAGGGCAGTGTATGCGGAGGATGGGGGTGATGGTGCAGGGCAGCAACAGTAACGACACGGAGTCAGTGATGCAGTTCAGGGCCTTTACTCACAGTTCTTATTATCCAGACCACGTCTGCAGGTAACGGCTGCCCACGTCGTACTGTGCTCACCAGGTGAGGGGCTCAGACAACTCCCAGATAACTTTGGAGCGCTTCACAGGACCCCCTTTGTGTGTCCTTTGTCTGGCCTTTCTTACCAACACTTCTGTCCGGCTGCCTCGGGCCTCCTCTTGGTAAACTTGGCGCCAGTTTCCCTGACCCTATGTGGTGCCTTCCTAGCGGGTGTAGCGAGGGGCTGCGCCACATAAAATGTCAGAGCCTCCGGTTTCTAGCTGAGGGTCGTTTCCTGCCTCCACTAGTTCGGGGACCGGTCTCCCCCTTTGGCCTGACCCCTCCACGCAGGTGGATTCGGGCGTGCGGTGGCTACTCGCCCGTCCGCACCCCTGGGATCCCTTCATTCCTCGTTCCTGGAGCCTTCTCCGCTCCTCTTCCTTCCTTCTCCCTCTTCCAGGCCTGGGCCTCTGTTACTAGGCCCGCCTCCGGAGCAGAGCTCATGCAGAGCCCCTGCTCCCTGCCACTTCTGCTCAGACTTCTCTGCACTGAACTAAGATGGTGCCCACCTTTTATACTCCCTTCTCAATGCACCCAGGAACTGCTTACTCCCTGCTCCTGCACTACAGGGTTCCCCTTCCTCAGTGTTCCCTCCCCCCACTCCAGCCAGGGACAGGGACTGTCGTGCCCATCTCAGGGGCATATTGGTCGCCCTGCCCCACGGCAATGTGGTGTAATGCATGCAGGTGTCGGGTCCTGATCCACACTCCATCCTTACCTGAGAGTGAGATATCACACCTCTGGGTGAGGTGCAATACGTCTGTAGCAACCGAGCCCTCAGGGTGCTACAGTTCCATTTATCTTCAGCCTAGGTGACGTATTGCGATACAGGGCCGTGATTTTGGCTATAAAAGGGTCCCCTAGACCCCTACCCCAAGCTTTTTAAGAGAATCATATATGGCGTGCCAGGAGACTCTATGGAATGCTTTCTCAGCATCCAACGAGAGTATCTAATTACAAATTTTTAACTGCATCTAGCCCAGGAAATACTTTGTGCCTAGTAGCAGTGTCTGCTAGTGAGCGGATTATCCCGGCTGTTAAGCAAGCTGCACCACCTGTAGTTTAGACACTTAATTTTTTCAAAGGAAATGCTTCGGGACCATGGGATACTTAGTGAAGAGCATCAGGAGGCACCCCAAGGCATAGGGGCTGGGACTGGCAGTAGGATGCCTTGCGGTGGACAGCCGAGCTCGATCCTTATAAAAGCTTTTTAACTGCAGCAGCTTTAGTGGACGCTACTGGAGCTGGAATTACCGCGGCTGCTGGCATGAGACTTGCCCTCCAATAGATCCTTGTAAATGGATTTAAAGTGTATTCATTCAAATTAGGGAGACAATTTAAATTAAAAAACTTAGAGCTGCCTCCACCACAGGGGGGCTCGCTCGACCCACCAGCGGACAGGCACCAGTATTGGGAGAGGGGGGCTGGCCGTCAGGGTTCACCGCGGCTCTGGCACAAACCCGGCGACACGGAGGTGGCACGGGCAGGAGCGGACTGGCCGTGTCGGCTTCTCACTTTTTGGATTTTAGAAGGGCATGACATGCCTATATCTGTGTCTCCCCCTCCTTTTACTCCTCCACCTCTTTTATTTTCGCATGACTATATGTACTTGTCACTTTTCCATGTGTTAGTTATGTCTTCTGAGCAGTTTGTCAGCTTTTGGACACCTTTGAAGGTGTTTTCTATGTGTTTCTATGTGTTTTTGTTTGCCTGCCATTGGTTTTAACGGTGTTCGAAGGTGTTCGACGAACCGAACCGAACTCGAACACTACGGGGGTGGCTCAACACTATTCATGAGATGAAATACACAAAATTGTTGCACATAATAAGCAGATGAACAGAATGGATTTGCACAATGTCTCAACCAGTACAAGGAGAGAGAGGTTTAAAATTTGATATGAGGGCAAAAAGTTGTGTAAGTAGGAAAAATTGATATGAATATATTTTTACTCACTTATATAATGCCATTAATTCCACAGCACTATACAGACATTTTGGGCACTGTCCCCATTGGGGCTCACAATCTAAATTCCCTATAAGTATGTCTTTGGAATGTGGGAGGAAACTGGAGAATCCAGAGGGGAGAACATACAAACTCCTTGCAGATGTTGTCCTTGGTGGGATTTGAACCCAGCGCTGCAAAGCTGCAGTGCTAACCACTAAGCCACCATGCTGCCTTATACAGTGGGTACGGAAAGTATTCAGACCCCTTTAAATTTTTCACTCTTTGCTTCATTGCAGCCATTTGGTAAATTCTAAAAAGTAAATTTTTTTCTCATTAAAGTACACTCTGCACCCCATCTTGTAGAAAATGTAGAAATTTTTGCAAATTTATTAAAAAAGAAAAACTGAAATATCACATGGTCATAAGTATTCAGACCCTTTGCTCAGTATCCCATATAGCTGCCAGCATCAAGGCCTAACATCAAGCCAGTAACTGACTTGTGTATCATCTGCTTATACTTATTGTACTACCAACTTTATTTGCATATCTGACCATTGTATATGTATATCCATTGTGTATATAGTGGTTTGTTTAGTGTGCCCTTAAGGCGATTAAATATCCTTGGGCTGCTTTTTATATCGATTCACGAATTCATACGTCCGTGTTCTCGGTTTAATGTCACATGCTACCAGTGCTGGTTTCTGGCCCGATATAATCCTGTTAACGGATCGGGCTTATATCTAACAAGGAACTGGTGGCAGACCTACCGGGCTGGCAGGGCTCTGTTTCACTGGTGATAGTGAAAGGGGTCTCTCAGCCTGTCAGGGTTTTGAGCGTGTGTTGTGCCACGTCGAGACACCTGGGCCATTCTCTCTCACTCCCCGTGCCTCCCTTTGCCCATGTGGACCCACATGGCTTGAACCCTGCTTGCCGCATTTGTATCCTGGCCCCTGCTCCACACAGGTCCTCCTTGACATGATAGAAATCTTACATTTTACGTTATTGCTCTACTAGAATTCTGCTTACCTGCACCTGCAACAGATGTCCTTGACAAAGACCATTCCCAACCAAAACACTGGACAAGATCTGTTTTTGACTCCTTGCCGGATCAAAATAAATTTACACTGCAGCAAGACCCACATTCTCATTTCATTGTCTTTTGTGGTGCTGAGGTTCCAGCTTCTATATAAGTCTGGACCATCAGTCCTTTCCTCAAGCACACAATTCTTTCAAAAGGACAGTGTGCCGGTCTTTCTCCTGATCTGGGACAACAAGCTCTCATACATTTTCTTGATAGGTGATAAATGTATTTAATGGAAAGAGCCCTTTTGTGATATGTGTCACCCACAGATTATCCACTCTTTTCTGTACATTATATGTGATTTTCCACGTTATTATATCGACCTTTGCTCTAATATCTTTTAACTGTTTTTCAAAATCGCTAAAACATCCCATAAACATAGCTAATAAACCTTGAGAAGCAGAAGGAAGTAAGCGTTTATACAGCAGAATTATCAACCTTCTCTTTTAATAGACAATTCCTCCTATTTCACTGTCTATAAAAATCATCATATAACAATAAGCTGCTAAAGATCAAGGTGTGCAATGTCACCGTTACATTGTATGTCAGCAGTACACAATGTCATCTGATACTAATAGTGATGATTGAGTATGCTCGTTGCTCGAGATTTACGAGCATGCTCGGGTGAGCACCTATTATCTTCAGCGTGCTCGGGCATTAAGTTTTCGTCGCTCCCTGAACATGATTTGAGACTGTTTGACAGCTTTAATACATGTCAAGAATGCTGGAAAAACAGGCATTCCTCACATGTGTTAAAGCTGTCAAACAGTCGCAAATCATGTTCAGGGAGCGACGAAAACTTAACTCCTGAGCACGTTAAAGATAATAGGTGCTCGCCCGAGCATGCTCGTAAATCTCGAGCAATGAGCAAGCTCGCTCATCACTAGATACTATATGATGGAGACATAGGTATGTTTCTGAATACAGAGATCTGATGGGAGGTGATCTCAAATGATGGACCTACTACAATTATTTCCTTACGCCCCTGTATCACTGTCATTGATGGAGTACACACCTGATATTTGGCTGCTTCTACTTCTTGGTGTTTATAGCCTGGAAACAGTCACTTCCAACTTTAGGGTACCGTCATGGGGTCCAACATCACCTCTCAAATCATATATATGGACTGGTATTCATCATTGTCTCCCTATGGAAGAAATACATTTTTTATATCATGGGAAGGATCAGAAGGGAAATTGTGTGTTAAACGAGAATCTGTCACTCCTCTATAAATATGTTTTGTATTTTTACCTGGTGTAAATGTCACTGTTCTTCAGAATGTGGCATCATTTTAATTTGTTCCTGCTCCTCTTTATTCCTGAGGCATGGCACCATCTTTTCTGTTTTTAAATCTAGTCTTTTTAGGAAAGTGGGACTGGTTCTCAACTCATCTCTTTGGAAATTTTGAGGATCATGCCCAGCTGGCAAAAAAAACTAGGGTGTCACACTTCTACTTAAAGCAAGATGGCACAGGCAAAACAGAAGAGAGAGAAACCTCTGCCACTTGGGAAGGATACAAGGGGGCACCCATGATACTTGGCCTGTGCCACCCTGAGCTTCCTAGCGTTCCTAGACAGGTTCTCTCAACCCGTGCGGCAATCATGTTCCTATCCCTGTCTTACATTAAGTACCAACCTGTTTAGTGAGTAGGACAGCAGGAACTCTAGTCCTGCTCTACTGAAAAGACACAAGGGGTAAACAGACAGGGATAAAAGAAAAAACCGCAATCTTACAAAAACACTATCAAACAATCAAGTGGGAAAATAGGGAAGGAGAGGGTGAGGCAAACCAAATGGGAATAGAGACTGGGAGACACAGACACAAACCAACTACAAGCAGATATCTCTTAAAACAACTCCAAACACCGGCTCCTTTCTCAGTTTACTCGTCCAGCTCCAAACCAGGTAGTTGCAAGCTATCACTGGCAACAACTAAGGCTATGTTCACACTTTATGTTTTTTTCTGTGTTCATTTTCTGCGGCAAAACCTGATCTCTTGCCAGGAGGTTGTTCAGGATTTTTGTTGCTGTTTTCTTGCTTTTTTGCTTTTTTTTTTGGTACGTTTTTTCAGTGTTTTTTTCACTGTCCGTTTGTTTCTGTTTTGTGCATGTACATCAAATTCGTTGGAAAAAAAAAAAATCTCATTCTGGTTTAGGCATAAAAAACACTTCGCTCTTAACTCCACAATACTGTTAGAACCTTGCTGTTAGGTTTTTTTTCCTTTGCTGGTCACATGACCTTGTTGGCCTATTTAATCCTGCTCCGCCCTTCTGGCTTTGCTGGACTTCATTGTATATCTACTTTCTAGCTAGCCTGTGCTCTGTATCTAACTCTGTTAGTTTGCTTGGTCTACGGACCTCTATGTTCTATGTATTTTGTTTGTTCGTCTGTCTGCTACTATTTCTGTTAGGAGGTGTCCCATATTCCTCCCAGTCCTTAGTACTTGTAGGGATTCCCTCCCCACATCTATAGGTCTCCGTACAGACTAGCTTAGGACTTTAGCAGGTCTGATCGCAGGATCAGGTCCCCTGTTACATCGTAGGGATTAAGCTGAGTTCTATCGTAGGGACAGATCTCCTCTCTTTCCTTAGCTCTGGTAGCAGAACATAACAGTAAGTCCAGCCAGCAAATTCTCTAAGGAAAGATTTTTCTGTTCCATCATGGTGTCGGTTCAGGATTTGGTTCATCACCTGCAGGGACTCTCTCTGGAGGTGGCCGAGCTCCGTCAGCACGTGAGTAACTGTCCTGGAGCACATTTCTTGGAGCCTAAGGTATGTTTGCCGGATTTATTTTTTGGTGAACACCGAGAATTTTTTTCATTTAAAAATGCTTGCTTATTGTATTTTCGTTTGAGACCTAAGTCCTCTGGGGATGAATCCCAGCGCGTAGGGTTCATAATGTCACTTTTGCGCAAAGAGCCTCAGGAGTGGGCCTTTTCTTTGCAACCTAGTGATTCATGCTTCAGATCAGTGGATAGTTTTTTTTCTGCTTTGGGACTATTATATGATGATCCTGACCGTGTCGCATCAGCTGAGACTGAGTTGAGACGTTTAAAGCAAGGATCAGGTAATGTGGAAAAATATTGTACTCATTTTCGTCGTTGGTCCACTCAAACAGGGTGGAACGATTCTGCTCTGAAAAGTCTATTTCTTGCTGGGCTCAGTGAAAGGGTTAAAGACCTGCTAATTGCTTATCCTACACCTGAGGATTTGCAACAGGCTATGCAATTAGCTATACGGGTGGATAGAAGACTGCGTGCTAGGGTTAATGAGAGCAAATCCTCTGCTATGTCAGTTTCTGGTTATGATAATGTGTGTACTAACAGTGGTGAACCGATGGAGATTGGATCGGTGGCACCTCGCTCTCAAGAAAAAGACCGTCGTTTTTCGGAAGGCTTGTGTTTCTATTGCGGAAAATCTGGTCATTTGATTAAAGGCTGTGAGCTTCGTATGAAGAAAGAAAAAAAAATGGTCAGTCACGCCCGTATTGCCTGTTTAAATTCCAAGGGTATATTTTTAGCTGCTTCCACGATTGCTCAGGAAAAATTGATGGAATTTCGGGTGTTTGTCGATTGTGGGTCTACACTGAATGTAATTGATGGGGGATTCGTGGAAAAACTCAATTTAAAACCTGAACCTTTATCATCCCCCATTGCTGTGGTTTCTGTGGATGGTTCCCCTTTGAAGAATATTACTCTCAAGGTCTGTGAATTTCCTCTCACTATTAATGGTGTTCACCATGAGAAATTGGATTTGGTAGTGTTGAATAACTTGCCTTCTCCAGTAATATTGGGATTGCCCTGGTTAAAATTTCACAATCCTGTACTGGATTGGTCTACCAGTGAAATTAAATCCTGGAGCCATAAATGTTATGACAAGTGTTGTAACGGGCGTATTGCAGCTTTGGATAGGGGAGAATTGCCTGTTCCTATTCAGGATTTTTGGAGAGTTTTTTCTGAGAAGGAATCGCAGGTTTTGCCTCCCCATAGAGACTATGATTGTTCTATTGAATTTGTCCCTGGAGCGACTCTTCCTAAAAGTCGTTTATTTAACCTTACCATTCCTGAGAGGAAGGCTTTGGAGGAATACATACAGACAAGTTTGGCCGCCGGTCACATTAGGCCCTCTAAGTCTCCTGTGGCGGTTGGATTTTTTTTTTGTAAAAAAAAAAGACGGCGGTTTACGTCCTTGTCTGGATTTTCGTGAGATTAACAAAATTACGGTACGCAATCCTTACCCACTGCCATTGATTCCTGATCTGTTTAACCAGTTATTGGGGGCCAAGTGGTTCTCTAAAATTGACCTTAAAGGGGCATACAATCTGTTGCGCATGAAGGAGGGTGATGAATGGAAGACTGCTTTTAACACTCCTGTGGGTCATTTTGAGAATCTGGTTATGCCTTTTGGTCTTACCAATGCTCCTGCATTTTTTCAGAATCTTATTAATGACATCCTTAGACCTTTGATCGGTAAAAATGTGGTTGTGTATTTGGATGACATTTTGATTTATTCGCCAGATCTGGAGTCTCATTGGCGGAGCGTGCGTGAGGTATTACAGTTATTAATGGACAATTCGCTTTTTGCTAAGCTGGAGAAATGTGAGTTCGCTGTACAGAGAATTAGTTTTTTGGGCTACATTATCTCCAGCAAAGGTTTTGAGATGGATCCGGTTAAGGTTCAGGCTGTGCAGGAATGGCCTAGGCCTATTGGTTTGAAATCGATACAGAGGTTTTTGGTTTCGCCAATTACTATAGAAAATTCATAAAAAATTTTTCTAGTATTGTCAAACCTCTGACCGATCTCACCAGGAAAGGTGCTGATGCGGTTCAGTGGTCTTCTGAGGCCATTGAAGCTTTTGTGTATCTCAAGGAGAGGTTCACCTCTGCTCCCATCCTTATGCAGCCTGATGTTACTAGGCCGTTTTTGGTTGAGGTTGATGCTTCCTCTGTGGGGGTTGGCGCAGTATTGTCTCAGGATAACGGGGATGGATTACATCCCTGTGCCTTTTTTTCAAAAAAATTTTCGGAGACTGAATTGAATTACGATATTGGTAATCGGGAATTATTGGCTATTAAACTCGCATTTGAACACTGGCGCCACTTCTTGGAAGGTGCGGAATTTCCCGTTCAGGTTCTTACGGATCATAAAAATCTGATATATCTTGATGCTGCCAAGCGCCTGAATGCCCGTCAGGCTAGGTGGGCACTGTTTTTCTCGCGGTTTAATTTCTCCGTTACTTACATCCCTGGTACTAAGAATGTTAAGGCGGATGCCTTGTCTCGCAGTTTTTCTCCCATAGTCGGTGCTGAGAAAGAGGAAAACATTTTACAAGAAGGTGTTGTGATAGCTGCTTTAGACTCCGTTTTGGAAGATGAGATTCTTAAAGCTCAGGAGAATGCCCCATCTAACACTCCCCATGGGAGGTTGTTTGTGCCTGAGACCTTTAGGAGAGATTTGTTTGTTGAGTGTCACGAATCTCGGTTGGCAGGTCATCCCGGAATCTCTGAGACCAAGAGACTGGTGGGTCGCAGTTTTTGGTGGCCTGGATGGCAGAAGGAAGTCATTAAGTGGGTGCGCCAATGTACTATATGTGCTAGATCTAAGTCCTCACATACTCCTGCTGCGGGGTTACTTTGTCCTTTGGAGGTCCCCAGTGCTCCTTGGACACATTTGGCTATGGACTTTATAACTGACCTTCCCCCCTCTGAGGGTTTTACTGTCATCTGGGTGGTCGTGGACCGTTTTAGCAAGATGTGTCACTTGGTTCCCTTCGTCAAACTGCCCTGCGCTAAAACTCTCGCTAAGGCCTTTGTCAAGGAAATTGTCAGACTTCATGGCGTTCCTACTGACATTGTTTCTGATAGGGGTCCTCAGTTCGTGGCTCGTTTTTGGCGTGCCTTTTGTGACAGGTTGGGAATTCATTTGTCGTTTTCGTCCGGATATCATCCTGAATCTAATGGCCAGACAGAAAGGAAAAACCAGGATGTTGAGCAGTTCTTGCGTTGTTTTGTGGCAGACAATCAAGAGGGGTGGTCTGAGTTTCTGCCACTTGCCGAATTTGCTCTGAACAATCATACATCTTCTTCTGCTGGTTGTTCGCCTTTTTTTTGTTGTTCTGGGAGACATCCGTCGTTTGGGTCGTTCTCCAAGTTGGGATCTGCCGTGCCTGAGGAGGAGAATTTTTCCGGTGATTTGGAAAGAGTTTGGACGGATGTGCGTGGTAATCTTCAGGAGGCCAACAGAAAATCTAAAGACTACTTTGATAGGAAACGACAGGAGGTTTTGTTCGCTGTTGGTGACATGGTTTGGTTGTCCTCTAGGAATCTGCGGTTGAGGATTCCTTCTAAGAAATTGGGTCCCAAATTTGTAGGGCCCTTTAAGGTGCTTCAGGTTGTCAACCAATCTGCTGTTAGGTTGGAGGTTCCTACCTCCTGGAGAATTAATCCGGTCTTTCATGTCTCTCTGTTAAAAAAAGCTGTTGTGTCGGATGGTGACGCCTCTGCCTCTGTTCCTCCGGTGGTGGAGGACGGGGAATATGAAATTTCTCGCATCCTTGACTCTAGACGGTATAGAGGTAGTTTGCAGTATCTTGTGGCCTGGAAAGGTTTCGGACCCGAGGATAACTCTTGGCTGAGGTCAGATTATGTTTCCGCGTCCAGACTTATCAGAGCGTTTCACAGGAGATTTCCTGATAAGCCTGGTCCTAGGGGATCCGGAGGATCCTCTTAGAAGGGGGGGTACTGTTAGAACCTTGCTGTTAGGTTTTTTTTCCTTTGCTGGTCACATGACCTTGTTGGCCTATTTAATCCTGCTCCGCCCTTCTGGCTTTGCTGGACTTCATTGTATATCTACTTTCTAGCTAGCCTGTGCTCTGTATCTAACTCTGTTAGTTTGCTTGGTCTACTGACCTCTATGTTCTATGTATTTTGTTTGTTCGTCTGTCTGCTACTATTTCTGTTAGGAGGTGTCCCATATTCCTCCCAGTCCTTAGTACTTGTAGGGATTCCCTCCCCACATCTATAGGTCTCCGTACAGACTAGCTTAGGACTTTAGCAGGTCTGATCGCAGGATCAGGTCCCCTGTTACATCGTAGGGATTAAGCTGAGTTCTATCGTAGGGACAGATCTCCTCTCTTTCCTTAGCTCTGGTAGCAGAACATAACAAATACCATGTATCGCTCTGATAGTCTGCAAGAGAAGCTTTCACCGACAACTACCCTATCAGAACGGCAGGTATTTGAAGGAGTCCCAATACTGCAGAATTAACTGCAGCTGGGCGAGGCTGGGCCTCCTCTAGCACAGAGAGAGAGAATTAACACCCTCCCTGCCGAAAAACACCAAGCACCAAAAACTCAGCTGCGAGAAGTCAGGCTGTGTAATCGCGACGATCTTCGTGGCGACACACCCGTGACAGCAAAGCACAAAATCCTGAACAAAAAAGAACCATGATGTGTGCATGAGATTTCTGGAATTGCATAGACTTAGCTGGTACTGTAAACCGCAGCTGAAAATTTGCATTAAAAACGCATCAAAAAACGCTGAAAAAAAACATGATGTGTGAACATAGCCAAAAGCTTAGAGGAGAGTATTTAAACCAGAGGGAAGTGGTGAAGTCAGAACAGCTGAGACAACTCATGAGGGCAAGCTTCAGGAGACAAACAGGACTGTTTAACCCTTTCAAGAGCAAATAAAACCTGAACTGCTAATAGGAAGGTGAAGTAGTTCTATCCAGTGTTATATAATCAAATATTAATCTCAATTCTGTACTTGTACATTGCACCAGCCACATGGAAGATTTTAGCTGACAGGACATTCAGGCTATTCTTGTGCATTTAGCTCAGGGTAGATGTTAGTGCCATATATGAAGAACATGTGCTATGTAGGACATATATAACCCATCTGAGACAGACCCCGGGGCCTCCTTTGCCACTTCACACCGACATCAGACACAGGGTCTGCACGATGAGGACAGAGCTGACAATGTAGGCCCGGACATGTGCTCAACAAAGACAGATGGAAACTATCATTCAGGACCCAGGGAAAGATGGACACTCATGAATGAATCTCTTTGTAACTACTTCACCTATTTTATGTTTTGTTGCAATTATTCTTTTTAATGGACAATCCAAAAATAAACCGCTACATATTTTATAAGAATATCGTGATATGTTCTTTGAAGAATTGCATCTGGTAACAAGTCCTGTATAAATAAATATACGAGAATAAATATACTGTATATATACAGTTATGGTCGAAAGTGTTGTCACCCTTAACATTGTTATTCACATGTTTATTTCCTTTGTGTGTATTAGAACACCTCAGAAAAAAGGCAAATTGGAAACAATTTCACACAAAACCCCAAAGATGGGCATGACAAAATTGTTGGAACCTTTTCAAATTTGTGGGTAAACAACTTTGTTTCAAGCATGCGATGCCCGTTCAAACTCACCTGTGGCAAGTAACAGGTGTTGGCAATATGAGAATCACACCTGAAACCTGATAAAAAGGGGAGAAGTTGACTCAATCTTTGGATTGTGTGTCTGTTTGTGCCACACTAAGCATGAAGAACAGAAAGAGGAGAAGAGAATTGTCTGAGGACCTGAGAAACAAAATTGTTGAATAATATCAACAATCTCAAGATTACAAGTCCTTTTCCAAAGATCTTGGTGTTCCTTTATCCACGGTGCGCAACATAATTAAGAAGTTTTACAACCCATTGCACTGTAGCTAATCTACGTGGACGGCAGAGAAAAATTGATGAAAGGTTGCAACGCAGGATAGTCCTTGTAGGTTCCCAGCAAAAAAGATCGCCTTGTCGTTGGCTTTTGGGCACACATGAATTGGCCAAATTATGCGCTAAGTATCTTCATTTTAACTTATAGAGGCATGTTCCTATGAGTTAAGAGCGCATCCACCAGATAGGTAACATATTAGCTAGCTGTGAGGGACAAGGAGAAGCATCATCATAGGAGTCTATAAGCTGATGTCTGATTGTGTCTGACTGTAAATTGCTACTGCAAGGCATTGCTGCCAAAAGAGTTGACTGTGAAAAGGGCCAACGCCCTTGGTATATTCTATACTGCACTGTGAGAGACACAGAGACTGAGGGTGAAGGATGTGCTGCTGAGGAGATTGTCAGCAAACTATCACAAGAATGTCTCTGTTGTCTGGCTTATTCATGTTATTACAATTTACATTCTTGACATTTATAGGATTTTTACTTCCTTCAGTTTAACATTTTTATTGGGAGAGGAGGCAAAGGTCCTTAATACTGATGTATGTTTATGATATTAATGTTGAACAGGAAGGAAAAGAATTAGACTCTGACCCAGAGCATCAAGTCATAAATCTGATCAGTGATAAGGCTGATCCTATGCTAGATGGGACAGAAGCAGATCTAAAGCTTTATTCCATCCACAAGGATGTAGCAGGTCATTTTGACCTTCAATGTCGAGAGAGTTTGTGGCGAGGAGCCCAAGTCTTTAGATGATGATTGTGTTCAGACCTCTGTTCTAGGATTATGCTTAATGACTGAACTCCTGGAGTCCAAACTTTCTGACTGGTGGAAATCACAATTCACTAGACTAACACCTTTTCAGGTAGTGAGATAATGCATGTCACTATGGTTATTGCCCTTGAAAAAGCAACCGATTAATCAATAATGTCGTTTTGCACACCAGTCTTGATCCAAGGTGCACTGCAGTATGATGCGCCAAGATTATTAAGAGGCGATCAACTGTTAATGAATTTGATGCATCTTTTAGCTGTTGCATTCCCACTTCAGAAATGGACAGCAATCAAGAATCATAGTAGATTTCTGCCATAATTTATGCCATGTTTGTAGCGTAAGTTATACTAAATTTATTGGGTTTCGCTTGGCCATGCCCTTATAAATAGGCTCCTCACATTTTTTCACAAACTTGATGAATATGATGTAAAAACATCAACATTTTTTACAGAAGTTCCAATTCCTCAAAAATGTTCCAACATTTCCAACACTTTTATTACAAAATTATTTTAAAAACTAATAAAATGGCCACTAGGTACTCTAGAGGGTGGAGAAAACAGGTGAAGGACGATACACTAAAGGGGTGGAGAACACAGGAGGATAAGAAAGATACACTAGAGGGGTGGACAACACAGGAGAAGAACGATACACTAAAGGGGTGGAGAACACAGGAGGTCGATACACAAGAGAGGTGGAAAACACTGGAGAAGTACGATATACTAGAGAGGTGGAGAATGCAGGAGAAGGATGAGACATTAGAGGTGGAGATCGCAGGGGAAGGATGAGATACTAGAGGGGTGGAGAACACAGGAGGATAAGAAAGATACACTAGAGGGGTGGACAACACAGGAGAAGGATGATACACTAAAGGGGTGGAGAACACAGGAGGTCGATACACAAGAGAGGTGGAAAACACTGGAGAAGTACGATATATTAGAGAGGTGGAGAACACTGGAGAAGTATGATACACTAGAGAGGTGGAGAATGCAGGAGAAGGATGAGACACTAGAGGGGGAGAACGCAGGAGGATAAGAAAGATACACTAGAGGGGTGGACAACACAGGAGAAGGACGATATACTAAAGGGGTGGAGAACACAGGAGGTCGATACACAAGAGAGGTGGAAAACACTGGAGAAGTATGATATACTAGAGAGGTGGAGAACACAGGAGTATGATACACTAGAGAGGTGGAGAACGCAGGGGAAGGATGAGACACTAGAGGGGGAGAACAAGAACACAGGAGAAGGAGGATGCACTAGAGAGGAGAGAACACATGAGAAAGATGATACACTAGAGAGATGGAAAACAAAGGAGAAGGACGTTACACTAGAGAGGTGGAGAAAACAGGAGGACGATACACTAGAGGTAAGAGAACAGGTGAGAAGGATGATGCACTGGAGGTAAGAGAAGACATGACAAGGAGGATACACTAGAGGGGGGAGAACACATGAGAAGGACGATACACTAGAGGTAAGAGAACACATGAGAAGAATGATACACTAGAGGTAAGAGAACACATGAGAAGTATGATACACTAGAGGTAAGAGAACACATGAGAAGAATGATACACTAGAGGTAAGAGAACACATGAGAAGGACGATACACTAGAGAGGTGGAGAACACAGGAGAAGGATGATACACTAGAGAGGTGGAGAACACAGGAGAAGGATGATACACTAGAGAGATGGAGAAATCAGAAGGCGTCTACCTGAAATGAGCATGTACAGACTTCATGGGTATTAGAAAAATATCATGTTTATTATTATATTACACATAAATATTCTTCTGTCATCTATTGTACTCGTGCGGTGACCTCTTCCCCGCATTGAGCTCCTTTGCTCTTGTATGGAATGCTTCTCACCCTTTCTGGTCTTTGTCTCTCATCCTTCTTTTAAGTCTTCTGTTCTTTTTTCTTCTCACAGTCTTTTTCGTTCACCTGTCTCCATATCTCCACCAATCTGTCTGGGCTGATTCCATGCACAACCAGCACCTCCTTGTACAGGCACACATTATATTTCAGCCCCTGGACGCGGAAACGAGGGTCGTGTCTGTAGGTCAAATTTGCTGTCAGAGCCAAGAAACCAAAATATACATCATCCAATGGGAAAACCGGCATCTTACAAGAGGCTTCATATAAACGAGGCACCGAGGCTCCTGAGAAGATGAAGCCTCCACCTGACACAAAGCCAGGATAGCGTTCCGGGGGGTAGAGAGACTCAGTGATTCTGTATTTGGTTTTACGCATGACGAGTGGGCGATGCTGATGGTAACCATGGACGAAATCTGGAGATCCAAAATCCCTAATAAGATCTAACACCAGATGTACGTTCACAAACACGTCATCGTCACCTGCCAGGGAAACACAAGACCATCCATGTTATATAAGGTCAGTGATATAAATGATAGGGTCAGAGATAATAATGTCACACAGGGGATTCCTATAAGTTGTAGGGTCACTGGCTGCTACCTACCCTTGAATATGTAATCCACTTCTGTGCTGTTGTGGTGCATCCACTCCAGGAAGCATCGTTCCTTTAGAGATAGGTTGTGATGTCCTTCGAGCATGTCCCACTGTAGGACGTCCCCATAGGTGTCGCTCTCCAATTTCACAATCTCCATTTGCCCTGATTTCTCCGTCCTCCCCAGCAGAAAGAGTCGTCTTACTTTGTAGCCCTTCAGTTCTTGTTCTTTGGCCCAGGTCTGTCGTAAAGCATTTCTCCTAATTCCAGCCCCTGGATGGGATTTTATGGCCATAATTAGGAGCGGTAAGTTGCTGGTATCGTATGGTGCCACCGCCGGACCGAGAATCACGGAACATTGGTACGTCTGCAGGTACGGGAACTCCGAATAAAAACTGGAGAGTTTCAAGTGATAATCATATTTCCCATCACTGAGGGTCTCTGATTGTCTGATCACAAGTTTCATGGGGGTCTCTTGGGGCATCTCAAGATGACTTCTAGACATGGAGGGGTTTGACTGTTCAATCCATTTAAAAATCAGGAAGATCGTAATAGAGATAAGGCCGGAGTGGACCAAAAACTTACTCTTTTTCATGGCCTGATAAGAAAGAGCAAAAGGTTCAAGGATAAGTATGAAGAAACATCTATCAAATATAAAATTTCCCCTTTTTTACATGAATATAACTACTATAATACTGCCCCCTATGTACAAGAATATAACTACTGTAATACTGCTCCTTATGTACAAGAATATAACTACTATAATACTGCTCCTATGTACAGGAATATAACTACTATAATACTGCCCCCTATGTACAAGAATAGAACTACTATAATACTGCTCCTGTGTACAAGAATATAACTGCTATAATACTGCCCCCTATGTACAAGAATATAACTACTATAATACTGCCCCCTATGTACAAGAATATAACTACTATAATACTGCTCCTATGTACAAGAATATAACTGCTATAATACTGCTCCTCTGTACAAGAATATAACTACTATAATACTGCTCCTATGTACAAGAATATAACTACTATAATACTGCTCCTATGTACAAGAATATAACTACTATAATACTGCCCCCTATGTACAAGAATATAACTACTATAACACTGCCTCTATGTACAAGAATATAACTACTATAATACTGCCCCCTATGTACAAGAATATAACTACTATAATACTGTCCCCTATGTACAAGAGTATAACTACTATAATACTGCCTCCTATGTATAAGAATATAACTACTATAATACTGCTCCTATGTACAAGAATATAACTACTATAATACTGCTTCTATGTACAAGAATATAACTACTATAATACTGCTACTATGTACAAGAATATAACTACTATAATACTGCTCCTATGTACAAGAATATAACTACTATAATACTGCCTCCTATGTACAAGAATATAACTACTATAATACTGCCCCTATATACAAGAATATAACTACTATAATACTGCCCCCTATGTACAAGAATATAACTACTATAATACTGCTCCTATATACAAGAATATAACTACTATAATACTGCCCCCTATGTACAAGTATATAACTACTATAATACTGCTTCCTATGTACAAGAATATAACTACTATAATACTGCCCCCTATGTACAAGAATATAACTACTATAATACTGCCCCCTATGTACAAGAATATAACTACTATAATACTGCTTCCTATGTACAAGAATATAACTACTATAATACTGCCCCCTATGTACAAGAATATAACTACTATAATACTGCCCCCTATGTACAAGAATATAACTACTATAATACTGCCCCCTATGTACAAGAATATAACTACTATAATACTGCCCCCTATGTACAAGAATATAACTACTATAATACTGCTCCTCTGTACAAGAATATAACTACTATAATACTGTCCCTATGTACAAGAATATAACTACTATAATACTGCCCCCTATGTACAAGTATATAACTACTATAATACTGCTTCCTATGTGCAAGAATATAACTACTATAATACTGCTTCCTATGTACAAGAATATAACTACTATAATACTGCCCCTCTGTACAAGAATATAACTACTATAATACTGCCCCTATGTACAAGAATATAACTACTATAATACTGCCCCTATGTACAAGAATATAACTACTATAATACTGCCCCTATGTACAAGAATATAACTACTATAATACTGCCCCTATGTACAAGAATATAACTACTATAATACTGCCCCTATGTACAAGAATATAACTACTATAATACTGCCTTCTATGTACAAGAATATAACTACTATAATACTGCCCCTTATGTACAAGAATATAACTACTATAATACTGCCCCCTATGTACAAGTATATAACTACTATAATACTGTCCCTATGTACAATAATGTAACTATTATAATAACGCCCCTATGTCTTGAAAAGTCTTCACACCCCATGAACTTTTCCACATTTTTTGCCATTACACCCACAAACGTAAATGTATTTTGTTAGGATTTTCTGTGATAGCAACACAAAGTAACAAGTATTTGTGATGTGTAAAGCAAATGATACAAGGTTTTCTAATTATTTTAATCTGAATAGTGTGTGGTGCATTTGTATTCATCCCTCTGTAGTCTTATGTCCATAAATAAATGCACCCAGAAATCACTAGTACATTGCGTTCACCTGGGTGTGATTTCTTCTCAGTATAACTACAGCTGTTCTGTGAAGACCTCAGAGGTTTGTGTGAAAGCATTAGGGATGAAACAGCAGCATGAAAGCCAAGGAGCTCACCAGACAGATCAGGGATAAAGTGGTGGAGAAGAGTAAAGTAGGGTTAGGTTATAAAAGACAGCTCAAGCTCTGGACATCACAAGGAGCACTGTCCAATCCATCATCCAAAAAATAATGTGCATGGCACAACTGCAAAACTACCAAGACTTGGCTGTCCACCTAACGTGATATCCCAAGCACGGAGAGCACTAATTAAAGAACCAGCCAAGAGGTCCATGGTCACTGGAGGAGCTGCACAGATCCACAGCTCAGGAGGGAGAATCTGTCCACAGGACAAATATTGGTTGTATACTCCACAAATTTGGCCGTTATGGACTTGCAGCAAGAAGAAAGACATTTTTGAAAGCCATAAGAAGTCCCATGTAGGGGACACAGCGAGCATGCGAAGGAAGAAGCTCTGGTCAGATGAGACCAAAGGAGAAGTTTCTGGGCTAAATGCAAAATGCAATGTGTGGTTGAAAACTAACACTGCACATAACCCTGAACACACCATCCCCACCGTCACACATGGTGGAGGTAGCATCCTACTGTGCGGAGACTTTTCTTCAGCAGGGGCAGGGAAGCTAGTCAGTTGATCAGAAGATTGATGGAGCTAAATACAGGCCAATCCTGGAGCAAAACCTGTTAAAGGCTGCAGAAAACTTGAGACTGGGGCATAGGTTCACCTTCCAGCAGGACGACAACCCCCAACATCATGCCAGAGCTACAGTGGAGGGTTTAGGTCAGAGCATATTCCTGTGTGTGAACGGCGCAGTTACAGTCCAGACCCAAATCCCAGAGAATCTATGACAAGACTCGAAAATCACTGATCACAAATGTCTCTATCCAATCACTGAGCGAGAGCGAGTGGTGCAAAAAAGAAGGGGCAAAATGTCACGTCTAGGTGTGCACCTCTAGAGAGACCCCAAAAGACTGCAGGAGAGACTGTCATAGAAATTTGTTTCATAGAAGATATTAACATTAGTGATGAGCGAGCACTAAAATGCTCGGGTACTTGTTGTTCGAGTCGAACAAATTGGAATGCTCGAGTGCTCGGACCGTGTAACGTGCCCAATGTAAGTCTAGGGGAAACTCGAGCATTTTTCGGCGGCTCCCCCCGGCGGTCTGCAGAAGGCCTAAAAATTGCCCAATCGATGGGAACAGTGCTCAAATGACATGGGAACAGCATGGGGAAGACCCCTGGAAGCATTTCTGACTCCCAGGTTACTGCTGTCAACAACGTTGTCAGAGGTATTACCCCACTTTTACGGACTCACAATAAAACATACAAAAACGAATCCAAAATGGATTTTCCTGGGAAATATGTTAAGGAACATCCTTTCCTGGGTAATGACTTATATATAAGGCAAAATAAATAATCAAAACCAAAAATAACCAAACTTTGTGAAGTGGTCTGTCATTACCAGGCAATGTTCATACCCGAGATGCGCTGGTCCAACAGTCAAATAGTCGATCATCAGCACCTCCAAGGGGGCAGAAGTCACAATGGTTTGTATGTGGACCCGCTGCTCCGGGGGCTTAACCAGCTCACATCCGACATATTCGACAAGTGTCTTCTATTTTTGCTCGCAGTCGGGGGTGATACACCAGCCTCTGCAACCACTGAAATGTCTTCTCTGGTCCGAAGTGAGCCCCTCCTTAGTCTCCTTAGCCACTATTCCGACCAACTTCTTTGGGCCCACCACTTGCCAGGTGATCCCGAACTCTCGCAGTAGAAGTACCCGTCAGTACAGCAGCCTGTCTCGCAAACAAAGTCTCTCCCATTGTCCCAGCATTTTCAGAGCTCCCAGGGACATTGTACTCCTCCCCTCTCGACTGGGGACCTGACTCAAAGCCACCCATTGACGTAGTTGGGCAACTTCTCTGTCATTCTGTTGAAGTCGGACCCAGTCATCTCTTGGCTGTCCTAGCACTTGTTCTTCCGACGTCTCTCTGATCTGTCCCTGCGCCGCGACCAGCTGTCCCACGAAACTTCGGAAGCTAGGGACCTCATCCGCCTCCAAATATTGATCGCGGTCATGATCAGGCCGTTCATATGTCACTCTGGAGAGGGAGTCGGCGTGAGTATTCTCTGCCTTAGACCGGTAGGTGATCTTATACCGGTACCTGGCCATGCGGGTCACCCACCGCTGCTCCAGGGCCCCAAATTTCGCACTCTCTAGGTGAGCCAGCGGGTTGTTATCTGTTCTCTCCAGTACTTCAGACCCGGACAAATACTCTGCGAACTTTTCGGTCATTGCCCAAACCAGAGCCAGTAACTCTAATTTGAAAGAGCTATAATTATCTCGGTTCCTCTCAGAGTCGTGAAGGGAGCGGCTGGCTTACGCAATCATGCGCTCTTTCTCATCCTGTACTTGCGATAACACGGCTCACAGACCATGCAGGCTCCCATCAGTGTGGAGTATGAATGGTTGGGAGAAATCTGCATAGGCAAGTATTGGGGCCATTTTTAGGGCACGGAAGGCCTCTTCCTGGCTGCTTCCCCACCAAATCGCCCGATTCTTGGAGCCCGCCAACACTCCCTTAAGTAGCTCCAGCAATGGGTTGGCTATGCGGGTGAAGTTCTTCACGAATCTTCGGTAGTACTCGGCAAGTCCCAGGAAGGCCCGAACGTCCTCCACTGTCTTCGGGGCAGGCCACTCCTGTACCGCGGCCACCTTTTCCCGGGTGGGCCTGACTCCTTCACCAGACACAGTATGACCGAGATATTCGATCTGTTTGCGGAATAGGTGGCACTTCTGGAGCTTCACCTTTAGGCCATGACTCTGTAAGCGACTCAGTACTTGCTCCAGTCGCTGGAGGTGCTCCTCGAAGGTGGCGGCATAGAAAATTATGTCGTCAGGATAAATCAGTGTCACCTCGAAGTTCAAATCACCCAGGCACTTCTCCATCAGACGCTGGAACGTCCCGGGAGCGGTAATCAGGCCGAAGGACATCCGATTGAACTCGAACAGTCCCATGGGTAATATGAACGCCGTCTTCGCACCGTCATGTTTGGCCATGGGCACTTGCCAATACCCGCTGGCCAGATCCTAGGAGGAGAAGTATCTTGCCTTCCCTAAGGCCGACAGGGACTCTTCGATTTGGGGTAGTGGGTAAGAGTCTCGTACTGTACAGGAATTCAATCGTCTATAGTCCACACAGAACCGCAGGGTCCCATCTTTCTTCCGGACGAGGATAATCAGGGCTGGCCACGGACTAAGACTCTCCCGTATCACATCATTCTGTAACATATGGGCTAGCATCTCCTTAACCTCTTTATACATTTGTGGAGGTATCTGCCGGTATCTCTCCCGCACTGGGACAGCGCTCCCCATGGGAATCTCGTGGGTAATGGCTTCGGTGCAACCAAAATCATCCTCATGGCGAGCAAAGACTTCCTGGTACCGCTCCAGTACCTCCCCAACCTGCTGCACCTGTCGAGGTGAAAGTCCCGTCAATTCAGCCCGCATTTGTTCTAGGATTCTTCGTCCCCCCTTCACACTAACACGGTGGAATTCCAGCGGCACGGTGACCACCAGAGTCCAGGGGTCTCCTCGTACAGCGGACAGCTGTACCACATTAAGTCGCACCAACTTCTCTGGCATTCCCAGAATCTGGGCTATTTCCGCCCTGGGACGGAGTGTGAGATCACCTTCACCCAGATTAACACACCGCACTATAACATTGCCACCCTGGACGGTGGCCAGTGTCCGAGCCACCAGGAGTCCGGGGGTTACTTTGTCCATCGATGTTGGTTCTATCTGAACTTCGACCCCCTCAAGAGGTCTGCAGGCCCGTGCGGGTAATGTGAGAACGGTTTGTCCTGGCGGTAAGGTGAGCGCCGTAGCTGCTGGTACTATTATTTTCCCCAGGATCTTCCCTTCATTCGACGTCTCCTTTGGGGGGCTCGTGGGTCCCACCGGTCTAGAGGAATCTCCTTCGGCTCACTAATCAGGATTTGCCCGATCTCTTTCAGCACATTCATTCCGAGGGTCAACGGGGGTCCACTTCCGGTTCCCCCTGTGACCAAGACGACCCCTTTTTTTCCCACATCTTTTCCACACACTCGGATCTTCATCCACACCACCCCTGCGACCGGGATGAGTAATTGATTAGCTGCCGTGAGTCTAATTACTGGTCCCCATTCAGGCCGCGCTATCTCTGGAAATCGCTGTTGAAAGTAGGCTTCTGTCATCGTAGTCACCTGGGATCCCATGTCAATCAGGCAGTGAACAGCCCGACCACTTATTTCGGCCCAGACAGTCGGGCTTGTGGAAACTAGATCCTTGGGACTTCCTTTTCTTCTTTCTCCTTCCTCAGGCTCCGTGCTGTGTCCCTCAAACACGGAGTCTGTTAGTTTAACGGCTGCCGCGACAGGGGCCGCCCTCGGCTAGCACAGCCCCTGGCGTAACATCCTGCGCCTCCACACTTCCAGCAGGTCGTGTCTCTGTCTGTGTAGGGCTGCCTCACTCCTCTACGGAACTCTCCTGCAGGTGGGGGTCCTGAATTCAATTCCTTTCATAACTGGAGCAATCGATCCGGGTATCTCTGGTGTCGGTGTAGGGGTCTTCTTGAGACTGGACCATTCACCCCCATTTCCTGTATCTCCTTTCGCATCTCTCGAGCCCATTCCGGTTCAGCTGCAGGTGGGGTGGGTACCTCGTTACTCCGGACCATCCCTGCCAGGGCCGTCACCCCCATCTCCTGCTCTCTCACACGTGCCTCTGCCCCCGCTTCTAGAAAAGCCATACGTGGGTTGGCGCGCAGGCGCTCCCGCAAGGCCTGCTTCAGCTTTACATCCCTAATGCCAACTGACCCCTTAAGATCACGTCAGGGGGGCCCATTCCCAAATTTCCCATGTCGTCTTTTCTAGTGATATAGGCATGCACCCTAATGTAAGGCATTAACATACTGCGTCACAGTCTCCTCCTCCTGCTGCACTTGGTGAAACAGCCGTATCCTCAGCTCTCCTATATTGGTGGGATCCCCATGCATCTCCTCCAGTATCCACACCACTTTTTCTACAATATCCCCCTGGTCATGGGGAGGGCGGTACATCACGGATTGTTGGGCCTCGCCATCCAGGGTCAGTAAGGCTATTTCGGCTTGCATAGCTGGGGTCATCAGATGCATGCGTAACATACTCTTAACTCTCTCAACCCAGTCCCACAGCATCATATTGTCCTGGTGAACTTTGGGAGATTGCTGAGCATAGCCCCCAGCGGCAAGCTAGATCCAGGGGCTCCCAGGATGGACTGCTCTGCAGTGTCTGTGTCTAAAGACTGCATCCTGCCGACTACGCCAAATGTAACACAGGTACTTTAGATGCAGCGACACAGAAACACAGAGCAGCCAATATGGGGTTAATAAACAGGGGGGATTTATTGTAACAGGGTCAATCTCCACGCAGGGAGTAACAGGGGAAATATGGGGACAACAAGGGGAGTAGCAGGTAAAAGGCTATAACCGACAATCCACAGTTTGGCTAGATGTAGTAGAATCGAGACTGTTGTAATCGGCAGTTTTACACTTATCTGACTCTTGTTCCTCACAAGGCAGTTGCCGGCTGATGCCGCTATTGTTTTCTTCTGGCTTCCCCGCCTAAACAATGCTCCGTCTTCTGGCGGCAGCGAGCGGTCTCTGGTTTGACCCGCTGAGCCCCTAGTCCATAACACTGCACCTCACTTGATCGGCTCCACAGACCTTGCATTTCTTCTCCCTCTAGTTGGGCTTGACTCCAACTGTCAACTGCCTGCTTTCCCACCCAAACCTCCTTTTTCTCCCTCTTCCTAGACACGCCCCCAGGTCCGTGGTCACCTGACCCCTGACACACTCTGGACACACCCCCAACTTCCCAGTCACTTGACTCCTGTGCTCGCAGCCTGTCTTCCCCTTGCAACCAGAGGCACGGCCTCGGCAGTTCCGGATCCCTTGTTCTGAAAGTACTTACACCCCGGTCTTCCCCCTTACACAACCAATAACCTTTTCACACTGCTCTGGGTTCAATAGTGGTGTTCTGTGGTCCCCTATTAATTGGGACAGGAAGGTCGTGCGAGAAGATGTGGGTGTTTGTTGTGGCACAATTTCAGCTTGCCCATGGCCACGTCCTCTGCATGCACCATCATCACCATCACGTCCAATTCACCGTCCCTTGCCACGTGCCTTGCCCATTTTAAATGGAGGACAATATTTTCCAGGCTCTCTACAAATGGCTGAATTTGGAGCGAACTTATATGTGATCCGTGTGACGGACAAACCACAGTTTTAAATACCTGGCCTGTAGGTAACTATTTTTAACAGGAAACTGGTGTCAATAACTTCGCTGACACACTGAAACAAAATTTTAATGGAGGCAAGAAATCGCAGAATTTCCAGCGCAATTTTATATGATCCGTGTGACGGACAAAACACAGTTTTAAAGCTGGATTTCTAGCACTGTAATATGGAAAGGACCTGGCTGTATTCTGCAGTGCCAACAAGCAAATGGCGCAGAAAAATGGTGTTCTCTGGATTGCTTTTTAAGCAAATAATCAGGATTAAGATAAAAACAAAAAATTATTCTTGACCTCTGATACCTGGGGCTATTTCGACAAATGTAATATCTGTGAAATGTGTGAATTTAGTATTGTGGCCTGTGGGGCATTAGCTGCGTATTTGCACTTGCATTCAAAGGACTGGGGTAGGGATAGCAGAATGCTGTACTGGGACAAGGACGTGGACGTGCTTGATGATGGTGCTACTTGAGAGGGTGCAACGACATGTGTAGGGTGGGAGACATCTTGGCATGCGCCATGGACAGGGGATTGGCGTGCATGCACAACAGTGTCACCCATAGACACTGTTGCTGGATCCTGGGGTCCGGCCCACTTAGTCGGGTGCTGTGCTGACATGTGCCTGATCAAGCTAGTGGTGGTCAGGCTGGTAGTTTTGCCACCCCTGCTGATGCTGGCCTGGCAGGTGGTGCAAATGACCTTTTTGGGGTTATCTGCAGAGTCTTTAAAAAATAACCAGACTTGTGAAGACCTAACAGTTGTACTGGAAACTTTATGAGGAACGCTTTCCCGCCTTGTGTCTGTGGCCACCACAATGCTTCTTGATGCCTGTTGTGGTGCTACGCCTCCCTCCCCCTGTGTGCTGCTGTCCTCGCTCTGCATGTCCCCCTGCCAGGTTGGATCAGTTACTATATCATCCACCACCTCGTCTTCCACTTCCGCAGCCTGGTCCTACTCCTGACTTTCTGGCAATTGTGTCTCATCATCATCATCCACCTCTTGAGACAGTAATTGCACTTTCCCACCGTCGCCTTCGTGTGACCGTGGCTGTTCCGATATTTGGGCATCGGTACACGTGTTCTCCTCTTGACTCGCTTGAAGCTGGCCGGGCTAGAGGCCCGAATCTACCAATGGAAAAGTGAACATCTCTTCGGAGTGTCAGTTGTCTCCGGGCACTCGGCATGGTGGGAGGAATGAGGATCAAGGTGAGGAATATGCGGTCGAGACTCACGGCTACTGAGACCTGACCATGTGGAAGACAGGGTGGTGGTGGCTAAGTGACTGGAAGCATTATCTGCTATTCAACCAATAACCTTTTCACACTGCTCTGTGTTCAATAGTGGTGTGCTGCAGGTCTCCTAGTAATTTGGACAGAAGATCGAGCGAGAAGATGTGGGTGTTTGTTGTGGCACAATTTAACCTTGCCCATGGCCACGTCCTCTGCATGCACCATCACCATCACGTCCAGTTCCCCGTCCCTTGCCACGCACTTTGCCCATTTTAAATGGAGGACAATATTTTCCACTTTCACGAGAAATGGCTGATTTTAAACTCAGTAATATGTGATATGTCTGACAGAGAACCACGGTTTTAAATAGCAGGCCTGTAATTTACTAATATTATTCTACACAGAGAACTAGTGTGAATAGCTTGACCGACACACTGCAACGGAATGAAAATGGAAGAAATGTATGATTTTAGAAGTCTTTTCGGTGATATGTCTCACAGAGAACCACGGCTTTAAATTGTAGGCCTGTAATTTACTAATACTATTCTACACAAAAACCTAGTGTGAATAGCTTGACCGACACACTGCAACAGAATGGAAAAGGAGGCCAATGTTTTTCACATTCAGTTTAAATTTCTGGATTTTTATAGTTGAAATTTGGAACAGATCTGGCTTTATTCTGCAGTGAGAACAAGCAAATGGAGCAGAAAAATGGTGTTGCTTTGTAAGCAAATAACCAGAATTAAGATAAAAAAAAAATTTGCCCTGGCCCCTGATATCTGGGGCTATGTCTACAAATATCTGTAATTATTACAGCAGCAGCAGAAACGTTCAATGGACCCTCTTGCACTATATGCACTGAAGTCTGCCACATATACTACCTGCCTGCCTAACTCCTGCTATCACCACTGAATATATGCAGCTGGATTAGTCCTCAGAAGGACTGTTAGTTCAGATGGATGTATATATATATATATATGTTGTGGAATACCTATACTAACTATAAACAAGCAAATCTCTCCCTAGCTCAGCAGCACCTCTCCCTACACTGCCTGATTCCGGAGTGACTGTGACGAGCATGGTGGTGCCAGGTCTGATATAGACCTGATGACGCTGTGCTGCCTGCCAATCACTGTAATGCCACAACCAACATGGCTATGGCATTACAGTGCGTGGCAGGCAATCTCTGCATGTTCATTGGCTCTCTAAAGAGCGCCAAACATGCAGGGAGTAGACCTGAGCTCCAGCCCGAGCAACCCGGAAATACTCGTTGTCAGGCAAAATGTATATTTGGTCCTAGCTTTAAAAAAATGAGAGCTGTCTCAAATTTCCACCCCCCCTGTCCATTTGTAAGACATAGAACTGCAGTGCTTGCCCCCACCCTAAGAATTTTTATTACCGTCGTAAACCCTCAGCGCAGAGCAGCTTCTAGTTCAAAATAGTTATTCCCTCCAAAATTCCTATTGTTTAAAAGCTTGTACAGTTAATGTAGAATTTAAAAACGCACAGGACTGTCACTAACCCAGGGACCACATTTTTGGAATGCTCACCTTTTCTCCATTATAATAGTATATCTTGCATAACTGAGAAACGACCGGGAACTGGGGTAATGGATTTTGAGTTTCTGAGCATCATAAAGTATTCATATTTGATATTAATCTTCATGAATAGTGGTGACGGCCAACATGATGTCTCCATCTTGGATGTGGGACCCCCCCACACCAAGATATGAAATCTGAAGGTTTTTATGTTCTATGCAGCTGGGTGGTTTCACAAAACCGAGCCCCCATGTGAGGTACACAATATGGGTGTTTACTAATCGTTTGGCCCCTTTAGTAAAAACCAGAGCGGCCATTTTCCAAGTCATTCTTGCCAGGGACGTCAGACGCATGCACACCGCTGCGTGGAAGAATCGCCTCTAATTTCCGGGGAGCCGTCCCCCCCACAGAATCTGAGACCATCACCACGTGGCACAGGTTTTGCTATTACTTATCCCTTTTATTTTAATAACTGTTTTATGCATATATGTAAATTGTCTCTTTTATAATATCTTGTATATCTTTTAAACACTGCCCACTTTCGGGAGTAAATCATTATTATTTACCAGTTTCGTTCTTCTTGTCCTATGTCGAGCAAACACGTTCCTCACCTGCTAATTCACGTTACCTACCAGGTACCCGATCCGCCTGTTAAGAGATCGGTGGTGGCAGTATACCAGTGTTTATGTGATATTGTGGTTTGAGGGTGGCTGGTCGGAGGTATATATACGTTCCTGGAAGGAACTGGTGGTATATATACGTCCTGTCACATCACGTGCCGCAATAGTCTACATAAATTAGAGCAGCTGCACCCGTACTGTGACCAGCAGGATAAGGTCAATACCGTGTGTGACCAGCAGGATAAGGGGGCGCCAGAGAGCTGCAAGGTATGACCCAAAAGTGGGTGTTGTTTCATGACACTCGTCGTACTCCGAGCATCTCGAGCAGTGAGATGCAGTGGCGCTCATCATTAGTGGTTATACAAAGTACTGACTCAGGGGCTGAATACTAATGCACCTCATCATTTTCAGATTACAATAATTAGTGACCTTGTATCATTTCCTTTACACATCACAAATACTTGTTACTTTGTATCACAGAAAATCCCAATAATATACATGTAAGTTTGTGGCTGTAACGTGAAAAATGTGGAAAAGTTCCAGGGAATGAAGACTTTTCCAAGGCGCTGTCAGTGCTGTTACACTGGTGCTGGTGCTGTGGGGCTGTCAGTGCTGTTACACTGATGCTGGTGCTGTGGGGCTGTCAGTGCTGTTACACTGGTGCTGGTGCTGTGGGGCTGTCAGTGCTGTTACACTGGTGCTGGTGCTGTGGCGCTGTCAGTGCTGTTACACTGGTGCTGGTGATGTGGGGCTGTCAGTGCTGTTACACTGGTGCTGGTGCTGTGGCGCTGTCACTGCTGTTACACTGGTGCTGGTGCTGTGGCGCTGTCAGTGCTGTTACACTGGTGCTGGTGCTGTGGGGCTGTCAGTGCTGTTACACTGGTGCTGGTGCTGTGGCGCTGTCAGTGCTGTTACACTGGTGCTGGTGCTGTGGCGCTGTCAGTGCTGTTACACTGGTGCTGGTGCTGTGGCGCTGTCAGTGCTGTTACACTGGTGCTGGTGCTGTGGGGCTGTCAGTGCTGTTACACTGGTGCTGGTGCTGTGGGGCTGTCAGTGCTGTTACACTGGTGCTGGTGCTGTGGCGCTGTCAGTGCTGTTACACTGGTGCTGGTGCTGTGGGGCTGTCAGTGCTGTTACACTGGTGCTGGTGCTGTGGCGCTGTCAGTGCTGTTACACTGGTGCTGGTGATGTGGGGCTGTCAGTGCTGTTACACTGGTGCTGGTGCTGTGGGGCTGTCAGTGCTGTTACACTGGTGCTGGTGCTGTGGGGCTGTCAGTGCTGTTACACTGGTGCTGGTGCTGTGGGGCTGTCAGTGCTGTTACACTGGTGCTGGTGCTGTGGCGCTGTCAGTGCTGTTACACTGGTGCTGGTGCTGTGGGGCTGTCAGTGCTGTTACACTGGTGCTGGTGCTGTGGGGCTGTCAGTGCTGTTACACTGGTGCTGGTGCTGTGGGGCTGTCAGTGCTGTTACACTGGTGCTGGTGCTGTGGCGCTGTCAGTGCTGTTACACTGGTGCTGGTGATGTGGGGCTGTCAGTGCTGTTACACTGGTGCTGGTGCTGTGGGGCTGTCAGTGCTGTTACACTGGTGCTGGTGCTGTGGGGCTGTCAGTGCTGTTACACTGGTGCTGGTGCTGTGGGGCTGTCAGTGCTGTTACACTGGTGCTGGTGCTGTGGCGCTGTCAGTGCTGTTACACTGGTGCTGGTGCTGTGGCGCTGTCAGTGCTGTTACACTGGTGCTGGTGCTGTGGCGCTGTCAGTGCTGTTACACTGGTGCTGGTGCTGTGGGGCTGTCAGTGCTGTTACACTGGTGCTGGTGCTGTGGGGCTGTCAGTGCTGTTACACTGGTGCTGGTGCTGTGGGGCTGTCAGTGCTGTTACACTGGTGCTGGTGCTGTGGGGCTGTCAGTGCTGTTACACTGGTGCTGGTGCTGTGGCGCTGTCAGTGCTGTTACACTGGTGCTGGTGCTGTGGGGCTGTCAGTGCTGTTACACTGGTGCTGGTGCTGTGGCGCTGTCAGTGCTGTTACACTGGTGCTGGTGCTGTGGGGCTGTCAGTGCTGTTACACTGGTGCTGGTGCTGTGGGGCTGTCAGTGCTGTTACACTGGTGCTGGTGCTGTGGCGCTGTCAGTGCTGTTACACTGGTGCTGGTGCTGTGGGGCTGTCAGTGCTGTTACACTGGTGCTGGTGCTGTGGGGCTGTCAGTGCTGTTACACTGGTGCTGGTGCTGTGGGGCTGTCAGTGCTGTTACACTGGTGCTGGTGCTGTGGCGCTGTCAGTGCTGTTACACTGGTGCTGGTGCTGTGGGGCTGTCAGTGCTGTTACACTGGTGCTGGTGCTGTGGGGCTGTCAGTGCTGTTACACTGGTGCTGGTGCTGTGGCGCTGTCAGTGCTGTTACACTGGTGCTGGTGCTGTGGCGCTGTCAGTGCTGTTACACTGGTGCTGGTGCTGTGGGGCTGTCAGTGCTGTTACACTGGTGCTGGTGCTGTGGGGCTGTCAGTGCTGTTACACTGGTGCTGGTGCTGTGGCGCTGTCAGTGCTGTTACACTGGTGCTGGTGCTGTGGGGCTGTCAGTGCTGTTACACTGGTGCTGGTGCTGTGGGGCTGTCAGTGCTGTTACACTGGTGCTGGTGCTGTGGGACTGTCAGTGCTGTTACACTGGTGCTGGTGCTGTGGGGCTGTCAGTGCTGTTACACTGGTGCTGGTGCTGTGGCGCTGTCAGTACTGTTACACTGGTGCTGGTGCTGTGGGGCTGTCAGTGCTGTTACACTGGTGCTGGTGCTGTGGGGCTGTCAGTGCTGTTACACTGGTGCTGGTGCTGTGGGGCTGTCAGTGCTGTTACACTGGTGCTGGTGCTGTGGGGCTGTCAGTGCTGTTACACTGGTGCTGGTGCTGTGGGGCTGTCAGTGCTGTTACACTGGTGCTGGTGCTGTGGGGCTGTCAGTGCTGTTACACTGGTGCTGGTGCTGTGGGGCTGTCAGTGCTGTTACACTGGTGCTGGTGCTGTGGGGCTGTCAGTGCTGTTACACTGGTGCTGGTGCTGTGGGGCTGTCAGTGCTGTTACACTGGTGCTGGTGCTGGGGGGCTGTCAGTGCTGTTACACTGGTGCTGGTGCTGTGGGGCTGTCAGTGCTGTTACACTGGTGCTGGTGCTGTGGGGCTGTCAGTGCTGTTACACTGGTGCTGGTGCTGTGGCGCTGTCAGTGCTGTTACACTGGTGCTGGTGCTGTGGCGCTGTCAGTGCTGTTACACTGGTGCTGGTGCTGTGGCGCTGTCAGTGCTGTTACACTGGTGCTGGTGCTGTGGGGCTGTCAGTGCTGTTACACTGGTGCTGGTGCTGGGGGGCTGTCAGTGCTGTTACACTGGTGCTGGTGCTGTGGCGCTGTCAGTGCTGTTACACTGGTGCTGGTGCTGTGGGGCTGTCAGTGCTGTTACACTGGTGCTGGTGCTGTGGGGCTGTCAGTGCTGTTACACTGGTGCTGGTGCTGTGGGGCTGTCAGTGCTGTTACACTGGTGCTGGTGCTGTGGCGCTGTCAGTGCTGTTACACTGGTGCTGGTGCTGTGGCGCTGTCAGTGCTGTTACACTGGTGCTGGTGCTGTGGGGCTGTCAGTGCTGTTACACTGGTGCTGGTGCTGTGGGGCTGTCAGTGCTGTTACACTGGTGCTGGTGCTGTGGCGCTGTCAGTGCTGTTACACTGGTGCTGGTGATGTGGGGCTGTCAGTGCTGTTACACTGGTGCTGGTGCTGTGGGGCTGTCAGTGCTGTTACACTGGTGCTGGTGCTGTGGGGCTGTCAGTGCTGTTACACTGGTGCTGGTGCTGTGGGGCTGTCAGTGCTGTTACACTGGTGCTGGTGCTGTGGGGCTGTCAGTGCTGTTACACTGGTGCTGGTGCTGTGGCGCTGTCAGTGCTGTTACACTGGTGCTGGTGCTGTGGGGCTGTCAGTGCTGTTACACTGGTGCTGGTGCTGTGGCGCTGTCAGTGCTGTTACACTGGTGCTGGTGATGTGGGGCTGTCAGTGCTGTTACACTGGTGCTGGTGCTGTGGCGCTGTCAGTGCTGTTACACTGGTGCTGGTGCTGTGGCGCTGTCAGTGCTGTTACACTGGTGCTGGTGCTGTGGGGCTGTCAGTGCTGTTACACTGGTGCTGGTGCTGTGGCGCTGTCAGTGCTGTTACACTGGTGCTGGTGCTGTGGGGCTGTCAGTGCTGTTACACTGGTGCTGGTGCTGTGGGGCTGTCAGTGCTGTTACACTGGTGCTGGTGCTGTGGGGCTGTCAGTGCTGTTACACTGGTGCTGGTGCTGTGGGGCTGTCAGTGCTGTTACACTGGTGCTGGTGCTGTGGCGCTGTCAGTGCTGTTACACTGGTGCTGGTGCTGTGGGGCTGTCAGTGCTGTTACACTGGTGCTGTGGGGCTGTCAGTGCTGTTACACTGGTGCTGGTGCTGTGGGGCTGTCAGTGCTGTTACACTGGTGCTGGTGCTGTGGCGCTGTCAGTGCTGTTACACTGGTGCTGGTGCTGTGGCGCTGTCAGTGCTGTTACACTGGTGCTGGTGCTGTGGGGCTGTCAGTGCTGTTACACTGGTGCTGGTGCTGTGGGGCTGTCAGTGCTGTTACACTGGTGCTGGTGCTGTGGGGCTGTCAGTGCTGTTACACTGGTGCTGGTGCTGTGGGGCTGTCAGTGCTGTTACACTGGTGCTGGTGCTGTGGGGCTGTCAGTGCTGTTACACTGGTGCTGGTGCTGTGGGGCTGTCAGTGCTGTTACACTGGTGCTGGTGCTGTGGGGCTGTCAGTGCTGTTACACTGGTGCTGGTGCTGTGGGGCTGTCAGTGCTGTTACACTGGTGCTGGTGCTGTGGGGCTGTCAGTGCTGTTACACTGGTGCTGGTGCTGTGGGGCTGTCAGTGCTGTTACACTGGTGCTGGTGCTGTGGCGCTGTCAGTGCTGTTACACTGGTGCTGTGGGGCTGTCAGTGCTGTTACACTGGTGCTGGTGCTGTGGGGCTGTCAGTGCTGTTACACTGGTGCTGGTGCTGTGGCGCTGTCAGTGCTGTTACACTGGTGCTGGTGCTGTGGGGCTGTCAGTGCTGTTACACTGGTGCTGGTGCTGTGGGGCTGTCAGTGCTGTTACACTGGTGCTGGTGCTGTGGGGCTGTCAGTGCTGTTACACTGGTGCTGGTGCTGTGGCGCTGTCAGTGCTGTTACACTGGTGCTGGTGCTGTGGCGCTGTCAGTGCTGTTACACTGGTGCTGGTGCTGTGGGGCTGTCAGTGCTGTTACACTGGTGCTGGTGCTGTGGCGCTGTCAGTGCTGTTACACTGGTGCTGGTGCTGTGGGGCTGTCAGTGCTGTTACACTGGTGCTGGTGCTGTGGCGCTGTCAGTGCTGTTACACTGGTGCTGGTGCTGTGGCGCTGTCAGTCTCCTGGTTCGTCTCTTGCACAATCGCAGCTTCTGTACGAGGAGGGATTCCTGACGGCTCCGGGTGGGGACGAGACTCTGTGACACTTTCTCCCTATCAGTCACAGACTTCTGCAGGTCGCTCTCGTCTCACCGTCGTATTTCTCGGCTTTTCCTATCACTCTGCAGTCAGTGACAGGTAAGTACCAGAGGCGACATTGGGGGGCGCTGCAGGGGTCTCTGTATTCTGGAATGTTATCATTTTTAATCTTATTTTTTTCGTTGCTACAATGTTACTACTTATTACTGAAGTATTAATGTGATGATATAAATGATAAAGGATCGTCCACGATCAGAGGCAGTAATGGAGGAGAGGAATATTACTGAAGTATTAATGTGATGATATAAATGATAAAGGATCGTCCACGATCAGAGGCAGTAATGGAGGAGATGAATATTACTGAAGTATTAATGTGATGATATAAATGATAAAGGATCGTCCACGATCAGAGGCAGTAATGGAGGAGAGGAATATTACTGAAGTATTAATGTGATGATACAAATGATAAAGGATCGTCCACGATCAGAGGCAGTAATGGAGGAGATGAATATTACTGAAGTATTAATGTGATGATATAAATGATAAAGGATCGTCCACGATCAGAGGCAGTAATGGAGGAGATGGATATTACTGAAGTATTAATGTGATGATATAAATGATAAAGGATCGTCCACGATCAGAGGCAGTAATGGAGGAGAGGAATATTACTGAAGTATTAATGTGATGATATAAATGATAAAGGATCGTCCAGGATCAGAGGCAGTAATGGAGGAGATGGATATTACTGAAGTATTAATGTGATGATATAAATGATAAAGGATCGTCCACGATCAGGGGCAGTAATGGAGGAGATGAATATTACTGAAGTATTAATGTGATGATATAAATGATAAAGGATCGTCCACGATCAGAGGCAGTAATGGAGGAGATGAATATTACTGAAGTATTAATGTGATGATATAAATGATAAAGGATCGTCCACGATCAGAGGCAGTAATGGAGGAGATGAATATTACTGAAGTATTAATGTGATGATATAAATGATAAAGGATCGTCCAGGATCAGAGGCAGTAATGGAGGAGATGGATATTACTGAAGTATTAATGTGATGATATAACTGATAAAGGATCGTCCACGATCAGAGGCAGTAATGGAGGAGAGGAATATTACTGAAGTATTAATGTGATGATATAAATGATAAAGGATCGTCCACGATCAGAGACAGTAATGGAGGAGATGAATATTACTGAACTATTAACGTGATGATATAAATGATAAAGGATCGTTCACGATCAGAGGCAGTAATGGAGGAGATGAATATTACTGAAGTATTAATGTGATGATATAAATGATAAAGGATCGTCCACGATCAGGGGCAGTAATGGAGGAGATGAATATTACTGAAGTATTAATGTGATGATATAAATGATAAAGGATCGTCCACGATCAGAGGCAGTAATGGAGGAGAGGAATATTACTGAAGTATTAATGTGATGATATAAATGATAAAGGATCGTCCACGATCAGAGGCAGTAATGGAGGAGAGGAATATTACTGAAGTATTAATGTGATGATATAAATGATAAAGGATCGTCCACGATCAGGGGCAGTAATGGAGGAGATGAATATTACTGAAGTATTAATGTGATGATATAAATGATAAAGGATCGTCCACGATCAGAGGCAGTAATGGAGGAGAGGAATATTACTGAAGTATTAATGTGATGATATAAATGATAAAGGATCGTCCAGGATCAGAGGCAGTAATGGAGGAGATGGATATTACTGAAGTATTAATGTGATGATATAAATGATAAAGGATCGTCCACGATCAGAGGCAGTAATGGAGGAGAGGAATATTACTGAAGTATTAATGTGATGATATAAATGATAAAGGATCGTCCACGATCAGAGGCAGTAATGGAGGAGAGGAATATTACTGAACTATTAATGTGATGATATAAATGATAAAGGATCGTCCACGATCAGAGGCAGTAATGGAGGAGATGGATATTACTGAAGTATTAATGTGATGATATAAATGATAAAGGATCGTCCAGGATCAGAGGCAGTAATGGAGGAGAGGAATATTACTGAACTATTAATGTGATGATATAAATGATAAAGGATCGTCCACGATCAGAGGCAGTAATGGAGGAGAGGAATATTACTGAAGTATTAATGTGATGATATAAATGATAAAGGATCGTCCACGATCAGAGGCAGTAATGGAGGAGATGGATATTACTGAAGTATTAATGTGATGATACAAATGATAAAGGATCGTCCATGATCAGAGGCAGTAATGGAGGAGATGGATATTACTGAAGTATTAATGTGATGATACAAATGATAAAGGATCGTCCACGATCAGAGGCAGTAATGGAGGAGATGAATATTACTGAAGTATTAATGTGATGATATAAATGATAAAGGATCGTCCACGATCAGAGGCAGTAATGGAGGAGAGGAATATTACTGAAGTATTAATGTGATGATATAAATGATAAAGGATCGTCCACGATCAGAGGCAGTAATGGAGGAGAGGAATATTACTGAAGAATTAATGTGATGATATAAATGATAAAGGATCGTCCACGATCAGGGGCAGTTATGGAGGAGAGGAATATTACTGAAGTATTAATGTGATGATATAAATGATAAAGGATCGTCCACGATCAGAGGCAGTAATGGAGGAGAGGAATATTACTGAAGTATTAATGTGATGATATAAATGATAAAGGATCGTCCACGATCAGAGGCAGTAATGGAGGAGAGGAATATTACTGAAGTATTAATGTGATGATATAAATGATAAAGGATCGTCCACGATCAGAGGCAGTAATGGAGGAGAGGAATATTACTGAAGTATTAATGTGATGATATAAATGATAAAGGATCGTCCACGATCAGAGGCAGTAATGGAGGAGAGGAATATTACTGAAGTATTAATGTGATGATATAAATGATAAAGGATCGTCCACGATCAGAGGCAGTAATGGAGGAGATGAATATTACTGAACTATTAATGTGATGATATAAATGATAAAGGATCGTCCACAATCAGAGGCAGTAATGGAGGAGAGGAATATTACTGAAGTATTAATGTGATGATATAAATGATAAAGGATCGTCCACGATCAGAGGCAGTAATGGAGGAGATGAATATTACTGAAGTATTAATGTGATGATATAAATGATAAAGGATCGTCCACGATCAGAGGCAGTAATGGAGGAGATGGATATTACTGAAGTATTAATGTGATGATATAAATGATAAAGGATCGTCCACGATCAGAGGCAGCAATGGAGGAGATGAATATTACTGAAGTATTAATGTGATGATATAAATGATAAAGGATCGTCCACGATCAGAGGCAGTAATGGAGGAGAGGAATATTACTGAAGTATTAATGTGATGATATAAATGATAAAGGATCGTCCACGATCAGAGGCAGTAATGGAGGAGATGGATATTACTGAAGTATTAATGTGATGATATAAATGATAAAGGATCGTCCAGGATCAGAGGCAGTAATGGAGGAGAGGAATATTACTGAAGTATTAATGTGATGATATAAATGATAAAGGATCGTCCACGATCAGAGGCAGTAATGGAGGAGATGGATATTACTGAAGTATTAATGTGATGATATAAATGATAAAGGATCGTCCACGATCAGAGGCAGTAATGGAGGAGAGGAATATTACTGAAGTATTAATGTGATGATATAAATGATAAAGGATCGTCCACGATCAGAGGCAGTAATGGAGGAGAGGAATATTACTGAAGTATTAATGTGATGATATAAATGATAAAGGATCGTCCACGATCAGAGGCAGTAATGGAGGAGAGGAATATTACTGAAGTATTAATGTGATGATATAAATGATAAAGGATCGTCCACGATCAGAGGCAGTAATGGAGGAGATGAATATTACTGAAGTATTAATGTGATGATATAAATGATAAAGGATCGTCCACGATCAGAGGCAGTAATGGAGGAGATGGATATTACTGAAGTATTAATGTGATGATATAAATGATAAAGGATCGTCCAGGATCAGAGGCAGTAATGGAGGAGAGGAATATTACTGAACTATTAATGTGATGATATGAATGATAAAGGATCGTCCAGGATCAGAGGCAGTAATGGAGGAGATGGATATTACTGAACTATTAATGTGATGATATGAATGATAAAGGATCGTCCAGGATCAGAGGCAGTAATGGAGGAGATGGATATTACTGAAGTATTAATGTGATGATATAAATGATAAAGGATCGTCCACGATCAGAGGCAGTAATGGAGGAGATGGATATTACTGAAGTATTAATGTGATGATATAAATGATAAAGGATCGTGCACGATCAGAGGCAGTAATGGAGGAGATGAATATTACTGAAGTATTAATGTGATGATATAAATGATAAAGGATCGTCCACGATCAGAGGCAGTAATGGAGGAGATGGATATTACTGAAGTATTAATGTGATGATATAAATGATAAAGGATCGTCCACGATCAGAGGCAGCAATGGAGGAGATGAATATTACTGAAGTATTAATGTGATGATATAAATGATAAAGGATCGTCCACGATCAGAGGCAGTAATGGAGGAGAGGAATATTACTGAAGTATTAATGTGATGATATAAATGATAAAGGATCGTCCACGATCAGAGGCAGTAATGGAGGAGATGGATATTACTGAAGTATTAATGTGATGATATAAATGATAAAGGATCGTCCACGATCAGAGGCAGTAATGGAGGAGAGGAATATTACTGAAGTATTAATGTGATGATATAAATGATAAAGGATCGTCCACGATCAGAGGCAGTAATGGAGGAGAGGAATATTACTGAAGTATTAATGTGATGATATAAATGATAAAGGATCGTCCACGATCAGAGGCAGTAATGGAGGAGATGGATATTACTGAAGTATTAATGTGATGATATAAATGATAAAGGATCGTCCACGATCAGAGGCAGTAATGGAGGAGATGAATATTACTGAAGTATTAATGTGATGATATAAATGATAAAGGATCGTCCACGATCAGAGGCAGTAATGGAGGAGAGGAATATTACTGAAGTATTAATGTGATGATATAAATGATAAAGGATCGTCCACGATCAGAGGCAGTAATGGAGGAGATGAATATTACTGAAGTATTAATGTGATGATATAAATGATAAAGGATCGTCCACGATCAGAGGCAGTAATGGAGGAGATGGATATTACTGAAGTATTAATGTGATGATATAAATGATAAAGGATCGTCCAGGATCAGAGGCAGTAATGGAGGAGAGGAATATTACTGAACTATTAATGTGATGATATAAATGATAAAGGATCGTCCTCGAT
This sequence comes from Phyllobates terribilis, assembly GCF_046119375.1. Classification (NCBI taxonomy): domain Eukaryota; kingdom Metazoa; phylum Chordata; class Amphibia; order Anura; family Dendrobatidae; genus Phyllobates; species Phyllobates terribilis. Next base: position 646,197,091 of record NW_027362771.1, read on the forward strand.
CAGAGGCAGTAATGGAGGAGAGTAATATTACTGAAGTATTAATGTGATGATATAAATGATAAAGGATCGTCCACGATCAGGGGCAGTAATGGAGGAGATGGATATTACTGAAGTATTAATGTGATGATATAAATGATAAAGGAACGTCCACGATCAGAGGCAGTAATGGAGGAGATGAATATTACTGAAGTATTAATGTGATGATATAAATGATAAAGGATCATCCACGATCAGAAGCAGTAATGGAGGAGATGAATATTACTGAAGTATTAATGTGATGATACAAATGATAAAGGATCGTCCACAATCAGAGGCAGTAATGGAGGAGATGAATATTACTGAAGTATTAATGTGATGATATAAATGATAAAGGATCGTCCACGATCAGAGGCAGTAATGGAGGAGATGAATATTACTGAAGTATTAATGTGATGATATAAATGATAAAGGATCGTCCACGATCAGAGGCAGTAATGGAGGAGATGGATATTACTGAAGTATTAATGTGATGATATTAATGATAAAGGATCGTCCACGATCAGAAGCAGTAATGGAGGAGATGAATATTACTGAAGTATTAATGTGATGATATAAATGATAAAGGATCGTCCACGATCAGAGGCAGTAATGGAGGAGATGGATATTACTGAAGTATTAATGTGATGATATAAATGATAAAGGATCGTCCACGATCAGAGGCAGTAATGGAGGAGAGGAATATTACTGAAGTATTAATGTGATGATATAAATGATAAAGGATCGTCCACGATCAGAGGCAGGAATGGAGGAGAGGAATATTACTGAAGTATTAATGTGATGATATAAATGATAAAGGATCGTCCAGGATCAGAGGCAGTAATGGAGGAGAGGAATATTACTGAAGTATTAATGTGATGATATAAATGATAAAGGATCGTCCAGGATCAGAGGCAGTAATGGAGGAGAGGAATATTACTGAAGTATTAATGTGATGATATAAATGATAAAGGATCGTCCACGATCAGGGGCAGTAATGGAGGAGAGGAATATTACTGAAGTATTAATGTGATGATATAAATGAAGGAAGTGATCGGCCGTTGTCTTATCTGTGAATTATGGATCTGGACTTTCGGGTACAATAACTGCTAGAATCCTAGAATGTTCTCGTTGGAGGGGACCTAAATCATCTCAGACAGATGTCTGTCCAGCCTCTGTGTGAAGACGTCCATTGAAGGGGAACTCACCACCTCTCGTGGCCGCCTGTTCCTCTCATTGATCTCCTCACTGTCATACAGAGTCTTCTAATATCTAATCTGTATCTTCTCCCATTAAATAGAAATTCAGAAATACAGATAATTCCTCCAATAAAACTAATAAAAATGTTAGAATCTGTTATAATAGAAAGTCAGAAAAGGCGCAAAATGTGAACGACGTCTCAGAAAAGTGACAGAAAACAAAATGTAACGAAAAAATAAAGATGTAAAAAGATAAAATTCTGGTCTCTAATGATGGAATAAATGGTGGTGGCTCCTTGTGAGGTCAATGAGCAGAACATTAATGTCACCATTTCTGTAGAGAATCACCAGACCCTGTGACCACTGCTGTCAGTCATTACCTCAGTACAGTGCCCCCCATTACATGGATTCATTCCTCCCGGAGAGGACTATAGTGGGATGATGGGGATCGTACCTGTTCTCTCCGCTGACGATGATCTCTGAGGAGTTGCAGGATCTTGTCTGGATTTATATACAGGAAATCCCTGGGGGCCGGATAGTGAATCTGACATCACATGGTGGGAAGTGCTCAGCCTGGGGGCCGGAAACTCCTCCTGATGGGATCACACCTCACCTGCTCCTCTGGGAAAGTGTCATGATCCTCCTGCCAGAGAGGAAAGACCCCACAGCCGTATCCATATAACATCACAGCCCCCACCCAACCTGCACCTGGGGTCTACACCATCACCGCACTGTGGGGTCTACACTATCACAGCATTGTGGGGTCTACTCTATCACCACACTGTGGGGTCTACTCTATCACCGTACTATGGTGTCTACACTATCACCGTACTATGGGGTCTACACTATCACCACACTGTGGGGTCTACACCATCACCGCACTGTGGGGTCTACACTATCACAGCACTGTGTGGTCTACACTATCACCACACTGTGGGGTCTACTCTATCACCGTACTATGGTGTCTACACTATCACCGTACTATGGGGTCTACACTATCACCACACTGTGGGGTCTACACCATCACCACACTGTGGAGTCTACACTATCACTGTACTATGGGGCCCATTATGACAATATGAAAAATATCATATGTCTTTTTTTTTCTACCGGTCGCACAGAAGTAATGATCGTGTCCATTGTGCATCTCGTGTTCCACTTTTCCTGTCACTTCCGCATAGTTTTTATCTTTTACAGGTCCAGGAGCCGCTCGGTCGTTGTCATTGACATTGATTAGGACGCAGTAAAACTTTGTAACCTGAGAAACCTGAGACAGTAGAGGAAACGCTCAGAAAATGAGATCATCTGCAACATGCCGCCATAAATAGCTGAAGTAATACCGACACATGGCGCCACCAGGAGTCGCATCGTAGACCTCACCTCTAATGTCTTCTGCTGTAATATCTGGGGAAGCCGAGAGCAGGGATCGGGTTTAGGGTTGAATCTTCGGTGGTCAGGAGCAGGGCAGGGGTCTGCAGATCCTTCCTTCACTTCGTCTTGTCCTGGAGGCTGAGAAGACAAAGCCGGACAGTACGGCCCTGGGGCGGACACTGACAGCTTGGGGCCCCTTATGGCGACAAAGCTACATATATATATACATAGCCATGTACTGCATCTCACCCAGAGGTGTGGTATCTCACTCTCAGGTAAGGATAGAGTGCTGCCCGGGACCCTAACACCTGCATCCAACACTTCCACTTCAGAGGGCAGGGCAAGATTGCTCCTACGGGAGAGCACAGTCCCTGGCTGGAGTGGGGGGAACCTAGTAAGGGGGAACCATGTTGTGGGTGTGGGTGGAGGACGTAGTTAAGGGGAGAACTTGAAAGGAAGCTGTATAAAATGAGAAACCATCTTGAAAGTTCAGATTAGTCTGAGGAGGAAAGTGACAGGAGCAGAGGCTCTGCAGGAGGCTCTGCTCCAGAGGAGGGCCTAGTCAGTGAGGCCCAAGTCTGAGAGGAAAGAGAGAAGAGAGGAGAGGGAGCAGAGAGGCTCCAGGAACAGAAGAAGGGACCCTAGGGGTACGGGCCGTGCAGAAGGCCACCCGTACGCCCGCATCCACTGGAGGTGGAGGGGTTATGCTGCATACAGGGAACCAGATCCCTCAGCTAGCGGAAGACTGTACGTCTTAACTAGAAACCGGAGGCTGCATTATTTCATGTCCTGTAGCCAACATTCCATACCAGTCTCATCAGGAAGGTAGCTATATAGGACCCAGGGGACGGAATAGACGTCGCCCGCAAAGGCCCGCGGGTACTGGACTGGGACACTTGGCATGAGGTTCAGGGAGACAGCCAGAGAGAAGACACAGAAGGGGGTCCTGCTATGTACTCCGGAGTTACCTGGGGGTGGACTGAGCCCCTCACTGAGTAAACGCAGCACGGCACGGGAAGTTACTTTGACGTCTGTAACTTGGACTGCAATAACCGTGAGTAAATACCCTGGGACTGCACCACCTTGTCTCTGTGTTTCTTGCTGCGCCATCAACTCCTGCACTACAACGCCCAGCACAACCTGCATCATCTACACTGCCCTGAAGCTAGCTCTTCCTGTGGAGAGTCACACCATCCCTGCTGCAGTAACATCAGCTTCAGAGGACTGCTCCGCAGCGGCGGCTCCCTTTAGCCGCATTCCACAGGTGGCGTCACGAACTCTATAAACATTATAAATCCCCTATACATAACTCCTTTTATTGACCGCCCTGGGTCACGGACCGGGTCACCGCCACTGTGACATTCCCCCAGCATCTACCGACCCGGCACCGGGTACCCCACGGCCCAGGGGGCGCGTTATATTTGGCGTCACGAGCAGGATATGTAACCCACCCGTTATCACCGGGTATTGTGCGCCTAGAGACTGTGTTTAAAGACTGAATGTGGCGCCCGCCCCAGAAGAAAGGCGTGATCAATGTGCGTGATCAAAGACAACAATACAGAGCCTCCCATCGTGGGCCGGGTCCCAGAATGGCGCCAAAAGCGCAACCAGCCCCCTGCAACTGTGGCCATACACATAGATGTGTCTATCAAGGTGGGAAAGACACCCCCAGGTGTGACCGACAGCAAGCAGCCATGGGACCGCCCCAGAAAGGGGAGAGGGGAAAAGAATACTGGAAAACAGGGTGTGGTCTCCAGCAGACCAGAGAGAACACACCCGACAGGCAAGATGGAGGGAGGTGAGCCTGAGACCCCGGCCCGAGGCCTGCAGCCAAGAGAGACTCTTCTTACCCTGGCGGAGGTGATCTACAAGCTGACCCTGGAGGACGTGGAGTTCCGTCATGCAGAAATGCGTGAGCTCAGCCAGCGGGTAGGAGAGGCCAAGAGGACAGCCATCGCCGACTGGAAGAAGGAGGTGCTGGGGAAGATAGAGGCCAGGCGGCAGCGAGTCCAGTGTTCCACCGACAGCGCCCCGGCGGAGCCAAACCAGCACCAGGAGGCAGAGAGCAGCCAAGGAGCGGCCGCGGGACTAGGTAGGAAGAGTTTCCCTGTCCCGGGCGCAGACCGCGCTGACCTGCTCCTGGGCCCCCTGGCGGCGCCTCTGTACCCGGGCGTGCACGCTCCCGACTTGCTCCCAGGCCCAGAATCCACTACCCCGGGGGCCTGCTCTGTAGACCAGCTCCGCGATCCTCTGGCGGAATCTCCATACCACCTGGCCAGCTCCGCCGATCTGCTCCTCGGTCCCCTGGCGGAATCCTCGCACCAACCGGGTGCCTGCTCGGAAGACCTGCTCCTGGGCCCGTTACCAGAGCCGCATATCTCCGCATCCGAGTGGGGATACGGGACGCCCTCCTTCGACTGGTCCACCAGGAATGAAGGTCAGCAGAGACCCCCCCTTGCTCCCACACGTGCGCCCCGATTGCCTGCGCAGAGGGAGAGGAGTTCCAATGGGACAAACGGGAGGGGGACCTCATAGGGTTCCCGCAGGAGACTCAGGCCCAGGACCTCCGGTGAGAAGAGTACTGCAGGAGGCAGCTCCTGCAGATGGAGAAGGAGCGGTATGACCGGCAGGTGCGATGGGAGCGCATGGAGGCCAGAAACATGGCGGCCAAGACACGGGCCCGCCAAGCAATGTCCACTAAACCCAGTCCCCGTCTGGAGGGGATAATAGTGAAGTTTGACTTGGACGCCGGGTGGGGCTTTATCCGGGAGCCGCAGACATATCGAGACATCTTCGTCTACCGGCGGGACGTAGAACCCCACCTCCAGCAGGGGCATCCCGGCCTAGACCTCTATCCCGGTGACCATGTCACCTTCACCCATCACAAAGGAGAGCGCAGGTGGTATGCCCTCCAAGTCCACAAGGTGGCAAAGGAAAGAAAGGACATGCCCCCGCAGTACCAGGCTGAAGACCCGGCTGGGTCAGTTGGTAAAAATGAGGAGTTCCCCCGGCGGGAACCCCATTATTGAACATGTGTCCACAGGAACTGTATATAGTTACCCGTGAGGGTAAAGCAAGAATGCTGCAAGTTTGAAATAGTCTACAATAAAAAAAAAAATTCTTGTTTACATATGCCTTTAGTTAACCGCGAGGGTATAGAGACATTAGGGTAGAGGACGGTGATCTCCCTAAAAACTTTCCATTGTAAACAATTGCACATCTTAAAGTGCCCCTTATTGGTTTTTATAAATGTACAACAATGACCTCAGAACAAAAACCCGTTTGGCGTGGCCAAAGACGTGGTCCAACACCTGGATCATCAATGCCCTGCAGCCACGCCCAGGGTCTACGTTGGGCGTTTTCGGACGGGTCCCTCATACTCAAGTTTGCACCTTGATAAAGAAAGTGGACACCTGGTTGCAGATCATGCTGTAACCTGTTAACAAATGTTTAATATGAAGAATGTTTATGAGAAAAATGTTTTATATGCGAAAGATGTGTTTATACAAGTGAAAAGAGTTTTAAAATGTTTTATATATGTGAAGAAAGTTTTACAATGTTGTGATAAGAAACATAACAAGTAACGTTAGAGAAAAAGAGCCTCCCATAAAGGGAAGAAATGTTGTGTTGATGGTCTTCTATGCGAATGCATTCAAAAATTTTGCATGTCTTTAAAATGCTTTGTCTTTTACTCTGTTCCAGCCCGCGGACGTGCTGTGTTTTACCAGCGGGCTGTGTGGTGCCCCTGAGGGTTCGGTCACCACAGAGGTACTGCATCTCACCCAGAGGTGTGGTATCTCACTCTCAGGTAAAGAAGGAGTACAGCTCAGGACCCTAACACCTGCATCCAACACTTCCACTTCAGAGGGCAGGGGAGATGGCTCCTACGAGAGAGCACAGTCCCTGGTTCCTGGCTGGAGTGGGGGGAACCTAGTAAGGGGGAACCATGCAGTGGGTGTGGGTGGAGGACGTAGTTAAGGGGAGCACTTGAAAGGAAGCTGTATAAAATGAGAAACCATCTTGAAAGTTCAGATTAGTCTGAGGAGGAAAGTGACAGGAGCAGAGGCTCTGCAGGAGGCTCTGCTCCAGAGGAGGGCCTAGTCAGTGAGGCCCAAGTCTGAGAGGAAGGAGAGAAGAGAGGAGAGGGAGCAGAGAGGCTCCAGGAACAGAAGAAGGGACCCTAGGGGTACGGGCCGTGCAGAAGGCCACCCGTACACCCGCATCTACCAGAAGGTGGAGGGGTCAGGCTGCATACAGGGAACCGGATGCCTCAGCTAGCGGAAGACTGTACGTCTTAACTAGAAACCGGAGGCTGCAGTATTTCATGTCCTGCAGCCAACATTCCATACCAGTCTCATCAGGAAGGTAGCTATATAGGACCCAGGGGACGGAATAGACGTCGCCCGCAAAGGCCCGCGGGTACTGGACTGGGACACTTGGCATGAGGTTCAGGGAGACAGCCAGAGAGAAGACACAGAAGGGGGTCCTGCTATGTACTCTGGAGTTACCTGGGGGTGGACTGAGCCCGGGACAGCACGGGAAGTTACTTTGACGTCTGTAACTTGGACTGCAATAACCGTGAGTAAAGACCCTGGGACTGCACCACCTTGTCTCTGTGTTTCTTGCTGCGCCATCAACCCCTGCACTACAACGCCCAGCACAACCTGCATCATCTACACTGCCCTGAAGCTAGCTCTTCCTGTGGAGAGCCACACCATCCCTGCTGCAGTAACATCAGCTTCAGAGGACTGCTCCGCAGCGGCGGCTCCCTTTAGCTGCACTCCACAGGTGGCCTCACGAACTCTATAAACATTATAAATCCCCTATACATAACTCCTTTTATTGACTGCCCTGGGTCACGGACCGGGTCACCGCCACTGTGACATTCCCCCAGCATCTACCGGCCCGGCACCGGGTACCCCACGGCCCAGGGGGCGCGTCATACATACACATATATATCTTACATATTCTCCTTTATTATGTATATTGACGTTTCTTATTACACAGTGCCCTATCTTGTTATGTGCAGCACCGTCCCTTACATATTGGATTATCTATAGCGCCTTGTTCTTTATTACATAGCGTCCTCTCTTGTTATATATATAATGCAATGATGGCTGACGGAGCATGGGAAAGCTTCTTTTCTGATGGAGGAGCTGATGGACTGGTCTTCTGGTCACCGGCTGCTCCATCAGCCGTCATTTTATATCTAACAAGAGAGGATTATGTAATAAAAGAGGGCGCTGTGACTGATAAAAATTACAAGAATACGCTATGTAAAGGGTCAGCACTGTACATAACAAGAGAGGGCACTGTGAATAACAATAACAAGAAAACACTATATAAGGGACAACACTGTAAATAAAAGCAGGGGCGGCACCATACATAACTAGAGAGGATGGTACGTAATAAGGGACAGTGTTATACATAATAAAAGAAGAAACTATGTAACTAAGGATGGCGCTATACACAATAAGTGAGTACATTATATACTAAGGGACTGTGCTATACATATTAAGTAAGTACACTATATACTATGGGACTGTGCTATACATAATAAGTAAGTACACTATATACCAAGGGACTGTGCTATACATAATTAGTAAGTACACTGTATACTAAGGGACTGTGCTATACATATTAAGTAAGTACACTATATACTAAGGGACTGTGCTATACATAATAAGTAAGTACACTATATACCAAGGGACTGTGCTATACATAATTAGTAAGTACACTATATACTAAGGGACTGTGCTATACATAATAAGTGAGTACACTATATACTAAGGGACTGTGCTATACATAATAAGTGAGTACACTATATACTAAGGGACTGTGCTATACATAATAAGTAAGTACGCTATATACTAAGGGACTGTGCTATACATAATAAGTAAGTACACTATATACTAGGGGACTGTGCTATACACAATAAGTGAGTATACTATATACTAAGGGACTGTGCTATACACAGTTAGTGATTATACTATATACTAAGGGACTGTGTGATGTGTAATGACCGGAGGTACGAGAGAGATCCAGTGAGTCACAAACTGAGACAGAAATAAACAACACTTTCTTTACTAAAACAAGGATTAGACTTAAAGTTACGGTACCGTTAACCTCAGATGTGGTCTATCACAGGCCTGTGAATCGCGGTGGCTGCAGCTAGTCCCAGAAAACGTTGGCGCCAAATAAAAGAAAGCAACATTTACAAAAACAGCAAAGGTTCCTTGTCTGGTCGGCCGATGCCGAGCCCACAGGCCGGGGACTTTAGTCCTGTAGCCTCAGGTTAAGGTTTGGGAAGAACTCCTCACCAGGCTTGTCAGTATCCTCTCAATGTGAATGGCCCCGGACCCCGTCTCTTCTCTTACAGTCACACACTGTTTTCCAGACCACCAACCACGCGCTCCATCACAGAGTTGATATCCTCAGTCTCTTTCTCTCTCACTCGACACTTGGCTCATTCAGCACAAAGTCTCTAGTCCACTCAGCGTGGACTTCCACAAAACTCCAAAGAGCCACACAGCTTTCCCCAGCTCAGCACTCGTTCTTAAGCAGGGACACAGCTTCACCAGGGCCAGGGGTTAACAACTCCCACAAGAGAGCTTGTAGAGAGAGAGTGTTGCTGAAGTTCAGTCCTCACAGTTCTTCTCTGACTCTCCTTCCAGCCTCTCACACAGCAGACACCCTCAGAACACACAGGGTCTCCTGATCAGCCCCTGCTGTGAGCTCAGCCAGGCAAAACCAACAGGGTCCTAATGCTCTCCTGCTGCTATCACAGTTCACACTCTGACACTATGCATATTAACTACACTATATACTAAGGGACTGTACTATACATAATAAGTGAGTATACTATATACTTAGTGACTGTGCTATACATAATAAGTGAGTACACTATATACTAGGGGAGACTGTGCTATACACAATAAGTGAGTATACTATATACTAAGGAACTGTGCTATACATAGTAAGTAAGTACACTATACGCTAGGGGACTGTGCTATACACAATAAGTGAGTATACTATATACTAAGGGACTGTGCTATACACAATAAGTGAGTACACTATATACAGTGGGGGAAATAAGTATTTGATCCTAAAATACAAAAACAGCAAGGGATCAAATACTTATTTCCCCAACTGTAGTAAGGGACTGTGATATACATAATAAGTAAGTACATTATATACTGTGGGACTGTATGCACATAAGTGAGCTATGCATAATAAGTGAGTACACTATATACTAAGGGACTGTGCTAAACATAAGTGAGTATACTATGTACTAGGGGACTGTGCTATACATAATAAGTAAGTACATTATATTCTATGGGACTGTGCTATACATAATAAGTGAGTACACTATATACTAACGGACTGTGCTATACATAATAACGGACTGTGCTATACATAATAAGCGAATACACTATATACTAACGGACTGTGCTATACATAATAAGCGAGTACACTATATACTAACGGACTGTGCTTTATATAATAAGACTACATTCCTGTATCCGTGTGCTACGCACTTTTACAGATGCATTGGGCATGTCCTATTCTGAACTTCAAAATAGGATCAGAACAGGACATTCTCTGATCCGTACAAATCTCAATTTCAGATTTGTGATTTTCACGGATGTGTCAATGGATCTATAAAACTCTACGAGTCTCTGTGTCTTCCAATAAAAAAAATCTGGCAGTACACGGACATTTCACACAATTTTGAGAATGCAGCCTAAGGGATTTTACAAATAACATTATTAGTGATGAGCGAGCACTAAAATGCTCGGGTGCTCGATGCTCGGGTCGAGCACATTGGAATACTCGGGTGCTCGACCCGAGCAACGAGCCAAATGTAAGTCTATGGGAAACTCCAGCATTTTTCAGGCGGCTCCCCCCGGCGGTCTGCAGAGGGCCTAAAAATTGCCCAAATCGACGGTAACAGTGCTCAAATGACATGGGAACAGCATGGGGAAGACCCCTGGAAGCATTTCTGACTCCCAGGTCACTGCTGTCAACAACGTTGTCAGAAGTATTACGCCACTTTTACGGACTCACAATAAAACATACAAAAACGAAACCAAAATGGATTTTCCTGGGAAATATGTTAAGGAACATCCTTTCCAGGGTAATGACTTGTATATAAGGCAAAATAAATAACCAAAAACAAAACTGCTCCTCCACACCTTGGGCTATTGTAGCGCCCCGAGGGTTCGGTCGCTACAGAGGTATTGCATCTCACCCAGAGGTGTGATATCTCACTTCCAGGTAAGGATGGAGTGTGTCTCAGGACCCTAACACCCACATGCACTACACCACATTTCCGGGGGACAGGGCGACAATGCTCCCAAGAGTGAGCACAACTGCCCCTGTCCCTGGGTGGAGTTGGGGGAGGGAACACCTAGAAAGGGGGAACCCGGTAGTGCTTGGGTGGGGAGAGTAGATTCTGGGTGCACTGAAAAGTAGGAGTATATAAGGTGGGCACCATCTTGGTGTCAGAGAGTAGAGAGAGGGAAGAGCAGAGAGAGGAGGAGGCTGGAGCAGGGGCTCTGCACGGGCTCTGCTCCGCAGGCAGGCCAAGTCACAAGGCCTGAGCCTGGAGGAGAAGAAAGGAGAGGAGAGGAACGGAGGAGGCTCCAGGAGTGGAGTGAAGGGACCCCAGGGGTGGGGACCGGTCAGTCGCCACCGTACGCCCGACGCTATCAGAGTAGGGGGGGTCAAGCCAAGAAAGGGAACCGGATCCCTCATCTAGTGGAGGAGAGCAACTACCCTCAGCTAGTAACCGGAGGCCGTGGCATTGTACGTGCATGGCCCCTCACTACACCCGTTAGGAAGGCACCACATAGGACCCAGGGAAATGGAACATACATTTGCCCGCCAAGGCCCGAGGCAGCTGGACAGAAACGTGGTCAATTGTGGGGTACAACAGGCCAGAGAAAGGACACACGAAGGGGGTCCTGAAAAGCATTCCAAAGGTACCTGGGAGTTGGCCGAGCCCCTCACCTGGTGAGCACAGTACGACGTGGGCAGCCATTACCTACAGAAGTGGCTTGGAGTGTAAAACTGTGAGTAAAGACCCTGGACTGCATCACTGGACTCTGAGTCATTACTGCTGCTCCCGCGCACCATTACCCCCACCATCCGCACTCACTGCCCTGAGGCTATACTCCTCCCATGGGGAGTTATACTACCCTCTGCTGCACCCACAACATCAGCCTCAGCGGTCTGCCCGCAGCGGCGGTTCTCAGTGACCGCAATCCACGGGTGGCGTAGTCGGACATTTAAACATTACAAAACCAAATAAACAGATCCGCCACTGGTTTGACCACCCTGAGCCACAGGACCGGGTCGCCGCCACGGAGACCACAACCCCCAGCATTACACAGAGACCCGGCTCCGGGTATTCCCCTACACACGGCCCAGGGGGCGCGTCACTTTGTTCAAACGTAGCGTTTTTGATGCGTTTTTGCACTTTTTCATTGCTTTCAACAAGGGCCGGCTCCAGGTTCTTCTGGGCCCCAGGCAAAAGAGTCTCACTGGGCCCCTTTAACACATACCACGATTCATGATGCACAGATACCGCAGAGAAATATAAATATAGTACAATGCAAAGATTTCACTTCTTACATTACATGAGTGATATCTATTGTAAATTCTACAATATCTCAGAAACCGGCGAATCACTCCACAAAGTATACTGGCCCCCAAAAAATGCTCCATACAGGATACTGGCCCCCATATAACGCTCCATACAGGATACTGGCCCCCATATAACGCTCCATACAGGATACTGGCCCCCATATAACGCGCTATACAGAATACTGGCCCCCATAAAATGCTCCATACAGAATACTGGCCCCCATATAACGCGCCATACAGAATACTGGTCCCCATATAACGCTCTATACAGAATACTGCCCCCCATATAACGCTCCATACAGAATACTGGCCCCCATAAAACGCTCTGTACAGGATACTGGTCTCCTTATAATGCTCCATACAGGATACTGGTCCCGTTATAACGCTCCATACAGGATACTGGCCCCCATATAATGCTCCATACAGAATACTGGCCCCCATATAACGCACCATACAGAATACTGGCCCCCATATAACGCTCTATACAGAATACTGGCCCCCATATAATGCTCCATACAGAATACTGGCCCCCATAAAACGCTCCGTACAGGATACTGGCCCCCATATAATGCTCCATACAGGATACTGGTCCCCTTATAACGCTCCATACAGGATACTGGCCCCCATATAATGCTCCATGCAGGCTGTTCCCCCCACATAATGCCCTGTGCAGGATGTCCCTTTCCCCCCATATAATGCCCCATGCAGGATATCACCCCTCTCTCTTTATAATGCCCAATGCAGGATGTCACCCCCTCTCTTTATAATGCCCCATACAGGATGTCACCCCCTCTCTTTATAATGCCCCATGCAGGATGTCACCGCCCCATGTAATGCCCCATGCAGGATGTCACCCCCCCATATTATGCCCCATGCCTCCATACATTAAAAATAAATAAATAAATAAAATACTCACCTCACTCCTCCTCACCTGCTGCTGCTGCTCAGGACCGGACTCCAGCATCGCCGGCGGCGTCCCGCTCTGCGCTGCCTGTGACGGCTCAGGGGAGGGCGCGGTGGAAAGACGTCACCGCACCCTCTGACCTGAGATGTCACAGGGAGCTCACAGCAGGAAAACAGCGGATCTGCGGAGGCATGGGGAGAGGAAAGTATCCGGCTGCCGGGGCCCTGAGCATGCGGGGGAGAAGGGCGGGCGCTGGCACCGCTCTCCTCCGCCCATAGCCCGGCGGGGTGCCGACTGCAAGTGGGCCCCCCCGCCTGCTCAGGCCCCGGAACTTGCCTGGGTGCGCCCGGTGCTGACGCCGGCCCGGCTTTCAACCAAGACAAATGCATTCACCAGGAAATGTTATTTTAACATTTTACAACCTTATATCGGCATGTGGTGTGTGAGACATCATCAGACACATGAATACAGTGTTGAAAAGACATGGGAACAGCATGGGGAAGACCTCTGGAAGCATCTCTGACTCCCAGGTCACTGCTTAAAAGTGTGCCCATCATAAGTTATCCTTGGCACATGCAAAGTTGCCTCCCGCCATGCACCTGTCATTGCAGACTTGCAACAATCATCGTCCACGTCCTTGTCCCAGTGCAGCGTTCAGTTGTCCCTACCCCATTCCTTGGAATGCAAGCGCAAGTATGTAGCCAGCCACCCACCCACGCACAGGCTGCAATACTATACTGCCAAATTTTTGACAGTTGCTTGCACTTGAAATGTGGCCTTTTAGGCTCCTGGAGGCGGAAGCTGTGCACAATCTTATGGCGGCGGCCGGGTTTCCATACTCGGTCCCCAGCCGCCACTATTTGTCCCGGTGTCGTCTCCGCCTTCCACAAGCACGGGTCCCATAACATTACCGTGCCCTCCCCAGTGCACTTACTGGGAAGGACCGCCTAACCACAAACACGTGGACAGGTGAATGTGGCCAGGGACGGTACGAAGCCAGTCCACAGCTTTTTTTGCTGAGTTGTATTTCACCACAGCCATATTCTTTAGCTTGGTGAAAGGACTTGGGAAACCATATCTACCCAGCTGTCATTTCTCCCAGAAAGTCCTCTAAAGCTGCTTTCACTTGAAATGTGGCCTTTTAGGCTCGTGGAGGCGGAAGCTTTTCATAACCTCCTGCCGGTGGCGGCCGGGTGTCCATACTCGGTCCTCAGCCACCACTGTTTCTCCCGGTATCGTCTCCACCTTCCACAAGCACGGGTCCCACAACATTACCCATGCCCTCCCCAGTGCACTTACTGGGAAGGACCGCCTAACCACAAACACGTGGACAGGTGAATGTGGCCAGGGACAGTACGGAGCTAGTCCAAAGCTTTTTTTGCTGAGTTGTATTTCACCACAGCCATATTCTTTCGTTCGGTGAAAGGATTGGCATAGAGGGAAACCATATCTACTCTGGGTGTCATTTCTCCCAGGAAGTCCTCTAAAGCAGCTTGTTGTAGAAGCAAAGGCAGCCCGTCCAACATCAACTCGCACTTCTCGGTGGTGCTTTGACACACAAACATCTTTCTTTGCGCATTTAATTTCATGTCTACAGAGTTGGGCAATGGCCTGATCTGCAATCCAGTTTGAGAAATAACATGAATAAGCACGTCTGACCCACATTAAAAAAACAGCCATAGAGTGTCCGGGAACCTTCCCCCACACTTTTCTTAGCCAGGGCTGCTTCTCGGCAGGGTCGGACAGACCCACCAGAAAATTGGACACTCCTCCGGTGGGCCCTGGCTTCTCCTTCAGGAGAGTTGATAGTGCCGAGGTGAGGCCATGATGATGATAGAGGCCACCATCTGCTTAGTTTTCTGTTACTTGGAATGCAAGCGCAAGTATGCAGCCAGCCATCCACCCACAGGCTGCAATACTAAACTGCCAGATTTCTGGGCAGCTGCTTGCACTTGAAATGTGGCCTTTTAGGCTCGTGGAGGCGGAAGCTTTTCACAGCCTCATGCCTCGTGTCCATACTCGGTCCCCAGCCGTCACTACACTGTGTTCCAAATTATTATGCAAATAATATTTTCTCAGATTTTCCCAAATTACCTATATGAATTGCAGTCATTGTAATTTTTCAGTCAAATAACTATTAGAGTACAATTGAAAGGTTTTTGTACAAACTGCCTATGATAACAGTATATTTTTAAAAAAATAAAAAACTCAAACTGCACTCAAAATGCACGTTCCAAATTATTATGCACAGCAGAGTTTTCAACCTTTTCATTTTAGCAGGTTATTACACACTGAAATCAAACAGTTTACAACTCAAAACTTTATTCTAGGTGATGTTACATTTGCACATAGGACCGCTTGTTGGAAAGGAGCTTCTGAACTCTCTCGTCCATTGAATTTGTCAGGTTTTGGATGATTTCTGCTTCAATTGTTTTGCATGAGGACAGAATACCCTCCCAGAGCTGTTGCTTAGATGTGAACTGCCTCCCGCCATCATGGACACTCCTTTTGATGATGCTCCAGAGGTTCTCAATGGGGTTGAGGTCAGGGGAGCATGGGTGCCACACCATAAGTTTGTCCCCTTTTATGCCCATAGCAGCCAGAGATGCAGATGTGTTATGTGCAGCATGAGACGGGGCATTATCATGCATGAAATTATCTCGATGGTCCAGATGGATGGAGTGGAGGATGGCTGGTTGATGGACACCCCATGCAAACACGGCTACGGAGCTATCAAGGAGGAGGTGGAGTAATGTTTTGGGCTGGAATCATGGGGAGAGAGATTGTCAGCCCTTTTAGGATCCCTGAAGGGGTAAAGATGAACTCCATAATGTATGTTGAGTTTCTCAAACAGCACTTCCTTCCATGGCTCAAGAAGAAGAACTGTGCATTCCGCAGCAAGATCATTTTCATGCATGATAATGCCCCGTCTCATGCTGCACATAACACATCTGCATCTCTGGCTGCTATGGGCATAAAAGGGGACAAACTTATGGTGTGGCCCCCATGCTCCCCTGACCTCAACCCCATTCAGAACCTCTGGAGCATCATCAAAAGGAGTGTCTATGATGGCGGGAGGCAGTTCACATCTAAGCAACAGCTCTGGGAGGGTATTCTGTCCTCATGCAAAACAATTAAAGCAGAAACCATCCAAAACCTGACAAATTCAATGGACGAGAGAGTTCAGAAGCTCCTTTCGAACAAGGGGTCCTATGTGCAAATGTAACATCACCTAGAATAAAGTTTTGAGTTGAAAACTGTTTGATTTCAGTGTGTAATAACCTGCTAATGCTTAGAATTTCAAAAATGACCATTTTTTTGTTCTTTATTAAAATGAAAAGATTTAAAACTCTGCTGTGCATAATAATTTGGAACATGCATTTTGAGTGCAGTTTGAGTGTTTTATTTTTTTAAAAATATCCTGTTATCATAGGCAGTTTGTACAAAAACCTTTCAATTGTACTCTAATAGTTATTTGACTGGAAAATTACAATAACTGCAATTCATATAGGTAATTTGGGAAAATCTGAGAAAATATTATTTGCATAATAATTTGGAACACAGTGTATTTCTCCCGGTATTGTCTCCGCCTTCTACAACTTTTCTGTGGGAATTTGCTTGCCTCCTACCAGCCTGGAATATTTCCAGTAAACTATGGTACGACGCCATGGTATTAGCACTGCAACCAGTAACAGTAGCGAAGAAATCCCCAATTTCCTTCTCAGGAATTTTATTTGGTAGACTGAGTGGCTGCCCAAATACATTAGTTTCTCACAAAGGAGCTGAAAATAGAGTGGCAGTAGGTGCAAGTTTCTCCAGCCTCTTAGATATTAGAGGGTGAACGGCAGCACATTGGATCAGTGGTTAGCACTGAAGCCTTGCAGCGCTGGGATCCTGGGTTCAAATACCAGCAAGGAAAACATCTGCAAGGACTTTGTATGTTCTCCCCATGTTTGCGTGGGTTTCCACCTCAGTAAAAAAGCAGCCATAGAGTGTCCGGGAACCTTCCCACACACTTTTCTTAGCCAGGACTGCTTCTTGGCAGAGTTGGACAGTCCCACCAGAGAATCCTCTGGTGTACCCTGGTTTCTACATCAGGAGAGTTCATGATAGCGCTAACTTTGCAGCAGCTATGGGGCTCTTGAGTGGGGGAGAAAGGTGAGCCCTCAGAATCAAATCCTCTGGTGGGCACAATGTTTTTCAATCTGAAACAGCTTCTCAGTGGGAGTTGTATTTCACCACAGCCATATTCTTTAGCTGGCATAGAGGGAAACCGTATCAACTCCGGCTGTCATTTCTCCGTCACCAGGTTCCGCCCATTGTCACACACGACCATGCCTGGCTGTATGTTCAGCGGTGAGAGCCACAGATCAAGCTGCTGTGTTACAGTTTTCAACAACTCTGCAGCACTGGGCGGTTTTTCACCTAAGCATTAAGCATGTTATCTTCAGCACAGCCTGTTGCCGCTTGGCCAAGGCAGTGCTGCAGTGCTTTCAGCTTGTGACTGATGTGGTCATTTCGGACCTTGGCGTTGGGAGGACGTGTTCCGTCCCAAGGTCCGACTGGGTCCCGGCTTCCACTATGTTTACCCAATGTGCCGTCAGCGAGATGTACCATCCCTGCCCACAAGCACTTGTCCATGTGTCCATGGTTAGGTGGACTTTCCCGGTAACTTCATTGTTGAGGGCACGGCTAATGTTTTGGGACACATGCTTGTGTAATGCGGGGACAGCACACCAAGAGAAATAGTGCAGGCTGGGGACCAAGTACCGAGGAACGGCCGCCGCCATCAGGTTGATTCCGTCTCCACAAGCCTAAAATGCAACATTTCGAGCGCAAGCAGTTGTAAAATATGAGAATTTAGTTGTGTGACCTGTGGGGCGTTGGCTGCATATTTGCGCTTGCGTTCCAAGGACTGGGGAATGGACAACTGAACGCTGCGCTAGGACAAGGACATGGAAATGCTTCCTGATTCTGCAACCTGAGAGTGCGCAACGACAAGTGCAGGGCAGGAGGCATCTACGCGTGCGCCATGGACAGGGGATTGGCTTGCGTGCACAACAGTGGAAGAAGCAATGGTGCCACCTGCAGACACTGTTCCTGGACCCTGGGGTTCGGCCCACAAAGTCGGGTGTTTCGCTGCCATGTGCCTGATCATGCTGGTGGTGGTCAGGCTGGTTGTTTTGCCACCCCTGCTGATGCTGGCCTGGCAGGTGGTGCAAATGGCCTTTTTGGGGTTATCAGCAGAGTCTTTAAAAAACAACCAGACTCAGGAAGACCTAACAGTTGTACTGGCAACTTCCTTCATGTTGGTGTTACGGAGAACGGTTGCCTGCCTTCTGTCTGCGGCCACCACACTGCTTCTTCTTGCCTGTTGGGGTGCTCTGCCTCCCTCCCCCTGTGAGCTGCTGCCCTCGCTCTGCATGTCCTCCTGCCAGGTTGGGTCAGTTACTATATCATCCACCACCTCGTCTTCCACTTCCGCACCCTGGTCCTCCTCCTGACTTTCTGGCAATTGTGTCTCATCATCGTCCAGCTCTTGTGACACTTTCCCACCGTCGCCTTCGTGTGACCGTGGCTGCTCAAATACTTGGGCATCGCTACACGCGATCTCCTCTTGCCCCGCTTCAAGTGGACCGGGCGAGAGGCCCGAATCTATAAATGGAAAAGTGAACAGCTCTTCAGAGTGTCCAAGTGTGGGATCAGTTGTCTCCGGGCACTCTGTATGGTGGGAGGAAGGAGGATCAGGGTGAGGAATATGCGGTCCAGACTCACGGCTACTGAGACTTGACCGTGTGGAAGACAGGGTGATGGTGATGATGGTGGCTAACTGACTGGAAGTATTATCCACTATCCAACCAACAACCTTTTGACACTGCTCTGTGTTCAATAGTGGTGTGCTGCGGTCCCCTAGGAATTGGCACAGGAAGGTCAGGCGAGAAGATGTGGGTGTTTGCTGTGGCACAATTTCAGCTTGCCCACGGCCTTGTCCTCGGCCTCTGCATGCACCACCACCATCCAGTTCTCCGTCCCCTTGCCACGTGCATTGCCCATTTTAAATGGAGGACAATATCTTCCACGCTCACTACAAATGACTGAGTTTGGAGCGAACTTATATGTGATCCGTGTGACGAAAACAGAGTTTTAAATACCTGGCCTGTAGGTAACTAATTTGAACAGCAAACCAGTGTCAAAAACTTCACTGACACAGTGAAAAAAAATTGGAATGGAGGCCAAAAATGGCAGTATTTTCTGACAACGTATATGTGATCCATGTGACGGAGAAAACACAGTTTTGAATAGCTGGATTTCTAGCGCTGTAATATGGAAAGGACCTGGCTGTATTCTGCAGTGCCAACAAGCAAATGGCGCAGAAAAACTGTGTTCTCTGGATTGCTTTTTGAGCAAATAATGAGGATTAAGATCCAAAAAAACGTATTCCTGGCCCCTGAGACCTGGGCCTTTGTATAGAAATATCTAACAGCAGCAGAAGGCAGAACTGGAATGGAGCCTCTTGTGCTATATGCACTGTAGTCTGCTATATACCCTGTGTCAAGAATTCCAACCCACACTAAGGGACGACACCGGGGAGATCACGCAATATCTCGCCGTTGCCGTCATGCCGTTCGTCTGTTGTCCGGAGTCGCGAGCACGTGATCCAGACTACTCGCTCTCTAAAGAGCGCCAAACATGCAGGGAGGAGACCCGAGCTCCCGCCGAACAACCCCGGAAATACTCGCCGAGCTCCGAGCATCTCGAGCAGTGAGATGCTCAGGCGAGCACCGAGCAGTAGCGAGCATGCTCGCTCATCACTAAACATTATCACTCCAAGTCATACAGTGCAGATACAGAATAATATCTACATCCAGGCACTTACCGCTGACGTCTCATCTGATCAGAGTCGGTTTCTGCTGCTTCTTCTTCATGTGATCAGACCTTCATGTTGACATCTCCCAGCCACGTCTCGTCTTGTCACGATGATCTCCAGCCTAGAAAATAACAAGGTCACATCTATAATATAACGCTGCAAGCGTGACTCTGTCTGAAGTCTCGATAGACTGCACATGCGCGACGCGCAGTCTGGCTCCAGACAGAATCACGCATCCAGCCGTTACAGGTAAGAGGAGTGTATGGCGCCGGAGATCGTGGTATGCATAGGCACTGAACGCATACCGCAATCTCCGGTGCCATACTTACATACTTACCTGACCGGGAGGAGCGTTGCCGCGGCGCCTCTCTTTGCCGGGGCAGGAGTGAGGCGTCGGATCGACGCATGCGCATAGCACTATCCGGCGTCGTTTTATTGAAGACACATGGAACACAGAGTATAACTTTATTTTTTTGTATGTGTGTACAGTGTGCAAGGGATAAGGGGGCCACACAAACCAGGATTGGGGGGTGAGGGGACCATGCATTCCAGGATTGGGGGGTGAGGGGTGCCACACATACCAGGATTGGGGGGTGAGGGGGTACCATGCATTCCAGGATTGGGGGGTGAGGAGATCATGCATACCAGAATTGGGGGGTGAGGGGACCATGCATACCAGGATTGTGGGGTGAGGGGATCATGCATACCAGGATGAGGGGTACCACACATACCAGGATTGGGGGGTGAGGGGGCCATGCATACCAGGATTGGGGGGGTGAGGGGTACCACACATACCAGGATTGGGGGGTGAGGGGACCAGGCATACAAGGATTGGGGGTGAGGGGTACCACACATAGCAAGATTGCGGGGTGAGGGGACCATGCATACCAGGATGAGGGGTACCACACATACCATTATTGGGGGGTGAGGGGACCATGCATACCAGGATTGGGGGGTGAGGGGACCATGCATACCAGGATTGGGGGGTGAGGGGACCATGCATACCAGGATTGGGGGGTGACGGGACCATGCATATCAGGATTGGGGGGGGTGAGGGGACCATGCATACCAGGATTGGGGGGTGAGGGGACCATGCATACCAGGATTGGGGGGGTGATGGGACCATGCATACCAGGATTGGGGGGTGAAGGGACCATGCATACCAGGATTGGGGGGTGAGGGGACCATGTATACCAGGATTGGGAGGTGAGGGGTGCCATGCATACCAGAATAGGAATGCGGGATACCATGCATACCAGGATGAGGGGTACCATATATACCAGGATAGGGATGAGGGGTACCATGTATGCCAGGATAGGGATGAGGGGTACCATGTATATCAGGGTTGGGGATGAGGGGCCAATGTGACGCGCCCCCTGGGCGGTGGGGTACTCGGTGCTGGGCCAGTCGTTGCTAGGGGAGATGTCACAGTGGCGGTGACCCGGTCCGTGACCTAGGGCGGGTCAATAAAAGGGGATATTTACAGGGGATTTATAGTTTTTATATACAGTTCGTGACGCCACCTGTGGTATGCGGCTATGTGGAGCCGCCGCTGCGGAGCAGGTCCTCTGGAGCTGGTGTGAATGCAGCAGAGTTGGTTTAGCTCTCCACAGGTAGAGCTTAGCCCAGGGAAGAGTAGATGTTGTTGTTATGAAGTAGCACTCGTGGTGCAGTGTGGTGCAGGGGGTGATGGCGCAGCAGCAATAACTGACAGAGACGGTGGGGTGCAGTCTTCAGGGTTTTACTCACGGTTTTCAGACTCCAAGTTACCAGGGCCAGGGTAACCTCCCACATCGTCCTGTGCTTACTCAGGGAGGGGTTCAGCCAACCCTCAGGTACCTCCAGAGTACATAGCGGGACCCCCTTCTGTGTGTTCCTTCTGGCCGTCTCCCTGCACCTCACACCTAGTGTCCCAATCCAGTGACCGCATACCTTGTCGGGCGACGTCCTCTCTGTCCCCTGGGTCCTCTATGGCCACCTTCTTGGTGAGATAGATGTGGCTTGTGGCTGCAGTACCTGAAATACTGCAGCCTCCGGTTTCCTAGTTGCGACTTGAAGAATTCTGCTAGTTTAGGGACCGGTCCCCTCTGTGCGACCTGACCCCTCCACCGCCTGACAGATTCGGGCGTACGGGTGGCCTCCAGCACTTCCCATACCCCTGGGGTCCCTTCCACGTTCCCGGAGCCTTTCTCCTGCTCCTCTCCTCCTCAGTCTGTCCTGGGCCTCTCCTCAGGCCATCCTCCTGAGCAGAGCTCCTGCAGAGCTCCTGCTCCCAACTCTTCCTCTCACTGAAGAACCCTTCTAGAATGTTCCGCCCTCTTTTTATATCACTCCTTTCAATGCTCCCCTGATTTACTTCCTCCACCCACACCCACTACATGGTTCCCCCTACTTTGGTTCCCCCCACTCCAGCCAGGGACAGGGCTCAGCAGGAAGCGCGACACATCTTGCCCTTCCAGCTGGTCTGGAGTAGTGTAGTGTTGGATGCAGGTGTTAGGGTCCCGGGCTGTACTCCATTCTTACCTGAGAGTGAGGTACCACACTTCTGGGTGAGATGCAGTACCTCTGTGGTGACCGAACCCTCAGGGGAGCCATACATGCATACCAGGATAGGGATGAGGAGTGCCATGCATACCAGAATGTGGGTGAGGGGCCCATGCATATCAGGATTGGGGAAGAGGGGTGCCATGCATACCAGGATTGGCGGTGAGGGGTGCCATGCATTCCAAGATTGGGGATACCACACATACCATTATTGGGGGTGAGGGGATCATGCATACCAGGTTTGGGGGGTGAGGGGACCATGTATACCAGGATTGGGGGTGAGGGGACCATGCATACCAGGATTGGGGGGTGAGGGGACCATGGATACCATACCAGGATTGGGGGGGGGGTGAGGGGACCATGCATACCAGGATTTGGGGGTGAGGGGACCATGCACACCAGGATTGGGGGGTGAGGGGACCATGCATACCAGGATTGGGGGTGAGGGGTGCCATGCATACCAGGATTGGGGATGAGGGGTGCCATGCATACCAGGATTGGGGGTGAGGGGTGCCATGCATACCAGGATTGGGGGTGAGGGGTGCCATGCATTCCAGGATAGGGATGAGGGGTGCCATGCATACCAGGATGTGGGTGAGGGGTCCATGCATAGCAAGATGAGGGATATTATACATACCAGGATAGGGATGAGGGATGGGGTACCACACATACCAGGATTGGGGATGAGGGGTGCCACACATACCAGGATTGGGGGTGAGGGGTGACATGCATACCAGGATTGGGGATGAGGGGTGCCACGCATACCAGGATTGGGGGTGAGGGGTGCCATGCATACCAGGTTTGGTGGTGAGAGGTGCCATGCATACCAGGATGAGGGATACCACACATACCATTATTGGGGGGTGAGGGGACCATGCATACCAGGATTGGGGGGTGAGGGGACCATGCATACCAGGATTGTGGGGTGAGGGGACCATGCATACCAGGATTGGAGGGTGAGAGGACCATGCATGCCTGGATTGGGGGGTGAGGGGACCATGCATACCAGGATTGGGGGGTGCGGGGACCATGCATACCAGGATTGGGGGGTGAGAGGTGCCATGCATACCAGGATTGGGGAGTGAGGGATGCCATGCATACCAGAATAGGGATGTGAGGGGTGCCATGCATACCAGAATAGGGATGAGGAGTACCATACATTCCAGGATAGGAATGTGGGGTACCATGCATACCAGGATGAGGGGTACCATACATACCAGGATAGGGATGAGGGGTACCATGTATGCCAGGATAGGGATGAGGGGTACCATGTATATCAGGGTTGGGGATGAGGGGCCAATGTGACGCGCCCCCTGAGGAGTGCCATGCATACCAGGATGGGGATGAGGGGTGCCATGCATACCAGGATTTGGGTGAGGGACCCATGCATACCAGGATGAGGGATACCAACACATTGGGACATGCAGCAGAATTTTCTCCTGCAAATGCTGACCCAGGGCACATAACCTTAGTCCCTGTCCTGTGCCCCCCCCCCTATTCTTTATAAGTCCCTGATAGCATCATAATACATTTGGGGGTGGGAGAAGACATTATTAGGTACTTTACATCTTCCGTCACCTCCCAATGCATTATTAGTCCCTGACAGCGTCTTCTCCCATCTTTCAATTCATTTCGCTAAGGGTCATCGGCGCCAAGTGTGGGCAGTTATTTCATTTGGCAGTTAGTCATTGCAGGAGTCAGGTTGCCACACTTTATACCCTCTTTAACTACGCACCAAAAAGATAGTACATATTCACACTAAGCAATGTTTCTATATGTTTTCACTCTTTCCCCTATAGTCCTTCACTTTCTACTAACCCCCCTAATACCTACACCTAGTAATGAACTGTTCATCTCTCCCTCCATCCTACCCCTCCATCTCACCTCCTCCTCAGAATTGTTCTTTCATATCCAATCCTGTGTATCCAAACACAGACAGTCACCTCATGGTCTCTCCTGCTCCCACCTGCTAACACTTTCTTTCCTCCTCCTCACTGCTGGCGATATCTCACCAAACCCTGGCCCTCCTCACCACATCCCCACAGTCACTTCTACCTGTTATCCATGACCTACAGCAAATTTCCGTAACCTCTCTAATCTTATACCCAGCCGTCGCTTCCCCAGTCCCACTAACAGGAGCTCTATGGAACGCTCACTCCATCTGCAACAAACTTTCCTATATCCATGATCTTTTCATTACTAACAAACTCCTTCCTCGGCATCACAGAAACCTGGCTCAACCCCTCTGACGGAGCTTCTCCAGCTGCACTTTCCTATGGCAGATTCCATCTTTCCCACACAACCCCGCTCCAGCAGCAAGCAAGGCGGAGGAGTTGGTATCCTCCTGTCAGATAACTGCTCCTTCTCCCCAATTCCACTGCCGCCCTCTGTTACTTTCCCCTCTTTCGAGGCACACTGTGTGCACATCTACTTCCCCTCCAACCTCCTGGTGTCTTCCCCTCATGCTTCAAACATGCCTCGATCGCACCCATCCTCAAAAAGCCCTCCCTTGACCCATCCTCTCTGACTAGCTATCGCCCCATATCACATCTCCCTTACGCCTCAAAACTACTGGAACAACACTTCTATTCTAAACTGTCCTCCCACCTCACCTCCTGCTCCCTCTTTGACCGCTTACAATCTGGCTTCCGACCGCATCACTCCACTGAAACTGCCCTGACTAAAGTCACCAACGACCTACTAACTACCAAATCCAAGCGACACTACTCTGTCCTCCTCCTCCTGGACCTGTCATCTGCCTTTGACACAGTGGACCATTCCCTCTTACTACAAACTCTCTCATCTCTGAGCATCACAGACTTGGCCCTATCTTGGATCTCCTCATACCTAACAGACAGGATCTTCAGTGTTTCTCACTCACGCACCAGCTCCTCATCTCACCCCCTATCTGTCAGTGTCCCCCAAGGTTCAGTCCTAGGACCTCTGCTCTTCTCAATATACACCCACGGCCTAGGACAACTCATACAGTCTCACGCTTTCAGTATCATCTCTATGCTAACGACACACAGATCTACCTCTCTGGACCCGATATCTCCTTACTAACCAGAATCCCACAATGTCTGTCCACTATCTCATACTTCTTCTTTGCTAGATTTCTAAAACTTAATATGGATAAAACTGAATTCATCATCTTTCCCCCCTCTCACTCAGCCCCCCATCTGACCTATCCATCAAAATCAATGGCTGTCCACTTTTCCCAATCCCACAAGCTCGCTGCCTTGGGTTAACCCTGTGTAGCGCCGGCGTCCCTGCCCTCTGCTAGGCAGGGACGCTGTTCCCCTCACCTCTCTGCTCCTAGCCCGGCGTCCTCCTCCCGCTCTGCTGGCAGCGCGCGCTCCTTCCCGGCCACTGTGCTTAGGGCGCGCGCGCGCTCCCTCCCTCTTAAAGGGGCCGCGCGCGCCGTCCTAAGGAGTCCCCGGCCAATGGCCGGAGGACTTCACCATATATAAGGCACCTCCTCCAAAATGGAGGTGCCCGAGTAATGTTGTTGCACTGTTCACTACTCTGCTTCAGCCCTCAGGTCCCGTTGCCAGTTACCTGCCAGATTCCTGCCAGTTTGCTGTCTGATTCCTGCCTGATATTCTACTTACCTGCCTGCTAGCCTGAGGTCCGACGGTCTGCCTACCAACTCCTGTCAGTCTGTCTATGGACCAGCTTGCCCGCTCACCTGGGAGCGCACATCAGCTACCTGCCTGCTAGCCTACCTGGAGGCTCCGCCGTCACGTGCTGTGACCACCTGCCATTCCAGAGACTCCTGCCCGCTCACCTGGGAGCGCACACCTGTTACCTGCCTGCTAGCCTACCTGGAGGCTCCGCCGTCACGTGCTGTGACCACCTGCCATTCCAGAGACTCCTGCCCGCTCACCTGGGAGCACACACCTGTTACCTGCCTGCTAGCCTACCTGGAGGCTCCGCCGTCACGTGCTGTGACCACCTACCATTCCAGAGACTCTCGCTTGCTCACCTGGGAGCACACATCAACCATCTGCCTGCTAGCCTACCTGGAGGCTCTGCCATCACAGGTCGTACCTACCCTTTACCCAGAGACTGCCCCGGTCACTTGCCGTGACCTCCTGCCCGTTCATCTAGAGACTGCCCCGGTCACTTGCCGTGACCTCCTGCCCGTTCATCCAGAGACTGCCCCGGTCACTTGCCGTGACCTCCAGCCCGTTCACTCAGAGACTGTCCCGGTCACCTGCTGTGACTGCCTGCCCGTCTTCCCTGGTCGCCACCCGCTCCCTTACAAGGACCGCCCCCTTGTATAGTAGCTCAGAGGTTCCGCCTCCCAGACCCGTTACAGTTTGCTCGGGCCATGGAACCCGGTGGCACCCAAGCTCCCTCGCTCTCGGACCTGTGTCATGAACTGTCCCGTCAGAGGTCCCAACAGGAGTCCATCCTGGGTCACCTGCGGAATGTCAATTCTCGCCTGGACACTCTGACTGCTCCGCCAGCAACCTCCGCCAGTGCCATGACTCGCAATCCGGCAGCTCCGCTGCCCACCAATACTATGGTATCCTACCCCGGACCCCGGCTTTCTGCACCTCCTCTCTTCGGAGGCGACTCCGCCCAGGCTCGGGGCTTCATAAATCAGTGCACCCTGCACTTTGAACTCCTATCCCACCAGTTTAACTCCGACCGGGCCAAAATTGCCTTCATCATGTCCCATCTCACCGGGGAGGCCCTGGCCTGGCTAAATCCTCTATGGGAGAGAGGAGACCCCCTGGTGTCCGACTTGCCTGCCTTTCTCACGGCCTTCCGGAAAGTCTTCGACGAACCCGGACGGAAGACCTCATCCGCATCATCACTGCTACGCCTCCGTCAGGGAAGTCTCACCGTGGGCCAATATGCCATACGGTTCCGTACCCTTGCCTCGGAGCTGGCCTGGGATAACGACGCACTGGTATCCGTCTTCTGGGAGGGTCTGTCCGGCCGTATTAAAGATGAACTTGCCGGTCGGGACATTCCTACCACCCTCGATGACCTAATAACTCTTGCCACCCGGATTGACCTACGGTTCCAGGAGCGTGCCAAAGAGGTCACCCGTGAGAGGAGGTTTCCACGTCTAGCTCCTACTTTTCAGAGACCCGTCACTCCCTCCGTCTCTTCCCAGGTACACTCTCCTGAGCCTATGCAGGTCGACCAGACCAAGATGGTCAAAACCCGTCAGGACTTACGCCGTGCCGAGGGGAGCTGCTTCTACTGTGGCAGTAAGGAGCACCGGATCCGTGCCTGCCCGGAGAGGTCGGGAAACGCCTGTGTCTAGGTTCGCTCAGAGAGGTCGACCTAGACAAGAATAAATCCTCTCCATCTCTGCTGTTGTCAGTCTCAATCGTCTGCGGGGAGAACCGTTATTTCGAACTAGCCCAACTTGACTCTGGAGCAGCCGGGAATCTTATTTCACAGTCCCTGGTAGAGAAATACCGCATCCCCACCAAACCTCTGGCTGTACCCTTGTCTGTTGCTGCCGTGGATGGGGGTCTCTTACCACGCCCCATCCAACTCATCACCGAATCCATTACTCTGCAGGTGGGAATGCTGCATTCTGAGAGTATCTCCTTTCATGTTCTGCCTGGACTCTCTCACGCCCTCTTGCTAGGCCTACCTTGGCTCCAGAGACATGCACCCGTGCTTGACTGGCAGACCGGAGAAGTCCTTCGCTGGGGACAAGACTGCCATAAGACCTGTCTGGTTCCCGTCCATCCCGTCCGTCCTTCTCCTACCCCAGCTAATCTACCTGGACTTCCGATTCCTTATTGGTCTTATGCTGATGTCTTTAATAAAAAGGAGGCAGAGACACTACCCCCTCATAGACCATACGACTACCCTATCGACCTGTTACCCGGTACTACTCCTCCCCGTGGGCGTATTTATCCATTATCCGCTGTTGAGACCCGGTCGATGTCCGAATATATTGAGGAGAATCTGGCCAGGGGATTCATGCGGAAATCTACCTCCCCGGTGGGAGCAGGCTTCTTTTTCGTCAAAAAGAAGGATGGCTCTCTCCGTCCCTGTATAGACTATAGAGGCCTTAACCAGATCACGGTGAAGAATAAGTACCCCCTTCCGCTCATTCCGGAGTTATTTGATCGTCTGAGGGGGGCTAGAATCTTCACCAAACTGGACCTCCGTGGGGCGTACAACCTGGTTCGTATCCGTCAGGGGGATGAATGGAAGACGGCTTTCAACACCCGGGACGGCCACTATGAATATCTGGTAATGCCCTTTGGTCTCTGTAACGCTCCTGCCGTCTTTCAAGAGTTGGTCAATGACATCTTCCGGGACCTTCTCTACTCCTGCGTAGTGGTGTACCTGGACGACATCTTGGTCTTCTCTCCGGATCTCCAGACTCACCGGAGGGACGTTCGTCAGGTCCTGCTCAGGCTCAGGCAGAATCACCTCTTCGCTAAATACGAGAAGTGCCTCTTTGAGCAGACCTCGCTTCCGTTTTTGGGCTACATTATTTCTCAGACCGGCCTACTAAAGGATCCAGAGAAACTGTCTGCCATCGAGAAATGGCCTCGACCGGAGGGGTTGAAGGCCATTCAGCGATTCCTGGGCTTCGCCAACTACTACCGCCTCTTCATACCACACTTCTCTTCCCGGACTGCCCCAATTTCCGCGCTCACCCGTAAGGGTACTAATCCCAAAGAGTGGCCGCCCGAAGCAGAGGAGGCCTTTCTTTCCTTAAAACAGGCCTTCTCTTCCGCCCCGGTGCTGCATCGCCCGGACGGCAACAAGCAGTTCTTCCTGGAAGTTGACGCCTCCTCCTCTGGAGCCGGAGCGGTACTTACTCAAAAATCATCTTCCGGGAGGATGGTAACTTGCGGCTTCTTCTCTAAACTCTTCTCCTCCTCAGAGTGCAATTATTCCATAGGAGACCGAGAGTTATTGGCCATCAAACTGGCATTGGAGGAGTGGCGTTACCTGCTCGAGGGGGCTCTTCACCCGGTAATAATTTACACTGACCACAAGAACTTGGCTTACCTCCAGCATGCCCAGAGACTTAACCCGCGCCAAGCCCGGTGGTCCTTGTTTTTTGCTCGCTTTGATTTTGTTCTTCATTTTCGCCCGGCTGACAAAAACGTCAAGGCGGACGCCTTGTCTCGATCCTTTCTGGTGTCTGATCTCGAGGAAGATCCGAAACACATCATCGATCCCGCCAGAGTAATGCAGGTGGCTCCCGTGAGTCTAAATCGTCTCCCTCCCGGAAAGACGTTCGTATCTGTACCTGATCGGGAGAAGATCCTTCACTGGGGTCACTCGTCTAAACTGGCTGGCCACGCCGGTCAGAAAAAGACCCTCCAGCTTATTACCCGGCACTACTGGTGGCCTACCCTGCACAAGGACGTAATAGACTTTGTTTCTGCCTGTGTGTCCTGCGCCCGCAACAAGGTTCCGAGACATCTGCCAGCCGGTCGCCTCCTTCCGCTTTCTGTACCTGCTGCCCCCTGGCAGCATATAGCAATGGACTTTATAACTGACCTCCCAGTCTCTGCCGGTTGTACGGTCATTTGGGTGGTCGCTGACCGCTTCTCCAAGATGGCTCATTTCGTTCCCCTGCCAGGCCTCCCGTCTGCACCCGAGCTAGCTAAAGACTTTATTCGTCACATCTTTCGTCTTCATGGCCTGCCCCTCCACATCGTGTCGGATCGTGGGGTACAGTTCACCTCACTCTTCTGGAGAGCCACTTGTAAACTGCTAGACGTCACCCTGGACTTCTCTTCCGCTTACCACCCACAGTCCAATGGTCAAGTGGAGCGGATCAATCAGAACCTGACCAGTTACCTCCTGCACTTCGTTAATGCCCATCATTCAGACTGGGTGGATCTCCTACCATGGGCCGAGTTCTCTTACAACAATCACGAGAGCGAATCCTCCTCCAAATCCCAGGCCAGCTCCGAGGCAAGGGTTTTTGTAGTCTTCGGTCAGCATCCTCGGATTCCTTTTCCTGTCTCCACCTCTGTGGACAACCCGGCTGCGGAATCTCTCGTTAGCAAATTTTCCTCCATTTGGGAGAGTACCCGATCCGCACTCCTTCAGTCGTCCGAACGGATGAAAAGACACGCTGACAAAAAACGCCTGGATCCTCCACAATTTTGTCCTGGAGATAAAGTCTGGCTCTCATCTAAATATGTCCGACTCAAGATACCTTCTTACAAGTTAGGGCCTCGGTTCATCGGTCCTCTGGAGGTCATCAGTCAGATCAACCCGGTGGCCTATAAATTGAAACTCCCGGCCAACTTACGGATCCCTAACTCCTTCCATGTATCTCTCCTCAAACCTGTGGTACTTAACTCTTTTTCCAAGTCTACAGGTACGCCTCCTGCTCCGGTTTCTGCTGAGGACGAGTTTGAGGTAGAGAACATTCTTGCCACCAAAAGGGTAAGAGGAAAGACCTTTTTTCTAGTAGATTGGAAGGGGTTTGGTCCTGAGGAGAGAACGTGGGAGCCCCAGGAGAACATCCATGCCCCTCTCATCCTAGCTAAATTTCTGTCTGGCCTAAAAAAGGGGCGGCCTAAAGGGGGGGGTACTGTAGCGCCGGCGTCCCTGCCCTCTGCTAGGCAGGGACGCTGTTCCCCTCACCTCTCTGCTCCTAGCCCGGCGTCCTCCTCCCGCTCTGCTGGCAGCGCGCGCTCCTTCCCGGCCACTGTGCTTAGGGCGCGCGCGCGCTCCCTCCCTCTTAAAGGGGCCGCGCGCGCCGTCCTAAGGAGTCCCCGGCCAATGGCCGGAGGACTTCACCATATATAAGGCACCTCCTCCAAAATGGAGGTGCCCGAGCAATGTTGTTGCACTGTTCACTACTCTGCTTCAGCCCTCAGGTCCCGTTGCCAGTTACCTGCCAGATTCCTGCCAGTTTGCTGTCTGATTCCTGCCTGATATTCTACTTACCTGCCTGCTAGCCTGAGGTCCGACGGTCTGCCTACCAACTCCTGTCAGTCTGTCTATGGACCAGCTTGCCCGCTCACCTGGGAGCGCACATCAGCTACCTGCCTGCTAGCCTACCTGGAGGCTCCGCCGTCATGTGCTGTGACCACCTGCCATTCCAGAGACTCCTGCCCGCTCACCTGGGAGCGCACACCTGTTACCTGCCTGCTAGCCTACCTGGAGGCTCCGCCGTCACGTGCTGTGATCACCTGCCATTCCAGAGACTCCTGCCCGCTCACCTGGGAGCACACACCTGTTACCTGCCTGCTAGCCTACCTGGAGGCTCCGCCGTCACGTGCTGTGACCACCTACCATTCCAGAGACTCTCGCTTGCTCACCTGGGAGCACACATCAACCATCTGCCTGCTAGCCTACCTGGAGGCTCTGCCATCACAGGTCGTACCTACCCTTTACCCAGAGACTGCCTCGGTCACTTGCCGTGACCTCCTGCCCGTTCATCTAGAGACTGCCCCGGTCACTTTCCGTGGCCTCCAGCCCGTTCACTCAGAGACTGTCCCGGTCACCTGCTGTGACTGCCTGCCGTCTTCCCTGGTCGCCACCCGCTCCCTTACAAGGACCGCCCCCTTGTATAGTAGCTCAGAGGTTCCGCCTCCCAGACCCGTTACACCCTGGACTCTAACCTCTCCTTCAAACCACATATCCAAGCCCTTTCCACTTCCTGCCGACTCCAATTCCACTCCCACGAATCTGCAAAAACACTAGTGCACGCCCTCATCATCTCCAACACTCTTGCACCCCTCCAATCTATCCTAACCTCTGCTGCCCGACTAATCCACCTGTCCCCCGCTATTCCCCGGCCTTTCCTCTCTGTCAAATGCTTCACTGGCTCCCCATTGCCAAGAGACTCCAGTTCAAAACCCTAACCATGGTGTGTCACCCAGGGGGAATATAGGGGAATCGGTACCCGGGCCTTTTTACCTTGTTTAGGAGGTCACGGCAGTCGGCTCCCGGGCCCATACTCTGGGTCTCTCTTTTAAAAGGGGTTTTAGTGTACAGTTTGTCTCGTCACGCCACCTGTCGTTTCCGGTAATGGTTACCGGCGCTGCTGCAGACCTCCGGGGGTGATGGGATGGCAGCTGGGATGTTTCTGCTCCCCACAGGCGGAGCGGGCCCCCGGGGCAGTGTAGGTGCTAATGGTGGTGATGCTGGGGCTTGTAGTGCAGGAGAGATGGCGCAGCAGGAGTAACTGACAGAGACAGGGGATTCACTTCAGTACCTTTACTGGTGCGGATGTCAGGTACGGTCCAGGGTACTCGGTAGGAAGGGTGCACTTCTGGACTCTCCCCAGTGAGCGGGTATAAGGCCTCCTGGTCCGTGTCTCCCTCTCTCTAAGCTCCTGGCCAGCCTGCAACTGAGCCTATCTTCTGTGTTGTGCTGTTCCTTCACCTGTCGCTTGGTAGTAGCACCTTTCTCTGGCAACCACTATCCCTGGACGCCGGGGCCTTCATGGTTCCTAGTCCTGTAAAGGGTTTAGCTTCAGGTCGACCAGGGACTTGTAGTCCTCCTGGTATGCCGGTAATCCCTACTGGGTATAAGGACCCTGTAGGCGCGGACCCCGTGTCCGGTTTGTGTCTTGGGGTGAGCCTATGATGCTCCTCTGTCCCCTCAACTCCTCTCTCCTCTTTGCCTCCGGCCACACTCGGGGCCCTCAGAACACAGCAGCAGACGTGCTGCGTCTTCATTGCTCTCAGTGGCAGCACACTTTCTGATTGAACAACTAACTAACTGCCTGACTCCACCCTCCATATATAAATCCCTAACAGGCTCCCTCTGGTGGTATGAGGTGGAAGGGTGGAGGTGTTTGTTTGTAATGAGGGCCTCTTGTGGAGAAGTCCGTCCATGCACCCTTTTGGGTCCTGTGGTACCTGTGAACAGCAGGGTGCCACAATGGCATACAAAGCCATCAACAACCTGTCTCCTCCATACATCTGTGACTTAGTCTCCTGGTACAGACTTACACGCAACCTAAGATTTCCTACTCTACTCCCCTCTCATCTCCTCTGCCCACAATTGCGTGCAAGATTTCTCCCGTGCATCTCCTCTACTCTGGAACTCTCTACCCCAAAGCATCAGACTCTCACCTACCTTAGAAACCTTCAAAAGTAACATGAAGACCCACCTCTTCCGACAAGCCTACAACTTGCAGTAACCATCGCTCCACCACACCACTGCACGACCAGCTCTCCCCTCACCAACTGTATCGTCACCCATCTCTTGTAGATTGTGAGCCCTCGCGGGCAGGGTCCTCTCTCCTTCTGTACCAGTTTGCCGGTGCATTTTTGTTCAAGATTATTGTAATTGTTTTTGCTATGTATACCCCCTTTTTCACATGTAAAGCGCCATGGAATAAAAGGCGCTATAATAATAAATAATAATAATAATTGTAAAGTGTCCTATGCTCCTTACTTCCACCTCTACCACTCGCCAATAAATTTTAAGTCCCTAACAGTGTCATAATGAATTGTGGGAGGGAGGAGGGGGGGAATGCTAACAGGGACTTAGCACCCTTCTCCACCACCCATTTCATTTTACATCCATATCTAACATCCTTCTCCCCATGTTCAAAAATCCATTATAAGTCCCCTTTACTCCCATCCCAACACCCCACATCCCATCATTATCCTGTCCCCCACCCCCATTATTGTCCTCTCCTCCACATCCCTCATTGTGCTCTCCCTGGCCCCAACATTGTCCTCTCCCCAACCCCCATTATTGTCCTCTCCCTCACATCCCTTCATTGTCCTCTTCCCCACTCCCATCATTGTCCTCTCCCCCACTTCCATAATTGTCCTCTCCTCCACTCCCATCATTGTCCTCTCTCCTACATCCCTCATTATTCTCTCCCCGACACCCATCATTGCCTCTCCCCAACCTCATCATTGTCCTCTAGCTCACATCGCATCATTGTCCTCTCTCCCACCCCCATCATTGTCCTCTACTCACACCCATCATTGTAATATTCCCCTCTCCATCATTGTCCTCTCCTCCACATCCCATCATTGTCCTCTCCCCACTCCCATCATTGTCCTCTACTCACTCCCATCATTGTCCTCTCCTCAACTACTATCACTGTTCTCTCCCCACATCCATCATTGTCCTCTCCCCACTCCCATCATTGTCCTCTCCCGCACATACCTCATTATCCTCTCACCAACCCCATCATTGTCCTCCTCCTCACATTCCCTCATTGTCCTCTACTTACTCCCATCATTGTCCTGTCCCCCACTCCATAATTGTCCTCTCCCTCAAATCCCATCATTGTCTCTCCCCGACCCCCATCATTGTCCTCTCCCTCACATCCCATCATTGCATTCTCCCCCACTCTCATCATTGCATTCTCCCCCACTCTCATCATTGTCCTCTCCTCCACTCTCATCATTGTCCTCTCCTCCACTCCCATCATTGTCCTCTTCCCACTTCCATCATTGTCCTCTCCTCCACTCCCTTCATTGTCTTCTCCTCCACTCCCATCATTGTCCTCTCCTCTACTCCCATCATTGTCCTCTCCCCTACATCCCTCATTATTCTCTCCCCAACACCCACCATTGCCTCTCCCCAACCCCATCATTGTCCTCTCCCTCACATCCCATCATTGTCATCTCTCTCACCTCAATCATTGTCCTCTACTCACACCCATCACTGTTCTTTCCCCACATCCATCATTGTCCTCTCCTCTTCTCCCATCATTGTCTTCTCCTGCACATCCCTCATTATCATCTCCCCAACCCTATCATTGTCCTCCTCCTCCACAGATTCCATCATTGCCCTCTACTCACTCCCATAATTGTCCTCTCCCCCACTCTATCATTGTCCTCTCCCTCACATCCCATCATTGTCTCTCCCCGACTCCCATCATTGTCCTTTTCCACACATCCCATCATTGTCCTCTCCCACACTCTCATCATTGTCCTCTACCCCAGTCTCATCATTGTCCTCTACCCCATTCCCATCACTGTCCTCTCCTCCACTCCTGTCAGGCAACAAAATTTATTTTTGTCCTAGTTTTAAAAATGAGAGATGCCTTAAATCTCCACCCCCTGTTCATTTGGAAGGGACATCCGTAGAACTTTCTCTTCCAAAACCAGGAATTTTTATGATCACCATAAACCCTCAGCCAAGAGAACAAGCATTCTGGTTTAAACTGGAAATTCCCTCCAAGATCCTATTGTCTAACGGTACAAACTTTTAATGTCGATTTTAATAATGCACATGACTGTCACAAACACAGGGACCACATTTTTGAGATGTTCACCATTTTCCAATTGTGATGGTGTGGTTTTCGTGGCTGGGCGACCACCAGGAGCCTGGGAAATGGATTCTGAGCTTCTGAGCGTCATAGAGATATCATATTTGATATCCATCTTCATGAATAGTGATGATGGCAAACATGATGTCTCCATCTTGGATGTGGGACTCCCCCATACCAAGATATGAAATCTGAAGGATTTTTAAGTCTTCTGCAGCTGGGTGGGTTCACAAAACCGAGCCCCCGTGTGAGGTAAACATCATGGGTGTCTCCCAATGTTTTGGCCCCTTACTAAAAACCAGAAAGGCCATTTTTAAGTCATTCTTGCCAGGGACGTCAGACGCATGCACACCTCGCTGCGTGGAAGAATCACATCTAATTTCCGGGGAGCCGTCCCCCCCACAGAATCTGAGACCATCACCTCGTGGCGCAGGTTTTGCTATTATTTACCCCTTTTATTTTAATAGCTGTTTTATGCATACATGTAAATTGTCTCTTTTATAATATCTTGTATATCTTTTGTAAACACTGCCCACTTTCGGGAGTAAATCATTATTATTTACCAGCTTCGTTCTTCTTGTCCTATGTCGAGCAAACACGTTCCTCACCCGCTAATTCACGTTACCTAACGGGTACCCGATCCACCTGTTAAGCGATCGGTGGTGGCAGTATACCAGTATTTATGTGATATTGTGGTTTGAGGGTGGCTGGACGGAGGTATATATACGTTCCTGGAAGGAACTGGTGGTATATATACGTCCTGTCACATCACGTGCCACAATAGTCAACATAAATTAGAGCAGCTGCGCCCGTGCTTATCCCCGGTCAATACCGTGTTTGACCAGCAGGATAAGGGGGTGCCAGAGGGCTGCAAGGTCTGACCAAGTGTGTTTTCCCTGACAACTCCCATCATTGTTCTCTCCCCACATCCATCATTGTCATCTCTCCACTCTCATCCTTGTCCTCTCTCGCACATCCCTCGTTATCTTCTCCCCAACCCCATCATTGTGCTCCTCCTCACATTCCATCATTGTCCTCTACTCACTCCCATCATTGTCGTCTCCCCCACTCCATCACTGTCCTCTCCCTTACATTCCCTCATTTTCCTCTCCCCCACTCTCATCATTGACCTCTCCCGCATTCCCATCATTATCCTCTCCCCCACTCTCATCATTGTCCTCTCCCCCACTCTCATCATTGTTCTCTCCCCACTCCCACCATTGTCCTCTCCTCCACTCCCATCATTGTCCTCTTCCCCACATCCCTCATTATCCTCTCCCCGACCCCCATCATTACCTCTCCTCAACCTCATCATTGTCCTCTCGCCCACTCTCATTATTGTCCTCTCGCCCACTCCCATCATTGTCCTCTCGCCCACTCCCATCATTGTCCTCTCCCCCACTCCCATAATTGTCCTCTCCTCCACTCCCATCATTATCCTCTCTCCTACATCCCTCATTATTCTCTCCCCGACACCCATCATTGCCTCTCCCCAACCCCATCATTGTCCTCAAGCTCACATCGCATCATTGTCCTCTCTCTCACCCCCATCATTGTCCTCTACTCACACCCATCATTGTAATCTTCCCCTCTCCATCATTGACCTCTCCTTCACATCCCATCATTGTCCTCTCCCCACTCCCATCATTGTCCTCTACTCACTCCCATCATTGTCCTCTCCTCAACTCCCATCATTGTTCTCTCCCCACATCCATCATTGTCCTCTCCCCACTCCCATCATTGTCCTCTCCCACACATCCCTCATTATCCTCTCCCCAACCCCATCATTGTCCTCCTCCTCACATTCCCTCATTGTCCAATACTCACTCCCATCATTGTCCTGTCCCCCACTCCATCATTGTCCTCTCCCTCACATCCCATCAATGCATTCTCCCCCACTCTCATCATTTCATTCTCGCCCACTCTCATCATTGTCCTCTCCCCCACTCTCATCATTGTCCTCTCCTCCACTCTCATCATTGTCCTCTTCCCACTCCCATCATTGTCCTCTTCTCCACTCCCATCATTGTCTTCTCCTCCACTCCCATCATTGTCCTCTCCTCTACTCCAATCATTGTCCTCTCCCCTACATCCCTCATTATTCTCTCCCCGACACCCATGATTGTCTCTCCCCAGCCCCATCATTGTCCTCTCTCTCACCTCAATCATTGTCCTCTACTCACACCCATCATTGTCCTCTCTCCTACATCCCTCTAAGATCCAAAAAAAAAATATTCCTGGCCACTGAGACCTGGGCCTATTTCTAGAAATACCAAACGGCAGCAGCAGACAAAATTGGAATGGAGCCTCTTGTGCTATGTGCACTGCAGTCTGCTATATACACTGCCTGCCTATACACCCTGCCTGCCTATATACACTGCCTGCCTGATATCTCTGCAGATGGATTAGTCCTCAGAAGGACTGTTTGTTGAGATGGATATGTGTCTCTAATATAGTCTGGTATAACTACACTAACTAGAAACAAGCAAATCTCTCCCTAGCTCAGCAGCACCTCTCCCTACTCTGCCTGATTCCGGAGTGACTGTGAAGAGCACAGAGGCGCCAGGTCTGATATACACCTGATGATGCTGTGCGGCCAGCCAATCACTGTAATGCCACAACCATCATGGCTACGGCATTACAGGGAGTGGCAGGCAATCCCTGCATGTTCATTGGCACTGTAAAGAGCGCCAAACATGCAGGGAGGAGACCCGAGCTCCCGCCCGAGCAACCCCGGAAATACGCGCCGAGCATCTCGAGCAGTGAGATGCTCTGGCGAGCACCGAGCAGTAGCGAGCATGCTCGCTCATCACTATATATAACCCCTGTCACCGAGTCTCCTATTAATCTTCATGGATTAATTTTCATATGATATAGCTGAACTACAATTTCTTTTTGCTCTTGTGAGTTCACCTATTGAGATCAATGTAATAGTATGCACGGGGTGGTGGCTGCTCGCATGCAGGGTGGTGTTTCCAGCTGTCTATTTTCTAAAAGTTTCTGTAATAATTGTTTGACCATTGATACCTGTAAGTTTTAAATCCAAAAATTCATTGTTGGTTTTCTGTACATTAAAGGTGAATTTTAGATTGAATGGATTCAGAGTCATATAGTCAGTGAATGATGTTATGGCAAATTCATTGGATGCCCAGATGAGGAGCAAATCATCGATGAATCTGCCATACCAGAATATACAGTCCAGGAAAGGATAGGTGACATTGAAGATGTAGCACTCCCCCCACCAACTCATAGTTAAGTTACTGACAGAAGGTGAGTACTTAGCACCCATAGAAATGTCTACGGCTTGTGTGTAAAAGGTGCCATTGAAATTAAAGAAATTATTTTTCATCAAAAAGCTCACAGTATCCTTGATGAATTCCTGAAGAATTCCTGAATAATTTCTGAATAATTGCTGTATTTGGCAAGGTGGTAAGTAAGTACATGAATAGCCATTGAATGGGGGATCGAGGTATATAGTGTTGTAACATCACACTCCACCCAAGTAAAGTGTGTATGCCAAGTTATATCTTTACCGATAGTAACACATCTTTCGTACCCTTTGCAGTAATGGTAGTCGGAGATGGTCAATCCATGTTCCTAAGGAACCAATGCCCGATATTATGGGGCGCATGGGTGGGGATGATAACCCTTTTTGTATTTTAGGTAAGACATGCAAGATGGGGATGATTGGGTCTGAAACTTTAGTAAACTCTGCCTCTTTTTTAGTTATACCAATTTGGACGATAACACGATATCTGACTGCACTGCTGTAATGGCGAATCCTTAGGACCAAGATGAGTTGAACGTTTTTTTATCTCCACAACGTGTTTCAGCTCTGGACTAGGGTCTTTTTGAAGTGAAAAAAACAATTGCATAGTCATTAGTCATAGTCAGAACTATGCAATTGTTTTTTTTTCACTTGAAAAAGACCCTAGTACAGCGTTGAAACACGTTGTGGAGATAAAACCCACTCAACTCATCTTGGTCCTAAGGATTCGCCCATTACAGCAGCACAGCTGGATATCGTGTTATCGTCCAGATTGGTCAACTATCTCAGAGTTAGGAGTCGTGCCTGCACACAATCGGCTCAGGTAAGCACCTTCCTTCTACTTTCCTTTACAGCTAGAAGGGGATCACCCGATGGACTTGTGCACTTTTGTTCCCTTACAGTTTTTCTACTCTTTTTTACTTATGACACCCAGGGAGAGACTATCATCAATCAGTTTAAAGAGATATTTCTCACACAGTGGAGTTGGATTACTGGACAAAGGCCGATTTATATTGGAATTAGATAACATGTTGGTGATCCATTCAGTGTAATCAGTGGTGTTCAATATCACTATCGAGACGCCTTTATCAGACTTTTTAATAGTGATGTCAGGATTAATTTTTAACTCAGATATTGATTTATTCAATGGGCCGGATCGATTGTGACAGTGACGGTGAACATTGGTGGAGAGTTCTTTAAGGTCAAGCTCCATTTCGGTTTGGAACCTGTCCATAGCCTCGTTCCTCGTCTGAGTAGGTCGGTAATGGGGGGTTGGGTATTTGAAAATGAAGATTAGATTTCCCTA
This sequence comes from Phyllobates terribilis, assembly GCF_046119375.1. Lineage (NCBI taxonomy): Eukaryota > Metazoa > Chordata > Amphibia > Anura > Dendrobatidae > Phyllobates > Phyllobates terribilis. The sequence continues at coordinate 646,237,427 of NW_027362771.1, forward strand.
TTTTGTTCAGATTGGAGGTCACTGAAACATTGAATAGAGACCCTTTCTTTAAGCATTTTGCTGAAGACATTTGTAACATTTTTATTATTGTCATTTTATTCATCCTTATTTTCTGCTCCAGCAAAATGTTGTTTCACCGTGAGATTTCGGAAAATCTATTGATATCGCAAATCGTGCTAAATAAATCCCAATTCTTGCAAAATTCAGCTCCCTAGATAGAGCTTCATGTTCTTCTTTAGTAATGGTAATGGAAAATAAATTGACTCTTTCTTTATTTCTGATTCCTGAGAAGATACTTCATTGTGGATCTGTGATTTTTTGTGCTTTTTCCCTCCTCTCCGTCTGCGTTTTTCCTTTGTGCCATTGGATGTTTTTCGGCCTTTTGTAATATGAGTTTTTTGGAAGCTACTGCCCCTGAATCAGACCCCTCAGTGGTTTCCATAGACGTGTCTAATTCAGAGGACTGAAGGAAACTCTTTTGATCGTTATTCCTGGATTTAGTGGGTTGTTTCCTTAGAATTGATTTGGGGGATTTGTGTGTACGTTCCCACTGTCCCCACTCATACACCTGGTCATTGGTGCAATCAAAATTGTCTCTTTCCAGTTTTCATTTGTTCCCTTCTTTGATTTTATCTTCCAGATTGGATATCTTCTTCTTCTTCTTCTTCTTCTTCTTCTTCTTCATCTTCTTCTTCTTCGTCTTCTTCTTCTTCTTCTTTTTATTGTTGCACTCTAAGAAAAAATTATCGAACTCTGTATTGTTAATGATGGTCTTAACCTCCTATTCAAACCGTTCAATATCTTGTTGTAATTTAATTAATTCTTTGTCTCCCTGTTGTATAATGACTGTGATTAATTTAATTGAACATTCGGACAATTTATTGTTCCAGGTTTGAACAAAGTCAGATGAATAAACGGTGCTCGGGATTTTTGTGATCCACAGACCACGGGGTCGAATCTTATTGTCTACATAATTCTTCAGGGAACTTAAATCCCACCATAGTTTATTCTCTTGTCCCATCATTTGTTGCAAGTGATTCATTTGCCTTTTACATCTGAATCCGCTTCTTTATTACGGTCCGTTGTGGCCTGGAACTATTTGTTCACTTTATTCCGTCGGTCACTCATGACAGAAGACAATGTGTTACAGTTATTTGGCTGTGCATAATTATAGTTAACTAGCTATTGAACCCGTTCTATCCCGGGTGGCGAGCATTTTTATTGGTATATGGTTTCCCATGCTGGTATGTGCTGCCCCCCTCCTGGTAATTGTGCTGCCCTCATCCTGTCCCAACCATCCTATCCTGGAATGTATGGCACCCCTCATCCCTATCCTGTAATGCATGGCACCCCACATCCCTATCCTGGTATGCATGGAACCCTTCACCTCCAATCCTGGTATGCATGGCACCCCTCACACCCAATCCTGATATGCATGGCACCCTAACCCCCAATCCTGGTATGCATGGTCCCCTCACCCCCCAATCCTGGTATGCATGGTCCCCTCACCCCCCAATCCTGGTATGCATGGTCCCCTCACCCCCCAATTCTGACATACATGGTCTCCTCACCCCCCAATCCTGGTATGCATGATCCCCTCACCCCACAATCCTGGTATGCATGGTCCCCTCACCCCACAATCCTGGTATGCATGGTCCCCTCATTTCTCAACCCTGGTATGCATGATCCCCTCATCCCCCCATCCTGGTATGTGTGGCCCCCTCACCCCCAATCCTGGTATGTGTGGCTCCCTCACCCCCCAATCCTGGTATGTGTGGCCCCCTCACCCCCAATCCTGGTATGTATGGCACCCCTCATCCCTATCATTCTGCACACATACAAAAAAATAAACACTTATACTCACCTTTCTTCCCTGTGCTCCAGCGCTGCTGTGTCCTGTTCTGCCGGAGGCCGAGGGAGGAGTGCGGCACTGGAGTACGCGGGTTCCCATACCGCGGTGCAAATGTGTCTTCAGTAAAATGGCGCCGGATAGCGCTATGCACATGCGCCGATTCCGACGCCTCACTCCTGCCCCGCTCTTCAGCGACAAGAGAGGCGCTGCGGCAACGCTCCTCCCAGTCAGGTAAGTATGTAAGTATGGCGACGGAGATTGTGTTATGCGTTCAGTGTCTAGTAGTGTTGAGCGATACCTTCCGATATCGGCAAATATCGGATCGGATTGGATCGGACCGATACCCCAAAAGTATCGGATATCGCCGATTCCGATACCGGAAACCAATGCAAGTCACTGGGACAGAAATATCGGAATGAAAATAAACCCTTTCTTTCCTTGTAGGTTAATTCTACATGAAGGAAAACAACTAAGAATAATGTAGAATGTATTGGGGGAGGTGGGGGAGACAATAAAGGCATAGAGGTTTAGCCCAATCAAATGGAATAGCAGGAATTAATATTTTTTTTAAGACGTTCTGAGTTACAGAAATATTGACTATGTTAAGTATTTTTATATTTTGTCAGATATTTATGTTTCACTACTTCCATGCTCTTCACCTCCTTTTTTACTTCTCCCACACTTTCTCCTTCATCATCCTCAGCATCAGCATCTTTTTCATCCACTTCTTCTTCACCTTCTTCATCTTCTTCTTCTTCACCTTCTTCGTATTATTCTTTTTTTTTACATTCTTCATATTCTTCTTATTCAACTATTATTCTTCTTCATATTCTACTTCTTCATCTTCTTCTTCTTCATCATATTCTTATTTGTGGCAGGCATTCCTGTAGTTGTTATCTATAAAAGGTTGGACATTTCACCTTTCGTTCTGCCCGTCACAAAAGATTTACAACAGGATTTGTCTGCGTTCAGTTTGGCCTGCAGCAGCAGGTCTTTTCCAGGGGCACCACGAGGAGGAACGGACTCACCCCCATACACTGCTTAGTCATCTTCTGCTTATAATTTAGATATTATCTTTTGCTCTGATTTTTAGTCTTATGCTTAATGTTCTTCCGCTTTTTGTTCTGCAGCTTCTTGTACTTCGGCTTCTTGGTTTTCTGTCTCTTGTTCTTCTGTATCTTGGTGGTTGTCTTCTCTTCTTGGTCAACTTCTTCAGGGTCATCTTCTTGGTCTTCTTCGAGGTGGTCTTCAGGGTTGTCGTCTTCGGGGTCCTCGTCTTCAGGGTCGTCGTCTTCGGGGTTCTCGTCTTCGGGGTCCTCGTCTTCTTCGGGTTGGTCTTCAGGGTCCTCGTCTTCAGGGTCCTTGTCTTCGGGGTCCTCGTCTTCTTCGGGGTGGTCTTCAGGGTCCTCGTCTTCTTCGGGGTGGTCTTCAGGGTCCTCGTCTTCAGGGTCGTCGTCTTCGGGGTCCTCATCTTCTTCGGGTTGGTCTTCAGGGTCCTCGACTTCAGGGTCCTCGTTAGGGAGATCCAGAGTGATTACCAAGAACCATTTCAAAAAGCTTGAACTTGGAAATGTAGCAGAAGGTACAAGAAGGCTGAGGAGCTACCGAGGACCAGCTGACAGTACTGGATCCCGGATGGGTAGCAGAAGGTACAAGAGCCAATGGAACTACCGAGGACCAGCTGACGGTACTGGAACTCGGTTACTAAGCAGGAGGTACCTGTGCCAGAAAGCACTACCAAGGACCAGCAGACGTTGGTGGAACTTGGATACCGAGAAGGAGGTACCTAATCCAAAGGCACTGCCGAGAACCAGCTGACGGTACTGGAACCCGGATGGGTAGCAGAAGGTACCCATGTAAAAAAAAGTTTCAAGGCCGCGAGCCGGCCGCAGTTACCAAAACCCACAGTCCTACAGGGGGTGCTTGTCCTATTGGCACTATGGAAGCAGCCATCATTGCCAGATCCCGCAGCCCACATAGGAGTCACCTAAACTGCAGGCACCATAGAGTCGGCTAATCCGACCGCAACACGACAGGACAACGCATTGGAGGCAAAGTGACGTTGACACTACCCGGAAACAGCTGGCGTGCTGGAACCAGGCTGGGCAGGAGGGAGTACCCGTGCCAAAGACACTGCCGAGAACCAGCTGACGGTACTGGAACCCGGATGGGTAGTAGAAGGTACAAGAGCAAATGGAACTACCGAGGACCAGCTGACGGTACTGGAACCCGGATGGGTAGCAGAAGGTACAAGAGCCAATGGAACTACCGAAGACCAGCCGACGGTACTGGAACCCGGATGGGTAGCAGAAGGTACAAGAGCCAATGGAACTACCGAAGACCAGCTGACGGTACTGGAACTCGGTTACTAAGCAGGAGGTACCTGTGCCAGAAAGCACTACCAAGGACCAGCAGACGTTGGTGGAACTTGGATACCGAGAAGGAGGCACCTAATCCAAAGGCACTGCCGAGAACCAGCTGATGGTACTGGAACCCGGATGGGTAGCAGAAGGTACCCATGTAAAAAAAAGTTTCAAGGCCGCGAGCCGGCCGCAGTTACCAAAACCCACAGTCCTACAGGGGGTGCTTGTCCTATTGGCACTATGGAACCAGTCTTCATTGCCAGATCCCGCAGCCCACATAGGAGTCACCTAAACTGCAGGCACCATAGAGTCGGCTAACCCGACCGCAACACGACAGGACAACGCATTGGAGGCAAAGTGACGTTGACACTACCCGGAAACAGCTGGCGTGCTTGAACCAGGCTGGGCAGGAGGGAGTACCCGTGCCAAAGACACTGCCGAGAACCAGCTAACGGTACTGGAACCCGGATGGGTAGCAGAAGGTACAAGAGCCAATGGAACTACCGAAGACCAGCTGACGGTACTGGAACCCGGATGGGTACAGAAGGTACAAGAGCCAATGGAACTACCGAAGACCAGCTGACGGTACTGGAACTCGGTTACTAAGCAGGAGGTACCTGTGGCAGAAAGCACTACCAAGGACCAGCAGACGTTGGTGGAACTTGGATACCGAGAAGGAGGCACCTAATCCAAAGGCACTGCCGAGAACCAGCTGACGGTACTGGAACCCGGATGGGTAGCAGAAGGTACCCATGTAAAAAAAAGTTTCAAGGCCGCGAGCCGGCCGCAGTTACCAAAACCCACAGTCCTACAGGGGGTGCTTGTCCTATTGGCACTATGGAACCAGCCTTCATTGCCAGATCCCGCAGCCCACATAGGAGTAACATAAACTGCAGGCACCATAGAGTCGGCTAACCCGACCGCAACACGACAGGACAACGCATTGGAGGCAAAGTGACGTTGACACTACCCGGAAACATCTGGCATGCTGGAATCAGGCTGGGCAGGAGGGAGTACCCATGCCAAAGACACTGCCGAGAACCAGCTGACGGTACTGGAACCTGGATGGGTAGCAGAAGGTACAAGAGCCAATGGAACTACCGAAGACCAGCTGACGGTACTGGAACCCGGATGGGTAGCAGAAGGTACAAGAGCCAATGGAACTACCGAAGACCAGCTGACGGTACTGGAACTCGGTTAATAAGCACAAAACCCACAGTCCTACAGGGGGTGCTTGTCCTATTGGCACTATGGAACCAGCCTTCATTGCCAGATCCCGCAGCCCACATAGGAGTCACCTAAACTGCAGGCACCATAGAGTCGGCTAACCCGACCGCAACACGACAGGACAACGCATTGGAGGCAAAGTGATGTTGACACTACCCGGAAACAGCTGGCGTGCTGGAACCAGGCTGGGCAGGAGGGAGTACCCGTGCCAAAGACAATGCTGGGAAACAGCTGGCGGTGCTGGAACCCAGGGTAAATACTAAAAACAGAGTGGAGCCAGAGGCGTAATTGGAGCAACTTTAAAATCTGTAGTAGTGTGAATGTGGACAGAGCAGGAGAAATTGCCGTCCGCACAGCAGGGGAACAGCTGACGTTACTGAACCCCAATAACACTGGAGCAAGCGTTGACTGTGCAGACGGCACTTCTGAGCAGCAACTAGCGGTATTGGAGCCCAGGGTAAATACTAAAAACAGAGGAGCCAAAGGTGTAATTGGAGCAAGTTTTAAATCAGTAGTACAGTGGATGTGGACAAAGCAGGAGAATTTGCCGGACACACAGCTGGGGAACAGCTGACGTTACTGAACCCCAATAACACGCCAGCAAGTGTTGACTGTGCAAACGGCACTTCCGAGCGCCAACTAACGGTATTGGAGCCCAGGGTAAATACTAAAAACAGAGGAGCCAGAGGTGTAATTGGAGCAACTTTAAAATCTGTAGTAGTGAGAATGTGGACAGAGCAGGAGAAATTGCCGTCCGCACAGCAGGGGAACAGCTGACGTTACTGAACCCCAATAACACGGCAGCAAGTGTTGACTGTGCAGACGGCACTTCCGAGCGCCAACTGGTGGTGTTGGAGCTCAGGGATAATACTGAAAACAGAGGAGCCAGAGGTGTAATTGGAGCAACTTTAAAATCTGTAGTAGTGAGAATGTGGACAGAGCAGGAGAAATTGCCGTCCGCACAGCAGGGGAACAGCTGACGTTACTGAACCCCAATAACACGGCAGCAAGTGTTGACTGTGCAGACGGCACTTCCGAGCAGCAACTAGCGGTGTTGGAGCTCAAGGATAATACTGAAAACAGAGGAGCCAGAGGTGTAATTGGAGCAACTTTAAAATCTGTAGTAGTGAGAATGTGGACAGAGCAGGAGAAATTGCCGTCCGCACAGCAGGGGAACAGCTGACGTTACTGAACCCCAATAACACGGCAGCAAGTGTTGACTGTGCAAACGGCACTTCCGAGCGCCAACTGGCGGTGTTGGAGCTCAGGGATAATACTGAAAACAGAGGAGCCAGAGGTGTAATTGGAGCAACTTTAAAATCTGTAGTAGTGTGAATGTGGACAGAGCAGGAGAAATTGCCGTCCGCACAGCAGGGGAACAGCTGACGTTACTGAACCCCAATAACACGGCAGCAAGTGTTGACTGTGCAGACGGCACTTCCGAGCGCCAACTGGCGGTGTTGGAGCTCAGGGATAATACTGAAAACAGAGGAGCCAGAGGTGTAATTGGAGCAACTTTAAAATCTGTAGTAGTGTGAATGTGGACAGAGCAGAAGAAATTGCCGTCCGCACAGCAGGGGAACAGCTGACGTTACTGAACCCCAATAACACGGCAGCAAGTGTTCACTGAGCAGACGGCACTTCCGAGCGCCAACTGGCGGTGTTGGAGCTCAGGGATAATACTGAAAACAGAGGAGCCAGAGGTGTAATTGGAGCAACTTTAAAATCTGTAGTAGTGAGAATGTGGACAGAGCAGGAGAAATTGCCGTTCGCACAGCAGGGGAACAGCTGACGTTACTGAACCCCAATAACACGGCAGCAAGTGTTGACTGTGCAGACGGCACTTCCGAGCGCCAACTGGCGGTGTTGGAACTCAGGGATTACAGTTCAGGTGGTAGAAACATGAACACAACAGGAGACCTGGATACTGTTGCCAACCAATTATTTATTCTGGAAGAGGACTGGCAAATTCATGAGAGATCCAGGCCTTGTTCATTTTGAGAAAAGTAAGCCGGTCAACGTTATCGGAGGATAGTCGCATGCGATGGTCTGTTAGTACACCACCTGCGGCACTAAAGACGCGTTCCGATAATACACTAGCAGCAGGGCAAGCTAGCACCTCCAATGCATACTGACTAAGCTCTGGCCATGTATCCAGCTTACAGACCCAAAACTTGAAGGGAGAAGAGCCGTCTGGGAGTACACTAAGAGGGCAAGACATGTAGTCTGTCACCATCTGACGGAAACGTTGCCTCCTGCTGACTGGAGCTGTCTGTGATGGTGTAGACATTTGTGGCGGCGGGGACACAAAACTTTGCCACATTTCGGCCATACTGGTCTTGCCTTGTGCTGAGGCACTGCTTCTGCTCCCTCTTTGTGCAGAGCTTCCTCCACTGCCTCGACGCACTGAGCTGCTTTGTAAAGCACTAGCAGCACTGCTCTCGGTTGGAATGGAGAACATGATGGAATGCATTGGTACTCCCGCATTTTGCGCTCCCGGTTCAACGGTGTTATGAGGCTTTGTAAGTTGTCCCGGTAGCGAGGATCTAGGAGGATGGACACCCAATAATCAGCCGTGTTGAGAATGTGGGCGATGCGGCGGTCGTTTCTCAGGCACTGAAGCATTAAATCAACCATGTGCTGCAGACTGCCAACTGGCCAAGAAACGCTGTCCCCTGCTTGAGGCGTGATCTCTGCCTGCTCTGCATCACCCCACCCTCGCTCTAGATACTGACTACTAGAGCATTGTGTACCTCCCTCCTCTGGACAGATGTCTTCCTCCTCCATTGACTCCTCCTCATCCTCCTCACAAAGTGTCCCCTGCCTAGGCCTTTGTGAGGAACCACGTTGCGCAGACTGTAGAGAAGCAGATGGCATTTGTGACTCCTCATCCTCCACCTCTTCCAAAACCTCGTCCCTTAGTGCTTGCAGTGTTTTTTCAAGCAGGCAGATAAGGGGGATAGTCATGCTGACTAGTGCATCATCTGCACTCGCCATCCGCGTGGAATAATTGAAGGCACGCAAAACGTGGCAAATGTCCTTCATTGAGGCCCACTCAGTGGTGGTGAAGTGTGAACGGCGCGCACTGCGACTTGTTTGCGCCTGCTGCAGCTGGTACTCCATTACTGCTGCCTGTTGCTCACACAACCTCTCCAACATATGTAACGTTGAATTCCACCTGGTGGGTAGGTCACATATGATGCGATGTTCCGGAAGACGTAATCGGCGCTGCAGAGCTGCAATGCGTGATCTTGCGTTGCTGGAACGCCGCAAGTGAGCGCACTCTATGCGGACCTTGTGAAGCAGTGCATCAAGATCCGGATAGTCCCTCAAAAACCTCTGCATGACCAAGTTGAGCACATGTGCCAGACATGAGATGTGAGTGAGGTTGCCTAGGCCCAGATTTCGGCCATTGTCACACACTACCATGCCTGGCTGGAGATTCTCTGGCACAAACCACACGTCGCTCTGCTGCTTGATGGCATTCCAGAGCTCCTGCGCTGTGTGGCTTCGATTCCCCAAAGAAATTAATTTTAATAAGGCCTGTTGATGTTTGGCCACGACTGTGCTCATATCGGTCATCATAACAGGTAACCGTTCACGGGTCGATGTGGAGGTAGACTGTGACGGCTCCTGCAGCGCTGATTCAGAGGAACTGGAGTATGAGGAGGAGTCAATGTGTACAGACTGGATTCCTGCAATCCTTGGAGTTGGGAGAACACGTACAGCGCCACTCTCAAGATCTGTACCCGGCTCCACAACATTTACCCAATGGGCAGTGAGGGAAAGGTATCGTCCCTGTCCATGCTTACTGGTCCACGCATCGGTGGTCAGGTGGACCTTGCTACTGACAGCTGTAATGCACACGCCCGAACTGACTGGCGTGTGCGTGTTTATGTAGTGATTCCACTGTGCCATGAACCGGAGAGTGCCTGGAGGGGCGTAACTAAGTATCTGCCCGATCCGACCAAGGTCGCACAACGGCATACGACGCCAGTGCACCAGGGAGGAACCGAGCAGAGGAACCAGGGTCTACTCCAGGTCAGACTCCGGACACGGCTGTTGACCCACACCGGGGAATACAGGAACAGGCAGACTAGAGCGCAGGCTGGGTAGGGTCCAGTACAGACTGGGAGACAAATTCGAAACCGCAGATGCGGTGGACATGGCCGAGCAAAGCGAAACCGCAGACGCGGTGGACAGAGCTGAGCAAAGCGAAAACCGCAGACGCGGCGGACAGAGCTAAGCAAAGCGAAAACCGCAGACGCGGCGGACAGAGCTGAGCAAAGCGAAAACCGCAGACGCGGTGGACAGAGCTGAGCAAAGCGAAAACCGCAGACGCGGCGGACAGAGCTGAGCAAAGCGAAAACCGCAGACGTGGCGGACAGAGCTGAGCAAAGCGAAAACCGCAGACGCGGCGGACAGAGCTGAGCAAAGCGAAAACCGCAGACGCGGCGGACAGAGCTGAGCAAAGCGAAAACCGCAGACGCGGCGGACAGAGCTGAGCAAAGCGAAAACCGCAGACGCGGCGGACAGAGCTGAGCAAAGCGAAAACCGCAGACGCGGCGGACAGAGCTGAGCAAAGCGAAAACCGCAGACGCGGCGGAAAAAGCTGAGCAAAGCGAAAACCGCAGACGCGGCGGACAGAGCTGAGCAAAGCGAAAACCGCAGACGCGGCGGACAGAGCCGAGCCAAGCGAAAACCGCAGACGCGGCGGACAGAGCCGAGCAAAGCGAAAACCGCAGACGCGGCGGACAGAGCTGAGCAAAGCGAAAACCGCAGACGCGGCGGACAGAGCTGAGCAAAGCGAAAACCGCAGACGCGGCGGACAGAGCTGAGCAAAGCGAAAACCGCAGACGCGGCGGACAGAGCTGAGCAAAGCGAAAACCGCAGACACGGCGGACAGAGCTGAGCAAAGCGAAAACCGCAGACGCGGTGGACAGAGCTGAGCAAAGCAAAAACCGCAGACGCGGTGGACAGAGCTGAGCAAAGCGAAAACCGCAGACGCAGAGGGAACAGGGCTCTGTTCACACGGAACAGACGAGAAGGGAAAGGCAGAACCAGATACCCACAGGGTACTTGCAGAGAAGTAGCGAGTGGACCACAAACTCACAAACGGAAGTACAGTGACAACGAGCAGGAGTTAGGTACGAGTTCAGACTCTGCAGAAAAAGGAAAGGAACGGACAAAGAGAAAAAACAGGTAAAAGGTAGGAGAGAGTTCAGACTGGAACTGAGTGTACGGAGAGACCGACACTGCAGCGGGATACAGGAGCGGGTCTGGGAATACGGCCCCCAGAGAGGCGGGACGAACAGGCAAGGAGCGTGTTCAGACTGGCCTGGAAATACAGCCTCCAGGAAGGCGGAACGAACAGGCAAGGAACGAGTACAGACTGCAGGTTAAGGTACACAGATAGGACATAGTACAGACATGGGAACAGATACTGCAAGACAGGTAACATAGACAGGACCTGGCATGTCAGAGACAAAAGCCAACTGACAGGGCAAGATGCTCAGGCATGGGTTAATGGGGCAGCTGGTTTAAATACCAGGTGACAGACAGCAATAGGCTGAGGACGCACAAGGGGTGTGCCTGCAGCAGGTACAAAAAGCAGGAAGTGATCGGGCGCCGCCCTTAAGCAGCAGACACAGAAGCAAACAGACAGCATGGAGGGAAGCCAGAGAGACACCCTGGACTGGAGATCAAGTGCGCGCTCTTGCACAGTGGGAGATGGACCACTATGCAAGGACGCCGCCAGGTATGTTACAACGGCGTTTTGTAGCGCATGTTTAATTTTTCCCTCCACATGATGTTGCAGGGCAGGGACGGCTTGCCTGCTGAAATAAAAGCGGCTGGGCACGTTGTATTGTGGGACTGCCAATGCCATAAAGTTACGGAAGGTGTCAGTCTCCACCAGCCTGAATGATAGCATTTCAAGGGCCAGTAGTTTAGCAATGCCAGCATTCAGAGCCTGTGCTCGGGGGTGTCGAGTATGGGCGCCTTTTCTCCCATGCCTGTGCTAACGATGGCTGTAGACTGGCCTGGGAGTGTGAGGATGACTGGGAAAGTGGTGCTGTGGGTGGAATTACACTGTGTCTCTGTACAACAGTGCCAGAGATTCTTCCATGGCGATCCTGTGAGGAAGCCGAACCAGCTGTGTGTGAGCTGGAGGAAGAGGCTACAACACGAGCTGAAGAGGTGGTAGGTGGCGCTGTAGGTTGGCCTAGGTCTTCAGTGTGTTTTTGTAACTCCACCACGTGCTTGGTCCGCACATGTTTCCACATATTTGTGGTATTGAGGTTGCTGACACTTTTCCCTCTTTTCACCTTCTGATTACACAGCTTGCATTTGACAAAGCAAATGTCATCTGCAACTGTGTCAAAAAAGGACCAGGCACTGCAAGTCTTGGGAGCGCCCGCTTTGGATTTTGGAAGAGCCATGCTCCTAATGGGTGCCGAAGTGGAGGCTACAGGCAACCAAGTCTGCCCCCTCCCTCTCCCTCCTTTTTGGGCTGTTCGGGGAATCTCTTCCTCAGAGCTGCTCCCACCACCTTCCTGTCCCTCACGCCATGATGGGTCAAGGACCTCATCATCTACACCACCCTCTTCAAACAACTGCTTCTCCCGGGTAGTCTCGACAGCACAGTACGCACCAGAAAGTGGCACCTGAGTCTCATCATCAGATGCGTACTGAGGTGTGCTGCTGACCATAGGCACTGGCCCACCCGCCTCTTCAGATTCAGAGAGACAAAATGGTTGCGCATCACTGCATACTACCTCTTCTTCAAATTCTAGAATTCTGCTTGGCTGGCCCCCTCTTTCCAAGCCAAGAGTAGAGATGGCTCCTGTCCAGGGCTCTCTGACTGCCTGGGCAATTTGGCAGGTGGTGAAGAGACAGATAGGTGCTCTTCAGTGCTCAGTACCTGAGAGGATATGGAACTAATTGAAGTCGATGCGTTAGCTGCCATCCATCCGACAACGGCTTCAATTTGGTCCTCCCGCAGCAGTGGGGTACGGCTAGCTCCTACAAAGCTGCGCATAAAGGACTGTTCCCTGGTAAAACTGGGGGATGCTGAGTCACTGGTGCCCGCAGCAGGCACAGAATCCCCAAGTCCTCTCCCTGCAGGCACAGAATCCTCACGTCCTCTCCCTGCAGAAACTCCACGCCCACGCCCACGCCCACGACCACATGCCTTACTCCCTGCCTTCTTCATCTTGGTAGACTGATAAAGATAGGCAGAAAAGTACTAAGGGCTTAGTGTGCTTATTCCTGAACAGCTGCTAACAGGTATAAGAAACACTAATTTTATAAAGTGTGGACTAGACTTTAATATGAGCTAATGTGGCCTACACAACTGTAAAGTGGAGTGTTTGGTGAACTTTATTTAGGTTTTTTTTGTCACAAAAAGACACTGGATGTGCCCCAAGATGTAATACCGATAGTATCACAAACTTTTTGTAGCTATTACAATGTAGGAAGGTAACCTACAGTGCAATAGATGAGGCTGCAAAAAATAGGCTAATACTAATCTGGCTGGGGCTGCAGGGCCCAATGCTGCAGAAAGGCTCCTCTATCTACTCCTATATAGTGTGTTTGGAACCAATTTAGCTGAATACGGATGGAACCACCACACTAATAGGAGATATCAGGAAAAATTATGAATTGGCAAAAAAGGACAATGTATGAGGCAGTGACACACACTGAGTGCACTACAACCAGACGTGGCTGAAGCACACACTACAGGGTGAGCTGCACTCACACATACAGACCTCGCAGAAAGCGGTGAACAGCACAGAGAACTGTGCACTAGCACTGCAAGGCACAGCGATTTATAAAGTAGCTTGTGTAAAGCAGAATAGACCAAATAGGTCGCTAAAACTGTCCCTCAGAACAACAGCGTCCTATCCCTAACTGAATTCACAGAGAGGGAGCTCAAAATGGCGGCGGCGGCTTTTATAGTGCATCATGACATCATTTCAGCAGCCAATCACAGCCATGCCATTAGTTAACATGCCTACATGCCTAACAGGATGTGCCCACACTTCTTAGGATCCTCATTGGCTGAATAAAATGAAACTGGCTCATTGCATTATGGGAACTTCCGATTCCGGTATACGATATTGCAAAAGTATCGGAATTAAGTATCGGAATTTCTATACTGCGAATATCGGCCGATACCCGATATTTCAGTTTCGGAATGCTCAACACTAGTGTCTATACATACCACGATCTCCATACTCTCCTCTTACCTGTAACGGCTCAATGCATTCTTCTGTCTGGAGCCAGACTGCGCGTCGCGCATGCGCAGTCTATCGAGGCTTCAGACAGAGGTACGCATCCCCGGATATATTATAGATATTCATACAGTATATACACTCGCAACTTAATGATCAACTGTAGAATAATCATTCCCTATTGGTTTTATGCTGATATAGATATCACGGTATTTAGATGTTAGATATCTCAGTGTCATTCACAAAACAGAATACAAAACAGTTTGTCCCTATAAATCTTCGCTCGGCAGCATTTACATAATGGATTAAAATGAAATGATCAAACACCGGAGACGATGTGCAATTCATACATGTGTCACATCAAGATCCAAGGCGGAGAAACCATGAAGAAGATGAATTGTTCCTATCTCTACGGCTGTTGTTGGAGTTAGTGGCCAATTCCCCGGAGACAGACGCTGCTTAGATTTCAGGAGGAGTGTTAGTGCCTGAGGTATGGAAGGACCCAAAACAATTGTCAATAAGTGGAGTAAGGGATTTTGTCTATAAATGTCCTGTCCGCCATCAATATCGCACGAGCAGGCCGATGCTGTGTGCGTATGTTTGGGCACTGCATGGTCAGGAGAAATAGAGTTCAACTCTCCCACATACAGTGGGTACGGAAAGTATTCAGACCCCTTTACATTTTTCACTCTTTGTTTCATTGCAGCCATTTGGTAAATTCTAAAAAGTTCTTTTCTTTCTCAGTAAAGTCCACTCTGCACCCAATCTGGACTGAAAAAAACCCCCAGAAATGTAGAAATTTTTGCAAATGTATTAAAAAAGAAAAACTGAAATCTCACATGGTCATAGACAGGTGTGCGCCTTTCCAAATCAAGTCCTATCAGTTTAATTAAACACAGTTGGACTCCAATGAAGAAGTAGAACCATCTCAAGGAGGATCGCAAGGAAATGGACAGCATGTGGCTTAAATATGAGTGTCTGAGCAAAGGGGCTGAATACTTATAACCATGTGATATTTCAGTTTTTCTTTTTTAATAAATTTGCAAAACTTTCTACATTTCTGTTTTTTTCAGTCCAGATGGTGCAGAGTGGACTTTACTGAGAAAAAAATGAACTTTATAGAATTTACCAAATGGCTGCAATGAAACAAAGAGTGAAAAATGTAAAGGGGTCTGAATACTTTCCGTACCCACTGTACATAAGTCAGAGTCAGCAGCAGAGAAGTCATTGCACTTGCCAGACACAGTTGTTCCTTATGTTTGCGTTATGCAGGACGTCACCATGAAACAAGCAGAGAAGATCCAGCTCACATGCCTGGGGTCATTTAGGACAACAGTTTTTGAATAAGAGAAATCAAGATCAGCTCTTCCATGTCCAGAAACAATCCTCCACCAGGTCAGAGAGAGCATCCATGCTTCAGACAAGGATGGATACAACATGCCCTCAATACTTGGTCGGCTCCTTTAGCATCAATTACTGCATCAATGCGGCAATATGGCATGGAGGGATCAGCCTGTGGCATGGAGGGATCAGCCTGTGGCATGGAGGGATCAGCCTGTGGCCCTGCTGAGGTGTTATGGAAGCCCAGGTGGCTTTGATAGCAGCCTTCAGCTCGTCTGCATTGTGGGGTCTGGGGTCTCTCATCTTCCTCTTGACAATACCCCATAGATTCTCTATAATAGATCCTCTATGGGGTTAAGGTCAGGCGAGTTTGCGGCCAATCAAGCACAGTGATACTGTTGTGTGTAAACCAGGTATTGCTACTTTTGGCCGTGTGGACAGGGGCCAAGTCCTGCTGGAGAAGGACATTTCCATCTCCATAAAGCTTGAGGGAAGCATGAACTGCTGTAAAATGTCCTGGTAGACGGCTCCGCTGACTTTAGTGTTGATAAAACCCAGTGGACCTCCACCAGCAGATGACATGGCCCCCCAAACCATCACTGATTGTGGACACTTCACACTAGACCTCCAGCAGCTTGAATTATGGCCTCTCCACTCTTCCTCCAGACTCCGGGACCTTGATTTCCAAATTAAATGCAAAGTTTACTTTCATCTGAAAACAACACCTTGGACCACTGAGCATCAGTCTGGGTCTTTTTCTCCTTGGCCCAGGTAAGACGCTTCTGGCGTTGTCTATTGGTAATGAGCAGATTGACACAAGGAATGCGACACTTGTAGCCCATGTCCTGGATACGTCTGTGTGTGGTGCCTCTTGAAGCAATGACTCCAGCAGCAGTCCACTCCTGGTGAATCTCCCACAAATGTTTGAATGTCCTTTTCTTAACAATCCTTCCAGGCTGTGGTTATCCCGGTTGCTTGTGCACCTTTTCCTACCACACTTTTTCCTTCCACTCAACTTTCCATTAATATGCTGGGATACAGCACTCTGTGAACAGCCAGCATCTTTAACAATGACCTTTTGTGGCTTACTCTCCTTGTGGAGTGTGTCAGTGACTGCCTTCTGGACATTTGTCAAGTCAGCAGTCTTCCCCATGATTGTGGAGCCTACTGAAACAGACTAAGGGACCTTTTTAAACGCATCCAAAGCCTTTGCAGGTGTTTTTTGTTATTTATTCTAATTTACTGAGATAATGACTCATGTTTTCATTGGCTGTAAGCCATAATCATCAACATTAACAGAAATAAACACATGAAACAGATCACTCTGTGTGTAATGACTCTATATAATAGATCCCTCTGTGTGTAATGACTCTATATAATAGATGCCTCTGCGTGTAATGGCTCTATATAATAGATCCCTCTGCGTGTAATGACTCTATATAATAGATCACTCTGTGTGTAATGACTCTATATAATAGACCTCTCTGTGTGTAATGACTCTATATAATAGATCCCTCTGTGTGTAATGACTCTATATAATAGATCCCTCTGCGTGTAATGACTCTATATAATAGATCCCTCTGTGTGTAATGACTCTATATAATAGATCCCTCTGTGTGTAATGACTCTATATAATAGATCCCTCTGCGTGTAATGACTCTATATAATAGATCCCTCTGTGTGTAATGACTCTATATAATAGATCCCTCTGCGTGTAATGACTCTATATAATAGATCCCCCTGTGTGTAATGACTTTATATAATAGATCCCTCTGTGTGTAATGACTCTATATAATAGATCCCTCTGCGTGTAATGATTCTATATAATAGATCCCTCTGTGTGTAATGACTCTATATAATAGAACCCTCTGTGTAATGACTCTATATAATAGATCCCTCTGCGTGTAATGATTCTATATAATAGATCCCTCTGTGTGTAATGACTCTATATAATAGATCCCTCTGTGTGTAATGACTCTATATAATAGATCCCTCTGTCTGTAATGACTCTATATAATAGATCGCTCTGTGTGTAATGACTATATAATAGATCCCTCTGCGTGTAATGACTCTATATAATAGATCCTTCTGTGTGTAATGACTCTATATAATAGATCCCTCTGTGTGTAATGACTCTATATAATAGATCCCTCTGTGTGTAATGACTCTATATAATAGATCCCTCTGTGTGTAATGACTCTATATAATAGATCACTCTGTGTTTAATGACTCTATATAATAGATCCCTCTGTGTGTAATGACTCTATATAATAGATCTCTCTGTGTGTAATGACTCTATATAATAGATCCCTCTGCGTGTAATGACTCTATATAATAGATCGCTCTGCGTGTAATGACTCTATATAATAGATCCCTCTGTGTGTAATGACTATATATAATAGATCCCTCTGTGTGTAATGACTCTATATAATAGATCGCTCTGTGTGTAATGACTCTATATAATAGATCCCTCTGTGTGTAATGACTCTATATAATAGATCACTCTGCGTGTAATGACTCTATATAATAGATACCTCTGTGTGTAATGACTCTATATAATAGATCCCTCTGTGTGTAATGACTCTATATAATAGATCCCTCTGCGTATAATCACTCTATATAATAGATCCCTCTGTGTGTAATGACTCTATATAATAGATCCCTCTGTGTGTAATGACTCTATATAATAGATCGCTCTGCGTGTAATGACTCTATATAATAGATACCTCTGTGTGTAATGACTCTATATAATAGATCCCTCTGTGTGTAATGACTCTATATAATAGATCCCTCTGTGTGTAATGATTCCATATAATAGATCCCTCTGTCTGTAATGACTCTATATAATAGATCGCTCTGCGTGTAATGACTCTATATAATAGATACCTCTGTGTGTAATGACTCTATATAATAGATCCCTCTGTGTGTAATGACTCTATATAATAGATCGCTCTGTGTGTAATGACTCTATATAATAGATCCCTCTGTCTGTAATGACTCTATATAATAGATCGCTCTGCGTGTAATGACTCTATATAATAGATATTTCTGTGTGTAATGACTCTATATAATAGATCCCTCTGTGTGTAATGACTATATAATAGATCGCTCTGCGTGTAATGACTCTATATAATAGATACCTCTGTGTGTAATGACTCTATATAATAGATCCCTCTGTGTGTAATGACTCTATATAATAGATCCCTCTGCGTGTAATGACTCTATATAATAGATCCCTCTGCGTGTAATGACTCTATATAATAGATCGCTCTGTGTGTAATGACTCTATATAATAGATCCCTCTGTGTGTAATGACTCTATATAATAGATCCCTCTGCGTGTAATGACTCTATATAATAGAACGCTCTGCGTGTAATGACTCTATATAATAGATCCCTCTGTGTGTAATAACTCTATATAATAGATCCCTCTGTGTGTAATGACTCTATATAATAGATCCCTCTGTGTGTAATGACTCTATAAAATAGATCGCTCTGTGTGTAATGACTCTATATAATAGATGCCTCTGTGTGTAATGACTCTATATAATAGATCCCTCTGCGTGTAATGACTCTATATAATAGATCGCTCTGTGTGTAATGACTCTATATAATAGATCGCTCTGTGTGTAATGACTCTATATAATAGATCCCTCTGCGTGAAATGACTCTATATAATAGATCGCTCTGTGTGTAATTACTCTATATAATAGATCCCTCTATGTGTAATGACTCTATATAATAGATCCCTCTCCGTGTAATGACTCTATATAATAGATCGCTCTGCGTGTAATGACTCTATATAATAGATCCCTCTGTGTGTAAAGACTCTATATAATAGATCCCTCTGTGTGTAATGACTCTATATAATAGATCGCTCTGTGTGTAATGACTCTATATAATAGATCCCTCTGTCTGTAATGACTCTATATAATAGATCGATCTGCGTGTAATGACTCTATAAAATAGATCCCTCTGTGTGTAATGACTCTATATAATAGATCCCTCTGTGTGTAATGACTCTATATAATAGATCGCTCTGCGTGTAATGACTCTATATAATAGATACCTCTGTGTGTAATGACTCTATATAATAGATCCCTCTGTGTGTAATGACTCTATATAATAGATCCCTCTGCGTGTAATGACTCTATATAATAGATCCCTCTGCGTGTAATGACTCTATATAATAGATCGCTCTGTGTGTAATGACTCTATATAATAGATCCCTCTGTGTGTAATGACTCTATATAATAGATCCCTCTGTGTGTAATGACTCTATATAATAGATCCCTCTGTGTGTAATGACTCTATATAATAGATCCCTCTGTGTGTAATGACTCTATATAATAGATCCCTCTGTGTGTAATGACTCTATATAATAGATCCCTCTGTGTGTAATGACTCTATATAATAGATCCCTCTGCGTGTAATGACTCTATATAATAGATCGCTCTGTGTGTAATGACTCTATATAATAGATCCCTCTGTGTGTAATGACTCTATATAATAGATCCCTCTGTGTGTAATGACTCTATATAATAGATCCCTCTGTGTGTAATGACTCTATATAATAGATCCCTCTGTGTATAATGACTCTATATAATAGATCCCTCTGCGTGTAATGACTCTATATAATAGATCGCTCTGTGTGTAATGACTCTATATAATAGATCCCTCTGTGTGTAATGACTCTATATAATAGATCCCTCTGTGTGTAATGACTCTATATAATAGATCACTGTGTGTAATGACTCTATATAATAGATACCTCTGTGTGTAATGACTCTATATAATAGATCCCTCCGCGTGTAATGACTCTATATAATAGATCGCTCTGTGTGTAATGACTCTATATAATAGATCCCTCTGCGTGTAATGACTCTATATAATAGATCGCTCTGTGTGTAATGACTCTATATAATAGATCCCTCTGTCTGTAATGACTCTATATAATAGATCGCTCTGCGTGTAATGACTCTATAAAATAGATCCCTCTGTGTGTAATGACTCTATATAATAGATCCCTCTGTGTGTAATGACTCTATATAATAGATCGCTCTGCGTGTAATGACTCTATATAATAGATACCTCTGTGTGTAATGACTCTATATAATAGATCCCTCTGTGTGTAATGACTCTATATAATAGATCCCTCTGCGTGTAATGACTCTATATAATAGATCCCTCTGCGTGTAATGACTCTATATAATAGATCGCTCTGTGTGTAATGACTCTATAAATAGATCCCTCTGTGTGTAATGACTCTATATAATAGATCCCTCTGTGTGTAATGACTCTATATAATAGATCCCTCTGTGTGTAATGACTCTATATAATAGATCCCTCTGTGTGTAATGACTCTATATAATAGATCCCTCTGCGTGTAATGACTCTATATAATAGATCGCTCTGTGTGTAATGACTCTATATAATAGATCCCTCTGTGTGTAATGACTCTATATAATAGATCCCTCTGTGTGTAATGACTCTATATAATAGATCCCTCTGTGTGTAATGACTCTATATAATAGATCCCTCTGTGTATAATGACTCTATATAATAGATCCCTCTGCGTGTAATGACTCTATATAATAGATCGCTCTGTGTGTAATGACTCTATATAATAGATCCCTCTGTGTGTAATGACTCTATATAATAGATCCCTCTGTGTGTAATGACTCTATATAATAGATCACTGTGTGTAATGACTCTATATAATAGATACCTCTGTGTGTAATGACTCTATATAATAGATCCCTCCGCGTGTAATGACTCTATATAATAGATCGCTCTGTGTGTAATGACTCTATATAATAGATCCCTCTGCGTATAATGACTCTATATAATAGATCGCTCTGTGTGTAATGACTCTATATAATAGATCCCTCTGTGTGTAATGACTCTATATAATAGATCCCTCTGCGTGTAATGACTCTATATAATAGATAGCTCTGTGTGTATTGACTCTATATAATAGATCCCTCTGCGTGTAATGACTCTATATAATAGATCGCTCTGTGTGCAATTACTCTATATAATAGATCCCTCTATGTGTAATGACTCTATATAATAGATCCCTCTGCGTGTAATGACTCTATATAATAGATCGCTCTGCGTGTAATGACTATATATAATAGATCCCTCTGTGTGTAAAGACTCTATATAATAGATCCCTCTGTGTGTAATGACTCTATATAATAGATCACTGTGTGTAATGACTCTATATAATAGATACCTCTGTGTGTAATGACTCTATATAATAGATCCCTCTGCGTGTAATGACTCTATATAATAGATCGCTCTGTGTGTAATGACTCTATATAATAGATACCTCTGTGTGTAATGACTCTATATAATAGATCCCTCTGTGTGTAATGACTCTATATAATAGATCCCTCTGTGTGTAATGACTCTATATAATAGATCGCTCTGCGTGTAATGACTCTATATAATAGATCCCTCTGTGTGTAATGACTATATATAATAGATCACTCTGTGTGTAATGACTCTATATAATAGATCGCTCTGTGTGTAATGACTCTATATAATAGATCCCTCTGTGTGTAATGACTCTATATAATAGATCCCTCTTTGTGTAATGACTCTATATAATAGATCGCTCTGTGTGTAATGACTATATAATAGATCCCTCTGCGTATAATGACTCTATATAATAGATCCCTCTGTGTGTAATGACTCTATATAATAGATCCCTCTGTGTGTAATGACTCTATATAATAGATCGCTCTGCGTGTAATGACTCTATATAATAGATACCTCTGTGTGTAATGACTCTATATAATAGATCCCTCTGTGTGTAATGACTCTATATAATAGATCCCTCTGTGTGTAATGATTCCATATAATAGATCCCTCTGTCTGTAATGACTATATATAATAGATCGCTCTGCGTGTAATGACTCTATATAATAGATACCTCTGTGTGTAATTACTCTATATAATAGATCCCTCTGTGTGTAATGACTCTATATAATAGATCCCTCTGTGTGTAATGACTCTATATAATAGATCCCTCTGCGTGTAATGACTCTATATAACAGATCGCTCTGCGTGTAATGACTCTATATAATAGATCCCTCTGTGTGTAATGACTATATATAATAGATCCCTCTGTGTGTAATGACTCTATATAATAGATCGCTCTGTGTGTAATGACTCTATATAATAGATCCCTCTGTGTGTAATGACTCTATATAATAGATCCCTCTGTGTGTAATGACTCTATATAATAGATCGCTCTGTGTGTAATGACTATATAATAGATCCCTCTGCGTATAATGACTCTATATAATAGATCCCTCTGTGTGTAATGACTCTATATAATAGATCCCTCTGTGTGTAATGACTCTATATAATAGATCGCTCTGCGTGTAATGACTCTATATAATAGATACCTCTGTGTGTAATGACTCTATATAATAGATCCCTCTGTGTGTAATGACTCTATATAATAGATCCCTCTGTGTGTAATGATTCCATATAATAGATCCCTCTGTCTGTAATGACTCTATATAATAGATCGCTCTGCGTGTAATGACTCTATATAATAGATACCTCTGTGTGTAATGACTCTATATAATAGATCCCTCTGTGTGTAATGACTCTACATAATGGATCGCTCTGTGTGTAATGACTCTATATAATAGATCCCTCTGTCTGTAATGACTCTATATAATAGATCGCTCTGCGTGTAATGACTCTATATAATAGATACCTCTGTGTGTAATGACTCTATATAATAGATCCCTCTGTGTGTAATGACTCTATATAATAGATCGCTCTGCGTGTAATGACTCTATATAATAGATACCTCTGTGTGTAATGACTCTATATAATAGATCCCTCTGTGTGTAATGACTCTATATAATAGATCCCTCTGCGTGTAATGACTCTATATAATAGATCCCTCTGCGTGTAATGACTCTATATAATAGATCGCTCTGTGTGTAATGACTATATATAATAGATCCCTCTGTGTGTAATGACTCTATATAATAGATCCCTCTGCGTGTAATGACTCTATATAATAGATCGCTCTGTGTGTAATGACTCTATATAATAAATCCCTCTGTGTGTAATGACTCTATATAATAGATCCCTCTGTGTGTAATGACTCTATATAATAGATCCCTCTGTGTGTAATGACTCTATATAATAGATCCCTCTGTGTATAATGACTCTATATAATAGATCCCTCTGCGTGTAATGACTCTATATAATAGATCGCTCTGTGTGTAATGACTCTATATAATAGATCCCTCTGTTTGTAATGACTCTATATAATAGATCCCTCTGTGTGTAATGACTCTATATAATAGATCACTGTGTGTAATGACTCTATATAATAGATACCTCTGTGTGTAATGACTCTATATAATAGATCCCTCTGCGCGTAATGACTCTATATAATAGATCGCTCTGTGTGTAATGACTCTATATAATAGATACCTCTGTGTGTAATGACTCTATATAATAGATCCCTCTGCGTGTAATGACTCTATATAATAGATCGCTCTGTGTGTAATGACTCTATATAATAGATACCTCTGTGTGTAATGACTCTATATAATAGATCCCTCTGCGTGTAATGACTCTATATAATAGATCGCTCTGTGTGTAATGACTCTATATAATAGATCCCTCTGTGTGTAATGACTCTATATAATAGATCCCTCTGCGTGTAATGACTCTATATAATAGATCGCTCTGCGTGTAATGACTCTATATAATAGATCCCTCTGTGTGTAATGACTATATATAATAGATCCCTCTGTGTGTAATGACTCTATATAATAGATCGCTCTGTGTGTAATGACTCTATATAATAGATCCCTCTGTGTGTAATGACTCTATATAATAGATCCCTCTGTGTGTAATGACTCTATATAATAGATCGCTCTGTGTGTAATGACTATATAATAGATCCCTCTGCGTATAATGACTCTATATAATAGATCCCTCTGCGTGTAATGACTCTATATAATAGATCCCTCTGTGTGTAATGACTCTATATAATAGATCGCTCTGCGTGTAATGACTCTATATAATAGATACCTCTGTGTGTAATGACTCTATATAATAGATCCCTCTGTGTGTAATGACTCTATATAATAGATCCCTCTGCGTGTAATGACTCTATATAATAGATCCCTCTGTGTGTAATGACTCTATATAATAGATCCCTCTGTGTGTAATGACTCTATATAATAGATCCCTCTGTGTGTAATGACTCTATATAATAGATCGCTCTGCGTGTAATGACTCTATATAATACATACCTCTGTGTGTAATGACTCTATATAATAGATCCCTCTGCGTGTAATGACTCTATATAATAGATCGCTGGGTGTGTAATGACTCTATATAATAAATCCCTCTGTGTGTAATGACTCTATATAATAGATCCCTCTGTGTGTAATGACTCTATATAATAGATCCCTCTGTGTGTAATGACTCTATATAATAGATCCCTCTGTGTATAATGACTCTATATAATAGATCCCTCTGCGTGTAATGACTCTATATAATAGATCGCTCTTTGTGTAATGACTCTATATAATAGATCCCTCTGTCTGTAATGACTCTATATAATAGATCCCTCTGTGTGTAATGACTCTATATAATAGATCACTGTGTGTAATGACTCTATATAATAGATACCTCTGTGTGTAATGACTCTATATAATAGATCCCTCTGCGTGTAATAACTCTATATAATAGATCGCTCTGTGTGTAAGGACTCTATATAATAGATACCTCTGTGTGTAATGACTCTATATAATAGATCCCTCTGCATGTAATGACTCTATATAATAGATCGCTCTGTGTGTAATGACTCTATATAATAGATACCTCTGTGTGTAATGACTCTATATAATAGATCCCTCTGCGTGTAATGACTCTATATAATAGATCGCTCTGTGTGTAATGACTCTATATAATAGATCCCTCTGTGTGTAATGACTCTATATAATAGATCCCTCTGCGTGTAATGACTCTATATAATAGATCGCTCTGCGTGTAATGACTCTATATAATAGATCCCTCTGTGTGTAATGACTATATATAATAGATCCCTCTGTGTGTAATGACTCTATATAATAGATCGCTCTGTGTGTAATGACTCTATATAATAGATCCCTCTGTGTGTAATGACTCTATATAATAGATCCCTCTGTGTGTAATGACTCTATATAATAGATCGCTCTGTGTGTAATGACTATATAATAGATCCCTCTGCGTATAATGACTCTATATAATAGATCCCTCTGCGTGTAATGACTCTATATAATAGATCCCTCTGTGTGTAATGATTCCATATAATAGATCCCTCTGTGTGTAATGATTCCATATAATAGATCCCTCTGTCTGTAATGACTCTATATAATAGATCGCTCTGCGTGTAATGACTCTATATAATAGATACCTTTGTGTGTAATGACTCTATATAATAGATCCCTCTGTGTGTAATGACTCTATATAATAGATCGCTCTGTGTGTAATGACTCTATATAATAGATCCCTCTGTCTGTAATGACTCTATATAATAGATCGCTCTGCGTATAATGACTCTATATAATAGATACCTCTGTGTGTAATGACTCTATATAATAGATCCCTCTGCGTGTAATGACTCTATATAATAGATCGCTGGGTGTGTAATGACTCTATATAATAAATCCCTCTGTGTGTAATGACTCTATATAATAGATCCCTCTGTGTGTAATGACTCTATATAATAGATCCCTCTGGGTGTAATGACTCTATATAATAGATCCCTCTGTGTATAATGACTCTATATAATAGATCCCTCTGCGTGTAATGACTCTATATAATAGATCGCTCTTTGTGTAATGACTCTATATAATAGATCCCTCTGTCTGTAATGACTCTATATAATAGATCCCTCTGTGTGTAATGACTCTATATAATAGATCACTGTGTGTAATGACTCTATATAATAGATACCTCTGTGTGTAATGACTCTATATAATAGATCCCTCTGCGTGTAATAACTCTATATAATAGATCGCTCTGTGTGTAAGGACTCTATATAATAGATACCTCTGTGTGTAATGACTCTATATAATAGATCCCTCTGCATGTAATGACTCTATATAATAGATCGCTCTGTGTGTAATGACTCTATATAATAGATACCTCTGTGTGTAATGACTCTATATAATAGATCCCTCTGCGTGTAATGACTCTATATAATAGATCGCTCTGTGTGTAATGACTCTATATAATAGATCCCTCTGTGTGTAATGACTCTATATAATAGATCCCTCTGCGTGTAATGACTCTATATAATAGATCCCTCTGTGTGTAATGACTCTATATAATAGATCCCTCTGTGTGTAATGACTCTATATAATAGATCGCTCTGCGTGTAATGACTCTATATAATACATACCTCTGTGTGTAATGACTCTATATAATAGATCCCTCTGCGTGTAATGACTCTATATAATAGATCGCTGGGTGTGTAATGACTCTATATAATAAATCCCTCTGTGTGTAATGACTCTATATAATAGATCCCTCTGTGTGTAATGACTCTATATAATAGATCCCTCTGTGTGTAATGACTCTATATAATAGATCCCTCTGTGTATAATGACTCTATATAATAGATCCCTCTGCGTGTAATGACTCTATATAATAGATCGCTCTTTGTGTAATGACTCTATATAATAGATCCCTCTGTCTGTAATGACTCTATATAATAGATCCCTCTGTGTGTAATGACTCTATATAATAGATCACTGTGTGTAATGACTCTATATAATAGATACCTCTGTGTGTAATGACTCTATATAATAGATCCCTCTGCGTGTAATAACTCTATATAATAGATCGCTCTGTGTGTAAGGACTCTATATAATAGATACCTCTGTGTGTAATGACTCTATATAATAGATCCCTCTGCATGTAATGACTCTATATAATAGATCGCTCTGTGTGTAATGACTCTATATAATAGATACCTCTGTGTGTAATGACTCTATATAATAGATCCCTCTGCGTGTAATGACTCTATATAATAGATCGCTCTGTGTGTAATGACTCTATATAATAGATCCCTCTGTGTGTAATGACTCTATATAATAGATCCCTCTGCGTGTAATGACTCTATATAATAGATCGCTCTGCGTGTAATGACTCTATATAATAGATCCCTCTGTGTGTAATGACTATATATAATAGATCCCTCTGTGTGTAATGACTCTATATAATAGATCGCTCTGTGTGTAATGACTCTATATAATAGATCCCTCTGTGTGTAATGACTCTATATAATAGATCCCTCTGTGTGTAATGACTCTATATAATAGATCGCTCTGTGTGTAATGACTATATAATAGATCCCTCTGCGTATAATGACTCTATATAATAGATCCCTCTGCGTGTAATGACTCTATATAATAGATCCCTCTGTGTGTAATGATTCCATATAATAGATCCCTCTGTGTGTAATGATTCCATATAATAGATCCCTCTGTCTGTAATGACTCTATATAATAGATCGCTCTGCGTGTAATGACTCTATATAATAGATACCTTTGTGTGTAATGACTCTATATAATAGATTCCTCTGTGTGTAATGACTCTATATAATAGATCGCTCTGTGTGTAATGACTCTATATAATAGATCCCTCTGTCTGTAATGACTCTATATAATAGATCGCTCTGCGTGTAATGACTCTATATAATAGATACCTCTGTGTGTAATGACTCTATATAATAGATCCCTCTGCGTGTAATGACTCTATATAATAGATCGCTGGGTGTGTAATGACTCTATATAATAAATCCCTCTGTGTGTAATGACTCTATATAATAGATCCCTCTGTGTGTAATGACTCTATATAATAGATCCCTCTGTGTGTAATGACTCTATATAATAGATCCCTCTGTGTATAATGACTCTATATAATAGATCCCTCTGCGTGTAATGACTCTATATAATAGATCGCTCTTTGTGTAATGACTCTATATAATAGATCCCTCTGTCTGTAATGACTCTATATAATAGATCCCTCTGTGTGTAATGACTCTATATAATAGATCACTGTGTGTAATGACTCTATATAATAGATACCTCTGTGTGTAATGACTCTATATAATAGATCCCTCTGCGTGTAATAACTCTATATAATAGATCGCTCTGTGTGTAAGGACTCTATATAATAGATACCTCTGTGTGTAATGACTCTATATAATAGATCCCTCTGCATGTAATGACTCTATATAATAGATCGCTCTGTGTGTAATGACTCTATATAATAGATACCTCTGTGTGTAATGACTCTATATAATAGATCCCTCTGCGTGTAATGACTCTATATAATAGATCGCTCTGTGTGTAATGACTCTATATAATAGATCCCTCTGTGTGTAATGACTCTATATAATAGATCCCTCTGCGTGTAATGACTCTATATAATAGATCGCTCTGCGTGTAATGACTCTATATAATAGATCCCTCTGTGTGTAATGACTATATATAATAGATCCCTCTGTGTGTAATGACTCTATATAATAGATCGCTCTGTGTGTAATGACTCTATATAATAGATCCCTCTGTGTGTAATGACTCTATATAATAGATCCCTCTGTGTGTAATGACTCTATATAATAGATCGCTCTGTGTGTAATGACTATATAATAGATCCCTCTGCGTATAATGACTCTATATAATAGATCCCTCTGCGTGTAATGACTCTATATAATAGATCCCTCTGTGTGTAATGACTAAATATAATAGATCGCTCTGCGTGTAATGACTCTATATAATAGATACCTCTGTGTGTAATGACTCTATATAATAGATCCCTCTGTGTGTAATGACTCTATATAATAGATCCCTCTGTGTGTAATGATTCCATATAATAGATCCCTCTGTCTGTAATGACTCTATATAATAGATCGCTCTGCGTGTAATGACTCTATATAATAGATACCTCTGTGTGTAATGACTCTATATAATAGATCCCTCTGTGTGTATGACTGTATATAATAGATCGCTCTGTGTGTAATGACTCTATATAATAGATCCCTCTGTCTGTAATGACTCTATATAATAGATCGCTCTGCGTGTAATGACTCTATATAATAGATACCTCTGTGTGTAATGACTCTATATAATAGATCCCTCTGTGTGTAATGACTCTATATAATAGATCGCTCTGCGTGTAATGACTCTATATAATAGATACCTCTGTGTGTAATGACTCTATATAATAGATCCCTCTGTGTGTAATGACTCTATATAATAGATCCCTCTGCGTGTAATGACTCTATATAATAGATCCCTCTGTGTGTAATGACTCTATATAATAGATCCCTCTGTGTGTAATGACTCTATATAATAGATCGCTCTGCGTGTAATGACTCTATATAATAGATACCTCTGTGTGTAATGACTCTATATAATAGATCGCTCTGTGTGTAATGACTCTATATAATAGATCCCACTGTGTGTAATGATTCCATATAATAGATCCCTCTGTCTGTAATGACTCTATATAATAGATCGCTCTGCGTGTAATGACTCTATATAATAGATACCTCTGTGTGTAATGACTCTATATAATAGATCCCTCTGTGTGTAATGACTCTATATAATAGATCGCTCTGTGTGTAATGACTCTATATAATAGATCCCTCTGTCTGTAATGATTCTATATAATAGATCGCTCTGCGTGTAATGACTCTATATAATAGATACCTCTGTGTGTAATGACTCTATATAATAGATCCCTCTGTGTGTAATGACTCTATATAATAGATCGCTCTGCGTGTAATGACTCTATATAATAGATACCTCTGTGTGTAATGACTCTATATAATAGATCCCTCTGTGTGTAATGACTCTATATAATAGATCCCTCTGCGTGTAATGACTCTATATAATAGATCCCTCTGCGTGTAATGACTCTATATAATAAATCGCTCTGCGTGTAATGACTCTATATAATAGATCCTTCTGTGTGTAATGACTCTATATAATAGATCCCTCTGCGTGTAATGACTCATTATAATAGATCGCTCTGTGTGTAATGACTCTATATAATAGATCCCTCTGTGTGTAATGACTCTATATAATAGATCCCTCTGTGTGTAATGACTCTATATAATAGATCCCTCTGTGTGTAATGACTCTATATAATAGATCCCTCTGTGTATATTGACTCTATATAATAGATCCGTCTGCGTGTAATGACTCTATATAATAGATTCCTCTGTGTGTAATGACTCTATATAATAGATCACTCTGTGTGTAATGACTCTATACAATAGATCCCTCT
The DNA here is from genome assembly GCF_046119375.1 of Phyllobates terribilis. NCBI lineage: Eukaryota > Metazoa > Chordata > Amphibia > Anura > Dendrobatidae > Phyllobates > Phyllobates terribilis. The sequence goes on from NW_027362771.1 coordinate 646,267,782, forward strand.
GTGTATAATGACTCTATATAATAGATCCCTCTGTGTGTAATGACTCTATATAATAGATCACTCTGTGTGTAATGACTCTATACAATAGATCCCTCTGTGTATAATGACTCTATATAATAGATCCCTCTGTGTGTAATGACTCTATATAATAGATCCCTCTGTGTGTAATAACTCTATATAATAGATCCCTCTGTGTGTAATGACTCTATATAATAGATCCCTCTGCGTGTAATGACTCTATATAATAGATCCCTCTGCGTGTAATGACTCTATATAATAGATCCCTCTGTGTGTAATGACTCTATATAATAGATCGCTCTGCGTGTAATGACTCTATATAATAGATACCTCTGTGTGTAATGACTCTATATAATAGATCCCTCTGTGTGTAATGACTCTATATAATAGATCCCTCTGTGTGTAATGATTCCATATAATAGATCCCTCTGTCTGTAATGACTCTATATAATAGATCGCTCTGCGTGTAATGACTCTATATAATAGATACCTCTGTGTGTAATGACTCTATATAATAGATCCCTCTGTGTGTAATGACTCTATATAATAGATCGCTCTGTGTGTAATGACTCTATATAATAGATCCCTCTGTCTGTAATGACTCTATATAATAGATCGCTCTGCGTGTAATGACTCTATATAATAGATACCTCTGTGTGTAATGACTCTATATAATAGATCCCTCTGTGTGTAATGACTCTATATAATAGATCGCTCTGCGTGTAATGACTCTATATAATAGATACCTCTGTGTGTAATGACTCTATATAATAGATCCCTCTGTGTGTAATGACTCTATATAATAGATCCCTCTGCGTGTAATGACTCTATATAATAGATCCCTCTGTGTGTAATGACTCTATATAATAGATCCCTCTGTGTGTAATGACTCTATATAATAGATCGCTCAGCGTGTAATGACTCTATATAATAGATACCTCTGTGTGTAATGACTCTATATAATAGATCCCTCTGTGTGTAATGACTCTATATAATAGATCCCTCTGTGTGTAATGATTCCATATAATAGATCCCTCTGTCTGTAATGACTCTATATAATAGATCGCTCTGCGTGTAATAACTCTATATAATAGATACCTCTGTGTGTAATGACTCTATATAATAGATCCCTCTGTGTGTAATGACTCTATAAAATAGATCGCTCTGTGTGTAATGACTCTATATAATAGATCCCTCTGTCTGTAATGACTCTATATAATAGATCGCTCTGCGTGTAATGACTCTATATAATAGATACCTCTGTGTGTAATGACTCTATATAATAGATCCCTCTGTGTGTAATGACTCTATATAATAGATCGCTCTGCGTGTAATGACTCTATATAATAGATACCTCTGTGTGTAATGACTCTATATAATAGATCGCTCTGTGTGTAATGACTCTATATAATAGATCCCTCTGTGTGTAATGACTCTATATAATAGATCCCTCTGCGTGTAATGACTCTATATAATAGATCGCTGGGTGTGTAATGACTCTATATAATAAATCCCTCTGTGTGTAATGACTCTATATAATAGATCCCTCTGTGTGAAATGACTCTATATAATAGATCCCTCTGTGTGTAATGACTCTATATAATAGATCCCTCTGTGTATAATGACTCTATATAATAGATCCCTCTGCGTGTAATGACTCTATATAATAGATCGCTCTGTGTGTAATGACTCTATATAATAGATCCCTCTGTCTGTAATGACTCTATATAATAGATCCCTCTGTGTGTAATGACTCTATATAATAGATCACTGTGTGTAATGACTCTATATAATAGATACCTCTGTGTGTAATGACTCTATATAATAGATCCCTCTGCGTGTAATAACTCTATATAATAGATCGCTCTGTGTGTAAGGACTCTATATAATAGATACCTCTGTGTGTAATGACTCTATATAATAGATCCCTCTGCATGTAATGACTCTATATAATAGATCGCTCTGTGAGTAATGACTCTATATAATAGATACCTCTGTGTGTAATGACTCTATATAATAGATCCCTCTGCGTGTAATGACTCTATATAATAGATCGCTCTGTGTGTAATGACTCTATATAATAGATCCCTCTGTGTGTAATGACTCTATATAATAGATCCCTCTGCGTGTAATGACTCTATATAATAGATCGCTCTGCGTGTAATGACTCTATATAATAGATCCCTCTGTGTGTAATGACTATATATAATAGATCCCTCTGTGTGTAATGACTCTATATAATAGATCGCTCTGTGTGTAATGACTCTATATAATAGATCCCTCTGTGTGTAATGACTCTATATAATAGATCCCTCTGTGTGTAATGACTCTATATAATAGATCGCTCTGTGTGTAATGACTCTATATAATAGATACCTCTGTGTGTAATGACTCTATATAATAGATCCCTCTGTGTGTAATGACTCTATATAATAGATCCCTCTGCGTGTAATGACTCTATATAATAGATCCCTCTGCGTGTAATGACTCTATATAATAGATCGCTCTGCGTGTAATGACTCTATATAATAGATCCTTCTGTGTGTAATGACTCTATATAATAGATCCCTCTGCGTGTAATGACTCATTATAATAGATCGCTCTGTGTGTAATGACTCTATATAATAGATCCCTCTGTGTGTAATGACTCTATATAATAGATCCCTCTGTGTGTAATGACTCTATATAATAGATCCCTCTGTGTGTAATGACTCTATATAATAGATCCCTCTGTGTATAATGACTCTATATAATAGATCCGTCTGCGTGTAATGACTCTATATAATAGGTTCCTCTGTGTGTAATGACTCTATATAATAGATCACTCTGTGTGTAATGACTCTATACAATAGATCCCTCTGTGTATAATGACTCTATATAATAGATCCCTCTGTGTGTAATGACTCTATATAATAGATCACTCTGTGTGTAATGACTCTATACAATAGATCCCTCTGTGTATAATGACTCTATATAATAGATCCCTCTGTGTGTAATGACTCTATATAATAGATCCCTCTGTGTGTAATAACTCTATATAATAGATCCCTCTGTGTGTAATGACTCTATATAATAGATCCCTCTGCGTGTAATGACTCTATATAATAGATCCCTCTGCGTGTAATGACTCTATATAATAGATCCCTCTGTGTGTAATGACTCTATATAATAGATCGCTCTGCGTGTAATGACTCTATATAATAGATACCTCTGTGTGTAATGACTCTATATAATAGATCCCTCTGTGTGTAATGACTCTATATAATAGATCCCTCTGTGTGTAATGATTCCATATAATAGATCCCTCTGTCTGTAATGACTCTATATAATAGATCGCTCTGCGTGTAATGACTCTATATAATAGATACCTCTGTGTGTAATGACTCTATATAATAGATCCCTCTGTGTGTAATGACTCTATATAATAGATCGCTCTGTGTGTAATGACTCTATATAATAGATCCCTCTGTCTGTAATGACTCTATATAATAGATCGCTCTGCGTGTAATGACTCTATATAATAGATACCTCTGTGTGTAATGACTCTATATAATAGATCCCTCTGTGTGTAATGACTCTATATAATAGATCGCTCTGCGTGTAATGACTCTATATAATAGATACCTCTGTGTGTAATGACTCTATATAATAGATCCCTCTGTGTGTAATGACTCTATATAATAGATCCCTCTGCGTGTAATGACTCTATATAATAGATCCCTCTGTGTGTAATGACTCTATATAATAGATCCCTCTGTGTGTAATGACTCTATATAATAGATCGCTCAGCGTGTAATGACTCTATATAATAGATACCTCTGTGTGTAATGACTCTATATAATAGATCCCTCTGTGTGTAATGACTCTATATAATAGATCCCTCTGTGTGTAATGACTCTATATAATAGATCCCTCTGCGTGTAATGACTCTATATAATAGATCCCTCTGCGTGTAATGACTCTATATAATAGATCCCTCTGTGTGTAATGACTCTATATAATAGATCGCTCTGCGTGTAATGACTCTATATAATAGATACCTCTGTGTGTAATGACTCTATATAATAGATCCCTCTGTGTGTAATGACTCTATATAATAGATCCCTCTGTGTGTAATGATTCCATATAATAGATCCCTCTGTCTGTAATGACTCTATATAATAGATCGCTCTGCGTGTAATGACTCTATATAATAGATACCTCTGTGTGTAATGACTCTATATAATAGATCCCTCTGTGTGTAATGACTCTATATAATAGATCGCTCTGTGTGTAATGACTCTATATAATAGATCCCTCTGTCTGTAATGACTCTATATAATAGATCGCTCTGCGTGTAATGACTCTATATAATAGATACCTCTGTGTGTAATGACTCTATATAATAGATCCCTCTGTGTGTAATGACTCTATATAATAGATCGCTCTGCGTGTAATGACTCTATATAATAGATACCTCTGTGTGTAATGACTCTATATAATAGATCCCTCTGTGTGTAATGACTCTATATAATAGATCCCTCTGCGTGTAATGACTCTATATAATAGATCCCTCTGTGTGTAATGACTCTATATAATAGATCCCTCTGTGTGTAATGACTCTATATAATAGATCGCTCAGCGTGTAATGACTCTATATAATAGATACCTCTGTGTGTAATGACTCTATATAATAGATCCCTCTGTGTGTAATGACTCTATATAATAGATCCCTCTGTGTGTAATGATTCCATATAATAGATCCCTCTGTCTGTAATGACTCTATATAATAGATCGCTCTGCGTGTAATAACTCTATATAATAGATACCTCTGTGTGTAATGACTCTATATAACAGATCCCTCTGTGTGTAATGACTCTATATAATAGATCGCTCTGTGTGTAATGACTCTATATAATAGATCCCTCTGTCTGTAATGACTCTATATAATAGATCGCTCTGCGTGTAATGACTCTATATAATAGATACCTCTGTGTGTAATGACTCTATATAATAGATCCCTCTGTGTGTAATGACTCTATATAATAGATCGCTCTGCGTGTAATGACTCTATATAATAGATACCTCTGTGTGTAATGACTCTATATAATAGATCGCTCTGTGTGTAATGACTCTATATAATAGATCCCTCTGTGTGTAATGACTCTATATAATAGATCCCTCTGCGTGTAATGACTCTATATAATAGATCGCTGGGTGTGTAATGACTCTATATAATAAATCCCTCTGTGTGTAATGACTCTATATAATAGATCCCTCTGTGTGTAATGACTCTATATAATAGATCCCTCTGTGTGTAATGACTCTATATAATAGATCCCTCTGTGTATAATGACTCTATATAATAGATCCCTCTGCGTGTAATGACTCTATATAATAGATCGCTCTGTGTGTAATGACTCTATATAATAGATCCCTCTGTCTGTAATGACTCTATATAATAGATCCCTCTGTGTGTAACGACTCTATATAATAGATCACTGTGTGTAATGACTCTATATAATAGATACCTCTGTGTGTAATGACTCTATATAATAGATCCCTCTGCGTGTAATAACTCTATATAATAGATCGCTCTGTGTGTAAGGACTCTATATAATAGATACCTCTGTGTGTAATGACTCTATATAATAGATCCCTCTGCATGTAATGACTCTATATAATAGATCGCTCTGTGTGTAATGACTCTATATAATAGATACCTCTGTGTGTAATGACTCTATATAATAGATCCCTCTGCGTGTAATGACTCTATATAATAGATCGCTCTGTGTGTAATGACTCTATATAATAGATCCCTCTGTGTGTAATGACTCTATATAATAGATCCCTCTGCGTGTAATGACTCTATATAATAGATCGCTCTGCGTGTAATGACTCTATATAATAGATCCCTCTGTGTGTAATGACTATATATAATAGATCCCTCTGTGTGTAATGACTCTATATAATAGATCGCTCTGTGTGTAATGACTCTATATAATAGATCCCTCTGTGTGTAATGACTCTATATAATAGATCCCTCTGTGTGTAATGACTCTATATAATAGATCGCTCTGTGTGTAATGACTATATAATAGATCCCTCTGCGTATAATGACTCTATATAATAGATCCCTCTGCGTGTAATGACTCTATATAATAGATCCCTCTGTGTGTAATGACTCTATATAATAGATCGCTCTGCGTGTAATGACTCTATATAATAGATACCTCTGTGTGTAATGACTCTATATAATAGATCCCTCTGTGTGTAATGACTCTATATAATAGATCCCTCTGTGTGTAATGATTCCATATAATAGATCCCTCTGTCTGTAATGACTCTATATAATAGATCGCTCTGCGTGTAATCACTCTATATAATAGATACCTCTGTGTGTAATGACTCTATATAATAGATCCCTCTGTGTGTAATGACTCTATATAATAGATCGCTCTGTGTGTAATGACTCTATATAATAGATCCCTCTGTCTGTAATGACTCTATATAATAGATCGCTCTGCGTGTAATGACTATATATAATAGATACCTCTGTGTGTAATGACTCTATATAATAGATCCCTCTGTGTGTAATGACTCTATATAATAGATCGCTCTGCGTGTAATGACTCTATATAATAGATACCTCTGTGTGTAATGACTCTATATAATAGATCCCTCTGTGTGTAATGACTCTATATAATAGATCGCTCTGCGTGTAATGACTCTATATAATAGATACCTCTGTGTGTAATGACTCTATATAATAGATCCCTCTGTGTGTAATGACTCTATATAATAGATCCCTCTGTGTGTAATGACTCTATATAATAGATCACTCTGTGTGTAATGACTCTATACAATAGATCCCTCTGTGTATAATGACTCTATATAATAGATCCCTCTGTGTGTAATGACTCTATATAATAGATCCCTCTGTGTGTAATAACTCTATATAATAGATCCCTCTGTGTGTAATGACTCTATATAATAGATCCCTCTGCGTGTAATGACTCTATATAATAGATCCCTCTGCGTGTAATGACTCTATATAATAGATCCCTCTGTGTGTAATGACTCTATATAATAGATCGCTCTGTGTGTAATGACTCTATATAATAGATCGCTCTGTGTGTAATGACTCTATATAATAGATCCCTCTGTGTGTAATGACTCTATATAATAGATCCCTCTGTGTGTAATGACTCTACATAATAGATCCCTCTGTGTGTAATGACTCTATATAATAGATCCCTCTGTCTGTAATGACTCTATATAATAGATCCCTCTGTGTGTAATGACTCTACATAATAGATCCCTATGTGTGTAATGACTCTATATAATAGATCCCTCTGTCTGTAATGACTCTATATAATAGATCCTTCTGTGTGTAGTGACTCTATATAATAGATCCCTCTGTCTGTAATGACTCTATATAATAGATCCCTCTGTGTGTAATGACTCTATATAATAGATCCCTCTGTGTGTATTGACTCTATATAATAGATCCCTCTGTGTGTAATGACTCTATATAATAGATCACTCTGTGTGTAATGACTCTATATAATAGATCCCTCTGTGTATAATGACTCTATATAATAGATCCCTCTGTGTGTAATGACTCCATATAATAGATCCCTCTGTGTGTAATAACTCTATATAATAGATCCCTCTGTGTGTAATGACTCTATATAATAGATCCCTCTGTGTGTAATGACTCTATATAATAGATCCCTCTGTGTGTAATGACTCTATATAATAGATCCCTCTGTGTGTAATGACTCTATATTTATAGATCGCTCTGTGTGTAATGACTCTATATAATAGATCGCTCTGTGTGTAATGACTCTATATAATAGATCCCTCTGTGTGTAATGACTCTATATAATAGATCCCTCTGTGTGTAATGACTCTACATAATAGATCCCTCTGTGTGTAATGACTCTATATAATAGATCCCTCTGTCTGTAATGACTCTATATAATAGATTTCTCTGTGTGTAATGACTCTATATAATAGATCCCTCTGTGTGTAATGACTCTATATAATTGATCCCTCTGTGTGTAATGACTCTATATAATAGATCGCTCTGTGTGTAATGACTCTATATAATAGATCCCTCTGTGTGTAATGACTCTATATAATAGATCGCTCTGTGTGTAATGACTCTATATAATAGATCCCTCTGTGTGTAATGACTCTATATAATAGATCCCTCTGTGTGTAATGACTCTATATAATAGATCCCTCTGTGTGTAATGACTCTACATAATAGATCCCTCTGTGTGTAATGACTCTATATAATAGATCCCTCTGTCTGTAATGACTCTACATAATAGATCCCTCTGTGTGTAATGACTCTACATAATAGATCCCTCTGTCTGTAATGACTCTATATAATAGATCCCTCTGTCTGTAATGACTCTATATAATAGATCCATCTGTGTGTAATGACTCTATATAATAGATCCCTCTGTGTGTAATGACTCTATATAATAGATCCTTCTGTGTGTAATGACTCTATATAATAGATCCCTCTGTGTGTAATGACTCTATATAATAGATCCCTCTGTGTGTAATGACTCTATATAATAGATCGCTCTGTGTGTAATGACTCTATATAATAGATCACTCTGTGTGTAATGACTCTATATAATAGATCCCTCTGTGTGTAATGACTCTATATAATAGATCCCTCTGTGTGTAATGACTCTATATAATAGATCCCTCTGTGTGTAATGACTCTACATAATAGATCCCTCTGTGTGTAATAACTCTATATAATAGATCCCTCTGTGTGTAATGACTCTATATAATAGATCCCTCTGTGTGTAATGACTCTATATAATAGATCGCTCTGTGTGTAATGACTCTATATAATAGATCGCTCTGTGTGTAATGACTCTATATAATAGATCCCTCTGTGTGTAATGACTCTATATAATAGATCCCTCTGTGTGTAATGACTCTACATAATAGATCCCTCTGTGTGTAATGACTCTATATAATAGATCCCTCTGTCTGTAATGACTCTATATAATAGATCCCTCTGTGTGTAATGACTCTACATAATAGATCCCTATGTGTGTAATGACTCTATATAATAGATCCCTCTGTCTGTAATGACTCTATATAATAGATCCTTCTGTGTGTAGTGACTCTATATAATAGATCCCTCTGTCTGTAATGACTCTATATAATAGATCCCTCTGTGTGTAATGACTCTATATAATAGATCCCTCTGTGTGTATTGACTCTATATAATAGATCCCTCTGTGTGTATTGACTCTATATAATAGATCCCTCTGTGTGTAATGACTGTATATAATAGATCCCTCTGTGTGTAATGACTCTATATAATAGATCACTCTGTGTGTAATGACTCTATATAATAGATCCCTCTGTTTGTAATGCCTCTATATAATAGATCGCTCTGTGTGTAATGACTCTATATAATAGATCGCTCTGTGTGTAATGACTCTATATAATAGATCCCTCTGTGTGTAATGACTCTATATAATAGATCCCTCTGTGTGTAATGACTCTACATAATAGATCCCTCTGTGTGTAATGACTCTACATAATAGATCCCTCTGTGTGTAATGACTCTATATAATAGATCCCTCTGTCTGTAGTGACTCTATATAATAGATCCCTCTGTGTGTAATGACTCTACATAATAGATCCCTCTGTCTGTAATGACTCTATATAATAGATCCCTCTGTCTGTAATGACTCTATATAATAGATCCCTCTGTGTGTAATGACTCTATATAATAGATCCCTCTGTGTGTAATGACTCTATATAATAGATCCTTCTGTGTGTAATGACTCTATATAATAGATCCCTCTGTGTGTAATGACTCTATATAATAGATCCCCCTGTGTGTAATGACTCTATATAATAGATCGCTCTGTGTGTAATGACTCTATATAATAGATCCCTCTGCGTGTAATGACTCTATATATTAGATCCCTCTGCGTGTAATGACTCTATATAATAGATCGCTCTGCGTGTAATGACTCTATATAATATATCCCTCTGCGTGTAATGACTCTATATAATAGATCCCTCTGTGTGTATTGACTCTATATGATAGATCCCTCTGTGTGTAATAACTCTATATAATAGATCCATCTGTGTGTAATGACTCTATATAATAGATCCCTCTGTGTGTAATAACTCTATATAATAGATCCCTCTGTGTGTAATGACTCTATATAATAGATCGCTCTGTGTGTAATGACTCTATATAATAGATCCCTCTGTTTGTAATGACTCTATATAATAGATCACTCTGTGTGTAATGACTCTATACAATAGATCCCTCTGTGTATAATGACTCTATATAATAGATCCCTCTGTGTGTAATGACTCTATATAATAGATCCCTCTGTGTGTAATAACTCTATATAATAGATCCCTCTGTGTGTAATGACTCTATATAATAGATCCCTCTGTGTGTAATGACTCTATATAATAGATCCCTCTGTGTGTAATGACTCTATATAATAGATCCCTCTGTGTGTAATGACTCTATATATTTTAGATCGCTCTGTGTGTAATGACTCTATATAATAGATCGCTCTGTGTGTAATGACTCTATATAATAGATCCCTCTGTGTGTAATGACTCTATATAATAGATCCCTCTGTGTGTAATGACTCTACATAATAGATCCCTCTGTGTGTAATGACTCTATATAATAGATCCCTCTGTCTGTAATGACTCTATATAATAGATCCCTCTGTGTGTAATGACTCTATATAATAGATCCCTCTGTGTGTAATGACTCTATATAATAGATCCCTCTGTGTGTAATGACTCTATATAATAGATCGCTCTGTGTGTAATGACTCTATATAATAGATCCCTCTGTGTGTAATGACTCTATATAATAGATCCCTCTGTGTGTAATGACTCTATATAATAGATCCCTCTGTGTGTAATGACTCTACATAATAGATCCCTCTGTGTGTAATGACTCTATATAATAGATCCCTCTGTCTGTAATGACTCTATATAATAGATCCCTCTGTGTGTAATGACTCTACATAATAGATCCCTCTGTCTGTAATGACTCTATATAATAGATCCCTCTGTCTGTAATGACTCTATATAATAGATCCATCTGTGTGTAATGACTCTATATAATAGATCCCTCTGTGTGTAATGACTCTATATAATAGATCCTTCTGTGTGTAATGACTCTATATAATAGATCCCTCTGTGTGTAATGACTCTATATAATAGATCCCTCTGTGTGTAATGACTCTATATAATAGATCGCTCTGTGTGTAATGACTCTATATAATAGATCACTCTGTGTGTAATGACTCTATATAATAGATCCCTCTGTGTGTAATGACTCTATATAATAGATCCCTCTGTGTGTAATGACTCTATATAATAGATCCCTCTGTGTGTAATGACTCTACATAATAGATCCCTCTGTGTGTAATAACTCTATATAATAGATCCCTCTGTGTGTAATGACTCTATATAATAGATCCCTCTGTGTGTAATGACTCTATATAATAGATCGCTCTGTGTGTAATGACTCTATATAATAGATCGCTCTGTGTGTAATGACTCTATATAATAGATCCCTCTGTGTGTAATGACTCTATATAATAGATCCCTCTGTGTGTAATGACTCTACATAATAGATCCCTCTGTGTGTAATGACTCTATATAATAGATCCCTCTGTCTGTAATGACTCTATATAATAGATCCCTCTGTGTGTAATGACTCTACATAATAGATCCCTATGTGTGTAATGACTCTATATAATAGATCCCTCTGTCTGTAATGACTCTATATAATAGATCCTTCTGTGTGTAGTGACTCTATATAATAGATCCCTCTGTCTGTAATGACTCTATATAATAGATCCCTCTGTGTGTAATGACTCTATATAATAGATCCCTCTGTGTGTATTGACTCTATATAATAGATCCCTCTGTGTGTATTGACTCTATATAATAGATCCCTCTGTGTGTAATGACTGTATATAATAGATCCCTCTGTGTGTAATGACTCTATATAATAGATCACTCTGTGTGTAATGACTCTATATAATAGATCCCTCTGTGTGTAATGACTCTATATAATAGATCGCTCTGTGTGTAATGACTCTATATAATAGATCGCTCTGTGTGTAATGACTCTATATAATAGATCCCTCTGTGTGTAATGACTCTATATAATAGATCCCTCTGTGTGTAATGACTCTACATAATAGATCCCTCTGTGTGTAATGACTCTACATAATAGATCCCTCTGTGTGTAATGACTCTATATAATAGATCCCTCTGTCTGTAGTGACTCTATATAATAGATCCCTCTGTGTGTAATGACTCTACATAATAGATCCCTCTGTGTGTAATGACTCTATATAATAGATCCCTCTGTCTGTAATGACTCTATATAATAGATCCCTCTGTGTGTAATGACTCTATATAATAGATCCCTCTGTGTGTAATGACTCTATATAATAGATCCTTCTGTGTGTAATGACTCTATATAATAGATCCCTCTGTGTGTAATGACTCTATATAATAGATCCCCCTGTGTGTAATGACTCTATATAATAGATCGCTCTGTGTGTAATGACTCTATATAATAGATCCCTCTGCGTGTAATGACTCTATATATTAGATCCCTCTGCGTGTAATGACTCTATATAATAGATCGCTCTGCGTGTAATGACTCTATATAATATATCCCTCTGCGTGTAATGACTCTATATAATAGATCCCTCTGTGTGTATTGACTCTATATGATAGATCCCTCTGTGTGTAATGACTCTATATAATAGATCCATCTGTGTGTAATGATTCTATATAATAGATCCCTCTGTGTGTAATAACTCTATATAATAGATCCCTCTGTGTGTAATGACTCTATATAATAGATCGCTCTGTGTGTAATGACTCTATATAATAGATCCCTCTGTTTGTAATGACTCTATATAATAGATCACTCTGTGTGTAATGACTTTATACAATAGATCCCTCTGTGTATAATGACTCTATATAATAGATCCCTCTGTGTGTAATGACTCTATATAATAGATCCCTCTGTGTGTAATAACTCTATATAATAGATCCCTCTGTGTGTAATGACTCTATATAATAGATCCCTCTGCGTGTAATGACTCTATATAATAGATCCCTCTGTGTGTAATGACTCTATATAATAGATCCCTCTGTGTGTAATGACTCTATATATTTTAGATCGCTCTGTGTGTAATGACTCTATATAATAGATCGCTCTGTGTGTAATGACTCTATATAATAGATCCCTCTGTGTGTAATGACTCTATATAATAGATCCCTCTGTGTGTAATGACTCTACATAATAGATCCCTCTGTGTGTAATGACTCTATATAATAGATCCCTCTGTCTGTAATGACTCTATATAATAGATCCCTCTGTGTGTAATGACTCTATATAATAGATCCCTCTGTGTGTAATGACTCTACATAATAGATCCCTCTGTGTGTAATGACTCTATATAATAGATCCCTCTGTGTGTAATGACTCTACATAATAGATCCCTATGTGTGTAATGACTCTATATAATAGATCCCTCTGTCTGTAATGACTCTATATAATAGATCCTTCTGTGTGTAGTGACTCTATATAATAGATCCCTCTGTATTTAATGACTCTATATAATAGATCCCTCTGTGTGTAATGACTCTATATAATAGATCCCTCTGTCTGTAATGACTCTATATAATAGATCCTTCTGTGTGTAGTGACTCTATATAATAGATCCCTCTGTGTGTAATGACTCTATATAATAGATCCCTCTGTGTAATGACTCTATATAATAGATCCCTCTGTCTGTAATGACTCTATATAATAGATCCCTCTGTGTGTAATGACTCTATATAATAGATCCCTCTGTGTGTATTGACTCTATATAATAGATCCCTCTGTGTGTAATGACTCTATATAATAGATCCCTCTGTGTGTAATGACTCTATATAATAGATCCCTCTGCGTGTAATGACTCTATATAATAGATCCCTCTGTGTGTAATGACTCTATATAATAGATCCTTCTGTGTGTAATGACTTTATATAATAGATCCCTCTGTGTGTAATGACTCTACATAATAGATCCCTCTGTCTGTAATGACTCTATATAATAGATCCTTCTGTGTGTAGTGACTCTATATAATAGATCCCTCTGTATGTAATGACTCTACATAATAGATCCCTCTGTGTGTAATGACTCTATATAATAGATCCCTCTGCGTGTAATGACCCTATATAATAGATCGCTCTGCGTGTAATGACTCTATATAATATATCCCTCTGTCTGTAATGACTCTATATAATAGATCCCTCTGTGTATAATGACTCTATATAATAGATCCCTCTGTCTGTAATGACTCTATATAATAGATCCCTCTGTGTGTAATGACTCTATATAATAGATCCCTCTGTGTGTAATGACTCTATATAATAGATCCCTCTGTGTGTAATGACTCTATATAATAGATCCCTCTGTGTGTAATGAATCTATATAATAGATCCCTCTGTGTATAATGACTCTATATAATAGATCCCTCTGTCTGTAATGACTCTATATAATAGATCCCTCTGTGTGTAATGACTCTATATAATAGATCCCTCTGTGTGTAATGACTCTATATAATAGATCCCTCTGTGTGTAATGACTCTATATAATAGATCCCTCTGTGTGTAATGACTCTATATAATAGATCCCTCTGTGTATAATGACTCTATATAATAGATCCCTCTGTCTGTAATGACTCTATATAATAGATCCCTCTGTGTGTAATGACTCTATATAATAGATCCCTCTGTGTGTAATGACTCTACATAATAGATCCCTCTGTGTGTAATGACTCTATATAATAGATCCCTCTGTGTGTAATGACTCTACATAATAGATCCCTATGTGTGTAATGACTCTATATAATAGATCCCTCTGTCTGTATTGACTCTATATAATAGATCCTTCTGTGTGTAGTGACTCTATATAATAGATCCCTCTGTATTTAATGACTCTATATAATAGATCCCTCTGTGTGTAATGACTCTATATAATAGATCCCTCTGTGTGTATTGACTCTATATAATAGATCCCTCTGTGTTTAATGACTCTATATAATAGATCCCTCTGTGTAATGACTCTATATAATAGATCCCTCTGTCTGTAATGACTCTATATAATAGATCCCTCTGTGTGTAATGACTCTATATAATAGATCCCTCTGTGTGTATTGACTCTATATAATAGATCCCTCTGTGTGTAATGACTCTATATAATAGATCCCTCTGTGTGTAATGACTCTATATAATAGATCCCTCTGTCTGTAATGACTCTATATAATAGATCCTTCTGTGTGTAGTGACTCTATATAATAGATCCCTCTGTATGTAATGACTCTACATAATAGATCCCTCTGTGTGTAATGACTCTATATAATAGATCCCTCTGTGTGTAATGACTCTACATAATAGATCCCTATGTGTGTAATGACTCTATATAATAGATCCCTCTGTCTGTAATGACTCTATATAATAGATCCTTCTTTGTGTAGTGACTCTATATAATAGATCCCTCTGTGTGTAATGACTCTATATAATAGATCCCTCTGTGTAATGACTCTATATAATAGATCCCTCTGTCTGTAATGACTCTATATAATAGATCCCTCTGTGTGTAATGACTCTATATAATAGATCCCTCTGTGTGTATTGACTCTATATAATAGATCCCTCTGTGTGTAATGACTCTATATAATAGATCCCTCTGTGTGTAATGACTCTATATAATAGATCCCTCTGCGTGTAATGACTCTATATAATAGATCCCTCTGTGTGTAATGACTCTATATAATAGATCCTTCTGTGTGTAATGACTTTATATAATAGATCCCTCTGTGTGTAATGACTCTACATAATAGATCCCTCTGTCTGTAATGACTCTATATAATAGATCCTTCTGTGTGTAGTGACTCTATATAATAGATCCCTCTGTATGTAATGACTCTATATAATAGATCGCTCTTTGTGTAATGACTCTATATAATAGATCCCTCTGTCTGTAATGACTCTATATAATAGATCCCTCTGTGTGTAATGACTCTATATAATAGATCCCTCTGTGTGTAATGACTCTATATAATAGATCCCTCTGTGTATAATGACTCTATATAATAGATCCCTCTGCGTGTAATGACTCTATATAATAGATCGCTCTTTGTGTAATGACTCTAAATAATAGATCCCTCTGTCTGTAATGACTCTATATAATAGATCCCTCTGTGTGTAATGACTCTATATAATAGATCCCTCTGTGTGTAATGACTCTATATAATAGATCCCTCTGTGTGTAATGACTCTATATAATAGATCCCTCTGTGTGTAATGACTCTATATAATAGATCCCTCTGTGTATAATGACTCTATATAATAGATCCCTCTGTCTGTAATGACTCTATATAATAGATCCCTCTGTGTGTAATGACTCTATATAATAGATCCCTCTGTGTGTAATGACTCTACATAATAGATCCCTCTGTGTGTAATGACTCTATATAATAGATCCCTCTGTGTGTAATGACTCTACATAATAGATCCCTATGTGTGTAATGACTCTATATAATAGATCCCTCTGTCTGTAATGACTCTATATAATAGATCCTTCTGTGTGTAGTGACTCTATATAATAGATCCCTCTGTATTTAATGACTCTATATAATAGATCCCTCTGTGTGTAATGACTCTATATAATAGATCCCTCTGTGTGTATTGACTCTATATAATAGATCCCTCTGTGTTTAATGACTCTATATAATAGATCCCTCTGTGTGTAATGACTCTATATAATAGATCCCTCTGTCTGTAATGACTCTATATAATAGATCCCTCTGTGTGTAATGACTCTATCTAATAGATCCCTCTGTGTGTATTGACTCTATATAATAGATCCCTCTGTGTGTAATGACTCTATATAATAGATCCCTCTGTGTGTAATGACTCTATATAATAGATCCCTCTGTCTGTAATGACTCTATATAATAGATCCTTCTGTGTGTAGTGACTCTATATAATAGATCCCTCTGTATGTAATGACTCTACATAATAGATCCCTCTGTGTGTAATGACTCTATATAATAGATCCCTCTGTGTGTAATGACTCTACATAATAGATCCCTATGTGTGTAATGACTCTATATAATAGATCCCTCTGTCTGTAATGACTCTATATAATAGATCCTTCTGTGTGTAGTGACTCTATATAATAGATCCCTCTGTGTGTAATGACTCTATATAATAGATCCCTCTGTGTAATGACTCTATATAATAGATCCCTCTGTCTGTAATGACTCTATATAATAGATCCCTCTGTGTGTAATGACTCTATATAATAGATCCCTCTGTGTGTATTGACTCTATATAATAGATCCCTCTGTGTGTAATGACTCTATATAATAGATCCCTCTGTGTGTAATGACTCTATATAATAGATCCCTCTGCGTGTAATGACTCTATATAATAGATCCCTCTGTGTGTAATGACTCTATATAATAGATCCTTCTGTGTGTAATGACTTTATATAATAGATCCCTCTGTGTGTAATGACTCTACATAATAGATCCCTCTGTCTGTAATGACTCTATATAATAGATCCTTCTGTGTGTAGTGACTCTATATAATAGATCCCTCTGTATGTAATGACTCTACATAATAGATCCCTCTGTGTGTAATGACTCTATATAATAGATCCCTCTGCGTGTAATGACCCTATATAATAGATCGCTCTGCGTGTAATGACTCTATATAATATATCCCTCTGTCTGTAATGACTCTATATAATAGATCCCTCTGTGTATAATGACTCTATATAATAGATACCTCTGTGTGTAATGACTCTATATAATAGATCCCTCTGTGTGTAATGACTCTATATAATAGATCCCTCTGTGTGTAATGACTCTATATAATAGATCCCTCTGTGTGTAATGACTCTATATAATAGATCCCTGTGTGTAATGACTCTATATAATAGATCCCTCTGCGTGTAATGACTCTATATAATAGATCCCTCTGTGTGTAATGACTCTATATAATATATCCCTCTGTCTGTAATGACTCTATATAATAGATCCCTCTGTGTGTAATGACTCTATATAATAGATCCCTCTGTGTGTAATGACTCTATATAATATATGAGTTCCACTTTTTGCATTGAAGAACTGAAATAAATTAACTTTTTGATGATATTCTAATTTAGTGAGAAGTACTTGTGCATTACCCACAATACCCATGATATCGTTCCCTAGGAGAAAGACTAGGAGAATGGATCGACCATCTCCTACAACCATTAATGCAGAGGGTGCGAAATATGTATTACTATCGGTAAAGATATAACTTGGCATACACACTTTACTTGGGTGGAGTGTGATGTTACAACACTATATACCTCGATCCCCCATTCAATGGCTATTCACGTACTTTCTTACCACCTTGCCAAATACAGCAATTATTCATCTATACTTCAAGAATTCATCAAGGATACTGTGAGCTTTTTGATGAAAAACAATTTCTTTAATTTCAATGGCACCTTTTACACACAAGCCGTAGACATTTCTATGGGTGCTAAGTACTCACCTTCTGTCATCATGCACAACTCACCGTATGTAAAACATCACAGCCTGATACAGTGTAACACCATACACAACTCATAGTTACATAGTTACATAGTTAGTAAACCCGAATAAAGACTTGCGTCCATCAAGTTCGACCTGTTAGTTCTGTAATTGCTAAAGTTGATCCAGAGGAGGCAAAAACCCCAAATGATTTAGCCAATCTTCACCTGAGGAAAAATTCCCTCCCGACTCTGAAACCAGCAGTCAGAATAAATCCCTGTATCAACCTACTATTTTATTTTATTTTTAAGTATACGCTGAAATCTGCCTGGTATCTAGAAATGCATCCAGTCCCGGCTTGAACTGGTTTAGTGAATCCGACATTACCGTCTCCTCACTCAGTGAATTCCATATTCTCACTGCTCTTACCGTAAAGAACCCCTTCCTATGCTGGTGCTGAAACCTTTTCTCTTCCAGTCTTAGTGAGTGCCCTCTTGTTACCGTAATATCCCTGTTTTTGAACAAATTCCTGGCAAGATCTCTATACTGTCCCCTAACATATTTGTACACATTTATTATGTCCCCCCTTAACCTTCTCTTTTCCAGGCTGAATAGTCCTAGTTTTGCCAACCTCTCTGGGTATTGCAGTCCCTCCATTCCCTTTATTAATTTTGTTGCCCTCCTTTGTACCTTTTCAAGCTCATTTCTATCCTTTCTATATATTGGGGCCCATAACTGAGCACAGTATTCCAAGTGTGGTCTGACCAGAGCTTTGTACAGTGGAAGAACAATGTTCTCCTCCTTTGCAGCTATACCTCTTCTGATACATCCCATTACCCTGTTTGCCCTTACAGCAGCCGCCTGACTTTGGGCACTCCAATTTAGTTTGCTATCAATCAAGATGCCCAAGTCCTTCTCCATCTCTGAATTCCCCAATGATTTCCCATTCAGTGAGTACTGGTGACTTCCATTTTTCCTTCCCATATGTATGACCTTACATTTCTCCTCGTTAAACCTCATTTGCCATTTAATGCTCCACCTACCCAGCTTATCCATGTCCCTCTGTAGGTCTGCACTGTCCTCTTTTGTATTAATTGTTTTACATAACTTTGTGTCATCTGCATACATTGATATTTTACTATTTATCCCGTTGACTATGTCGTTAATAAAGATATTAAATAACATTGGGCCTAGTACAGACCCCTGTGGTACCCCACTAGTGACGCTTACCCAATCTGAGTATATTCCATTTATAACCACCCTCTGCCTTCTATCCTTTAGCCAGTTAGCTACCCACTTGCAGACATTTTCCCCCAGCCCCATCATTCTCATTTTGTATACCAACCTATTATGTGGCACGCTATCGAACGCTTTTGAGAAGTCGAGATACACGACATCCACTGGTTCCCCCTGATCTACTCGAGAGCTAACCTCCTCGTAGAAGTCAATCAGGTTTGTTTGGCAGGAGCGATTCCTCATGAATCCATGTTGGTTCGGGGTTAATAGATTATTAGCATCAAGATGCTCCGTAATTGCCTCTTTAATAAAGCCTTCAAAAATTTTTCCCACAACGGACGTCAGACTCACCGGCCGATAGTTTCCGGCGTCACTTTTCGCTCCCTTTTTGAATATTGGCACTACATTCGCCTGTCGCCAATCAAGTGGCACAGACCCAGTCTCAACAGAGTCCTTAAATATAAGATATAACGGTCTGTCTATCACGTTACTTAGTTCCCTTAGTACCCGTGGGTGTATGCCATCAGGTCCTGGTGATTATTTTAATGTTACTGAGGCGTTTCTGTACCCCAGCTTGGGTTAGATTTGTCATACTTAGTGGAGGATTAAGCTTGTCACTTCTCATTTCTCCTGTTAGTTCTTTTTCCTTTGTGAAAGTTGACGAAAAAAATTTATTTAATAGATTAGCTTTATCCTCATCTTTCTCTATGATTTTGCCTTCATCACTTTTTATCGGTCCAATATTATCCGATTTAATCCTTTTACTATTTATATACGTAAAGAACAGTTTGGGATTTGATCTACTTTCCCTAGCAATACGTCTCTCTGTTTCCTCCTTCGCTATTTTTATTTGTTTTTTACAGGTTCTCGTTTTTTCCTTGTAACACTTTAGTGCCTCCTTGCTGTTTTCCTGTTTTAATCTCTTGAATGCCTCTTTTTTGCTATTTAACGCCCCTTTTACGTTCTTATTCAACCATATTGGTTTCCTCTTATTTCTGGCCCTTTTATTCCCATACGGTATATACCTCTCGCACTGAGTATTCAGAATTCTTTTGAAGGTTTCCCATTTACTATTCGTATTTCCTTGATTAAGAACTTTGTCCCAGTCTATAAGTTGAAGGTTTTCTTTCAGCTGATCAAACTTCGCCCTCCTAAAGTTTAATGTTTTTGTTGTTCCCTTATTGATAACCCTACTGAAGGGCATTTTGAAATTGATAATATTATGGTCGCTATTACCTAGGTGCCCCCCTATCTGTACCTCAGTTATTCTATCAGGCCTATTAGTCAATATTAAGTCCAACACGGCCGTCCCTCTCGTTGGTTCCTGCACTAGTTGGGAGAGATAATTATCCTTGATATTTGTCAAGAACCTTTTTCCTTTCTGAGATCTACAGGTTTCTGTTTCCCAGTCAATATCCGGGTAGTTGAAGTCCCCCATTACAATCACTTCATTATGTTTTGCTACTTTGTCTATTTGTCCTAATAGCAGTTTCTCATTCTCCTCTGTTATATTAGGTGGCTTATAGCAGACCCCCAGTAATATTTTATTATTATTTTTTGCCCCCTCTATCTCTACCCACATGGACTCGACCCCCTCTTCTCCCTCTCCTATATCTTCCCTTAGTCTGGGCTTTAGACGTGACCTTACATATAAGCAGACTCCTCCGCCCTTCCCCTGTTTCCGGTCCCTTCTAAATAAACTATAATCTGTTAAATTTACCGCCCAGTCGTAGCTATCGTCTAGCCAAGTCTCTGTTATACCTACGATGTCATACCTCTCCTCCGATATAAGCGCCCGCAGCTCATCCGCATTATTGGTCAGGCTTCTTGCGTTGGTCAGCATGCAAGATAAAACTTTGGGGTTATTTAGCATCCTATTCTTCTCTAACGATCTAACTGTACTATCCCCACCCCCCTCTCCACCCTCATTATATTCACTTCTCCCCTTCCCCCTTGCTTGCCTCACATCCCACCTATTTCCTTGGTTTCCCCCCCCGTCTCTAGTTTAAAAACTCCTCCAACCTATTAGCCATCTTCTTCCCCAGCACCGCTGCACCCTCCCCATCTTAACTATGAGTTGGTGGGGGGAGTGCTACATCTTCAATGTCACCTATCCTTTCCTGGACTGTATATTCTGGTATGGCAGATTCATCGATGATTTGCTCCTCATCTGAGCATCCAATGAATCTGCCATTCCATCATTCACTGACTATATGACTCTGAATCTATTTAATCTAAATTTCACCTTCAATGTACAGAAAACCAACAATGAATTTTTGGATTTAAAACTAACAGGTATCGATGGTCAAACAATTATTACAGAAACTTTTAGAAAATAGACAGCGGGAAACACCACCCTGCATGCGAGCAGTCACCACCCCGTGCATACTATTACATTGATCTCAATAGGTGAACTCACAAGAGCAAAAAGAAATTGTAGTTCAGCTATATCATATGAAAATGAATCCATGAAGATTAATAGGAGACTCGGTGACAGGGGTTATAAACAGTGGATACTCACTAGAGCGAAAAACATTGTTGATAAAAAAACCTAGGTTTAAATCCTCTAGTAATGAAGAACTCACAGATAGACATCTTACACCCATTACTTTCTCTCTGGAGTACACTGATCAATTTTCTGCTATTAAGAAATTGTTTATCAATAATCTCTCCACATTGGAAACAGACGAGAACTCAGCAGCAGTTATAAAAAAAAAAAGGTCCCAGGTACCTTCCTTGGGACAAATTCTCCCACCGAGTGAAGTAAAAAAACCTCTAAGCTAGACAGTAGAAAAGATTGGTTATCAATTTACTGGATTTTTAATCTTGTAATATGTGTTCATATACCAAGAAATGTAAGAGATTCTCTGACTCCTTGAATAAAGCCGAGGTTCTTATTAAGACTTTCATCAATTGTCAATCAGATCTTGTGTATGTCGTGGAGCGCTCCCGGTGCACCTTACAACACATCGGCGGCACCACTCGCCAACTACGGGTCCGCATCAGGGAGCAGATCTATGACATACACAACCATGAAAACTCTCATAAGAGAATCTCCCAGGCATCAAAGCATTGAAGACCCCATAGTGACCCATCAGGATAATGATTTAGGCCAGTGTTTCCCAAACTCCAGTCTTCACGGCCCCCCACAGGTCATGTTCTCAGGATTTCCATAGTATACTTGGTATTCCATGATACTTCCATCACCTGTGCAATACTAAGGAAATCCTGAAAACACGATCTGTGGGGGTCCGTGAGGACTGGAGTTTGGGAAACACTGGTTTAAGCCATCGAGCAAGAATTCACCAGAAATAGAGGGGAACAAAGAGGCCGCTCTGGAAAGACACGAGGCTTGGTGGATATTCAGTCTGAATACAAGGGACCGATGGGTCTTTTCTTAGTCTCAGAAAGGACATTATTCATCCGTTATCAGTTATTAATATTTTACATCAAAGTAGGTGAAGGATTGAATGGATTCGGACCAGAAGGTTCCTACTCTTCCCATTGCTTATGTTACATTGAGGTATAACTGTGTACAGACAACAGAAATATTGTAATAAGAAATTATTCATGAGAATATTATTAATTTCTGTAAACATATATACTTCTGTAACAGCAATGACAATATGACATGATTAAGGGTTTTACTACCTGAAACGCGTTGCTTTATCCATTACCATGGCATTTAAACTTACAGACTGAATTGTTTTCTGTTCGCACCGATAAGGGAGAGTTTTGTATTTCCGTGCAGCTGGATGACTTTTTCTCTGCAATTAACTACATCCAAGGCACGGACGCCTCCTCTGCTCCGGATCTTCAAACAGTGCATGTGGGTGAGCCGGAGTCTACGCTTCCCACATATATACAGCACCGAGCTTACTACAGTGATCAATTAAAATGTCAGGTCAGCATATATACAAATGTATCACATGAACCTAAAATTCCCAGTATGTCCTTAACAATGGTAAGGAGATGCTGAGAATATACAGGAACCACAGCACAAATAAACATTTACATCCAGGTACCTTATAGGTGACATCTTCTCTGCTTGGGAGTCATTTTCTTTCTTTTCTTCTCCTTCTTGGGCAGATGCCATCAGCTCGTCTCTGCAGAACACGTCCCAAAACCGTGGAATCATGAATAAAAAGATTTGCTCTGCGCTTTGCCCTGAATAATTGCCTCTCACTTTGACGTCTTCACAAAATGTCACCCACACTGACCTTCTTATGGCACATGGCTTTTACAATGTATCTCCCTTTAAAATCTGGGCCTCTTCTTCACACTGTCCCTTCACACTGTGTCCTCGCTATACTGCCCAGTCTCTATACTGTGCCCCCTCCTCAAGAACCACTTCCCCCTGAATAACTTCTCCTCCTTACTATGCCCTCACACATTCCCACAAACTGCGCCATCTCCACACTGGATTGTATCATTCAAAACTACAACCCGAACCATCATCAGTACAGAAATACAGCACCAGAATCACCATCAGTACAGGAATACATTACCAGAACCACCATCACCATCAGTACAAGAATACATCACTAATACCACCATCAGTACAGAAATGCATCACCAGAACTACCATCAGTACATGAATACATCACCAGAATGAACAATAGTACATGAATACATCACTAGTACCACTATCAGTACAGAAATACAGCATCTGAATACATCACTAGTTCCACACTATCAGTACAGAAATACAGCATCACAACCATCATCAGTACAGAGATATAAAATAAGAAAAGTGGAGAGAGGGGAGAGAGCGCAGATTCTAAGTGCAATATCAAGATTCAAATATATATTAAATAAGTGCTGATCCTACCTACTGTGTTCCGGGAGCGCATACCACCTGGAGAATAATTACACAGTACAGAGATATGGCATCACAACCTCCATTAGTACAGGAATACATCAGGGATACAGGAATACATACAGGAATCACCATCAGTACAGAAATACAGCATCAAGCTAAGTACAGTGATCAATTAAATGGTCAGGTCAGTCCATATACAAATGTATCGCATGAACCTAAAATTCCCAGTATGTCCTTAACATGTCCTTAACAATGGTAAGGAGATGCTGAGACCTTACAGGAACCACAGCACTGATGAAATATTGTCAGTATCATAAATCAACATTTACATCCAGGAGTAGTGTAGCAGTCCTATCTATCGTCAAACTCAATTTGACAGGTGCCACGCCCCCTATCAAAGTGTGTAGCCACACCCCTCCTCCCCCTCCCCTATCAATCTTGTTCAGCACTTTATATGAATTTTATAGGAGTTTGATGTTGCTATCAGATTATTTACTCTTATTTGATAGTGTGATTCTTAGGTCATATATTTTATACGTTTGTAAAAACCAGCAGCGCTAATCATCACCGAGCGCTGATCACATTTCACTGATGAAGATTCTCATTTTAGATGAGTTTATAGCCTCAGCATTTTATTCTCATTTTATATGAGTTTTATAGCCCAAGAGTTTGTACTCATTTGATAGGCTTATTGCTTGGGCATATTATCTATATGGCCAAGTTACAATGATCATTTCATATGAGTTTTATATCCCCATACAGTTTATTTGATAGTGTCGATCTTATTGCTTGGGCATATGCATTCTGAAAGTACAGATAGTAGCACATTCATGTGATTTCTGCCAGAGTAAAATTTTCTTTCTCAGACGGGAATAAATCAGTAGCACCTTGGGAGATGGCTAACAAGATTTTTTTGTTAGCCAGTTCGACCTTATCAGGAAGGAATAAGCCATAAGCATAAAAATTGTAAAACATTTTATTGCTCTTTAGCCAGCAGATACTCCGATGGTCAGGCAATTAGCTGTGGTCGCAAAGCCGCACACATCTCTGCTTATAAAGACAACTATTATTATACCTTGAATGTGTAGATAAGAGTGAATATATATTCTTGTACCGTGTTAGCCAATAGATAGAAAAATATTTAGATTTGAGTGTCCTCAGTGGTTGATACCTTTTTAATGGCTAACTGAAAAGATGGTAACAAATTGCAAGCTTTCGAGACTACTCAGGTCTCTTCATCAGGCACAATATAACACAAAATCTGAAGAGTCACGTATTTATACACAAAAAGACACACAAGAAAAAAAAATGCAATAGATGAGACAGGTGATGAAAAGCAGAGTTATTATGGAAGAAATAAACAGTTCTGGCTATAAATATTTTAGCAGTTAATAGATATGGGGTGTGAATTTCTTCCATAATAACTCTGCTTTTCATCACCTGTCTTACCTATTGCATTTTTTTTTCTTGTGTGTCTTATTGTGTATAAATATGTGACTCTTCAGATTTTGTGTTATATTGTGCCTGATGAAGAGACCTGAGTAGTCTGGAAAGCTTGCAACCTGTTACCATCTTTTCAGTTAGCCGTTAAAAGGTATCAACCACTGAGGACTCTCAAATCTAAATATTTTTCTTAGATAAGAGCGATGTTACAAGACTCGAGACTAATGCATCATTTTTTTGTTTATTATCAGCAAAACACTTTAAAACCTTATTGAAGGGCAAACCACGGGCTAGATGATACAAAGCAAAAATGCAATAATGGCCACATACAGAGCTGTATGTATCCTGGAATTGAGAGTTTTGAAAACAATAGGACTCGCAATTCTTGTTCAGGAATGTCACAAAATCGCGAGGAAAGATAATTAGTGTTGAGCGAGTATGTTCTGTCCGAGTATGCTCGGGCCGAGCTCCGAGTATTTACAGCTGCTCGGTGATATGGTTGAATCGCTCCCGTGTGCATGATTTGCAACTGTTTGACAGCTTCATTACATGTGAATATCTATTTCTTACACATTCCTCACATGTAATAAAACTGTCAAACAGTCGCAAATCATGCACACGGGAGCGATTCAACCATATCACCGAGCAGCTGTAAATACTCGGAGCTCGGCCCGAGCATACTCGCCGAAAGGGTTAACAGAACATACTCGCTCAACACTAATACTATCTGGACAAAAGCCATAGCTATCAAAAAATATGCCCTTCTTATCATTGCAGAGTACGATCAATACCCAGTGCCGACCGGGTTGGCCGGCTGAGTCGGTGGTCACAATATATGCAGCCGGTCTTTGATTCACTCTGTGCGACGGTAGCAAGTCACACGGAAACACACCGGCGAATATGCGTTCTGTATAGCGATCGGCCTTCAGCAGTGTTGTGAGTTGTAGATTATCCATTATCAGTTAAAATCGTACAAGATCTCTCTCCTATTATTAATTTCCAGAATGCAGGGATTGATTGCAAAAACAAGCATATTTATTGTGTGTGGGGGGTCGGTAGAGCAAACCGAACTTCAGCGCGTAGGTTACCTGTTTTAATAAGTGAGAAATGCCCCCCCCGGTTCTTGATCAGGCGATAAATCAAATGCAAACAAAGTGAAACCGTCCGTAAATTCTTCACGATCTATTGCCATGGCACAATCAGCCTTTTGCTTCCCGGATATATGGGCGAGCGCCATATACTCTCCGACGGCTAAATCAATATTAAAATTAGGTTGAAAGGGTCTTGCAGGGATCTGCTGGCCGTCCAGGTATAGAGCCGCGTGGTTCACATTGTAGTGGCTGAAACAAAGCGGGTTTTTAGCATAAGAGCCGCTAAATGCTTCATTATCTACAAAGCACAATATAACAGCCTTAGGGATCTGTCCTAGGAAGAGGTTCTCGTGGTTGGTGATCCGTGTACCGGCAGCGATGCTGTACACCTTCATGCAGGTTCGGTCAATAGCATATTTGGCTGTTGCGGATAAGAGGGCCTGGCTGTGACCTATCCGGACTGCTGGAGAGACCTGCACTCTCTTTACATAGAGAGACGCTTGTAAGATTTGCACTTTCAGAGGATCGACTTCTGATGACATCAGACAGAAAGCGTCCTTATTTCTTATTAACTTGACATTAAGGTCAAGACCGTTCAGTATCAGCTTTGGTTGATTAAATATATCTCCAAAAATGGGGCCCAAGAGATCAACAGGCCTGGAGTGGGAAGTTGCCAGGGATTTTTTGATAAACCCGACATTTGCGCCATCCAAGTTCCGATCATTATGATGGCCTGCAGTGTCTTTATAGAACAATCCTGCAGTAAACTGCGTTGACAGCGTCTGCGAGATGTAATTTAAAAGGGCCTCTATGTCCGCTCTATAGCCGTAGAGATTGTCCGATTGTGAGATAAGGAGTAATATCGACCTGATTAAAAAGAGTGGCTAGAGGGTAGTTTATGAGCGCCACACATGCTCCATCACCGATAGGCGTATTATCCTGTTTGACGATCCGACAATTTATGTACAGCAGCGTGTTATTCAGGTCAAAATAATAACCTCCACTCCCCGATATGTAAAATTCCCGGGGAGCATTGTCTAACAGAGCTGCGATAGGTTGTACTTCTACTGTGACACCCCAGGGGTCTGGTTGCCACAGTGATAGAGATATTACGTCTGAGAGCAGGTGGGAGGTCCTTTGGTCAGGGATCCTGTGCATGCCACACCTCCTGCCCAGTCCTGGGAGGGGAAGAACTTCCCCTATATAAACCCGGGGCTGAAGCAGGGTTAGGAGTCCAGGAGAGTAGAGACAAGAGACAGTCATAGGAAGAAACAGCTGGAGCTCAGTGGGAGCAATACTACTACGAGTCAGGGGCTGGCAGCTGCAGAGCTCGCCCTGACTGAGAAGCTTTCTTACCGGACCCGGCGTCCGAGGCTGTGGGGACTAACTCTTACCCAGCAGCAGAAGCCGACCGGCAGGGGATTTCAGGTCCTCAGGCCCAGAAACCCGAAGGCACGGTCACACGTGTGGGACCAGCACCGCCATCATGGAGCGGAAGCCAATAGAAGGCCCCGAGTCACCGGCCATACGGGTGAGCACCACACGGTACACTCAGGGACGTGGGCTACTTATATCCGCTTCTAGCAAGGTAGCCAGAAGAGTACAGTCAGTTTGGGAGGCCTACAACTCCGCCTGGCCAGGGGAGATCCCATCTGCTCAAGGACTGACCAGGCCCCGTTCGCTAGCAAGTACTCCGGGAGGGTCTATCGTTGTTACCAGTAAAGACCCTGAATTACACCGCACCGTCTCTGAGTGGTTCCTGCTACCCCCATCTTCCACGTCGGCTGCCCTGAGGCCATACCCCTCCCGTTGGGGGTTATACCATCCACGCTGCACCATCCTTCCACCGGCCTCAGCGGTCTGCCCTGCAGCGGCAGCTCCATAGCTGCATTCAACGGGTGGCGTAGTCATCAAACACCTACTGCTACTACATCGCCGCTCAGTTTGACTCCCTGGGCACGGACCGGGTCACCGCCACGGGACTACAACCCTCAACAGATCCGGCTCCGGGTAAGCTCCCCCGTGCGCGCGATGCCGCGCGAAGCAGCAGGCCCAGGGGCGCGTCAACTTTTGGCGTAGTCGGCAGGATTTCGTGCCCGCAACCACCGGGTACTGCGTGCCTGAAAAGCAAAGACTGTTCAAACTTACCAGTGGTGAGGTTTCCCGCCATCCGGCGCCATCTTCTGCCTTCTTCCCGCCGTCCGCGAAGTTTTCCCGCCATCCGGCGCCATCTTCGGCCTTCTTCCCGCCATCCGTGGAGTTTTCCCGCCATTGGACGCCATCTTGAGGACGCCGCGCGGGAAGAAGAGGGGCGTGGACTTCGAAAGCGCGCGAGAACTGAAGCCCCGCCTCACGTCCGGACGTTGCGTAAGGTCCTGGAAGGAGCCCAGCAGACGCCGACGTCACCGGAGCGCGACGGAAGGTCCTCAACCCTGACGATCTACTGCGGAGCCGCGGCCTACGGAACAGGATCATCGCAAGGTAGGCCACGGTCCACTAGGGGGGAGGAAGATGTCGGATACGGAGGAGAGCTTCACTGCCTCAACCCCCGCCAGCGCCACCGCTGCTGCAGTTATGCCCTTCACCATGCCCTATATCCCGGGAGCAGCTTGGCTACCCCAGTACTCAGGGGAGTCACATACCCTGCATGACTTTAGAGAAAAGCTGGATAGCCTCTTCCAGGTGTACCCCCTCACAGAAGAGCAAAAAGTGAGCATCCTGGTGGCCCAACTAACCGGGGCAGCTAAAAGGGAAGTAA